>NW_020954548.1:8607202-8919227 GCF_900497805.2 Vombatus ursinus
TGTATATATGTATGTGTGTATAAACATACACACCAATGTGTATATGTATATATGTATGTGTGTATATAAATACACACATACACTCATACTGCCTCTCATTTAGACAGCTGGCCAGACAGATAGATGTGTGTATATTCATGAGTATGTACTGGTATCCATATGCACACACATTTACAGGCACACATCTATGTCATTTAATAAATACAGCAGACACAGTAGGGAGAGTATCCAGCCTGGAGTCAGGAAGACTTGAGTTCCAATCTAGCCTCATATACCTGCTAGCTGTGTGACCTGGTCAAGTGATTTAAACTTCTTTTGCCTCAGTTTTCTCATCTGTAAAATGGGAATAATAATAGCATCTACCTCCCAGGGCTGCTATGAGGATCAAATGAGCTAGTAATTGTAAAGCACTTAGCATAGTGCCTGGCACATAGTGCTATATAAATGCTAGCTATTATTATTATTATTATTACTATTATTATTATCATCATTATCATTATTACATGAACCAATGAAGATCAGTCATCCTTAAGATTACATCAGTTCTATAAAATGAGCTAGTTGTCAAAGAAATTTTCATGGAAGAAAATATACATTGGAGAGCCTTTCCACTATTCAGTTTTAAGATTTCTTGCTAACAAAAACTATATGAGGGGGCAGCTAGGTGGCACAGTGGACAGAGCTCCAGTCTTGGCGTCAGGAGGACCTGAGTTCAAATATGCCCTCAAACACTTAACACTTACTAGCTGTGTGACCCTGGACAAGTCACTTAACGCCAACTGCCTCACCAAAAAAAAGCAAAAACAAAAACAAAAAACAAAAAACAAAAAACCAACCTCCCCCCAAAAAACCCCAAAAAGAAAACTATATGAGAAGCTTTGGTTTAAACTAGGTCATAGGATTTTAAATATGATCAGGCAATCTGGTGCTAGAAGGAATCTTAAGAGAACATTAGTCTAGGAGGTCTCAGTGTATAGTCTGGGGACCCCTGTGTGGTCTAAGAGGTCAAAACTATTTTTATAATAATAATAAGACATTTTAATTTCAAATATGATAAATACAAAAAAAAACACATCAATAACAGCTCTTGAGGAAAGATCCTCAATTTTAAGAGTATAAAGGAGGTCCTAAGACCAAAAGTTTGAGAATTGCCGATCTAGTTGTAGAGCACCATTGATTTATAAATTACGAAAGGGAAACTTAGAGAGACACAAAGCCACTCAAAGTAGGGAGGAAGTTAAGAAGCCTAGTTTCAAACTCTGGTTCAAACTCTGCTGCAGAGCTTTGAGAATTCAGCGTCAGTGTAACACAGTCATCTAATCACAGATCAAAGGATTTAGAGCTAGAAAGGACCTTAAAGAAGATCTAATCCCCTTTCCTCTTTTATAAATGAGTAAACTGAGGCCCACAGAGAAGAAATGATTTGCTCCAAATCACAACCTACCAGGCACTCCGTATTAACCTCCATTCATGAAACAATAAAATGACAAACTAGTGCACACAATGGTCTTTCTCTTATGCATAGACTCAGAGGAAAGGGAAGGAGAAGTAGGTACAATAGAAAGGGAACCAGCCCTTATGGGAGGGTTTCTTTTATTCTTAGGGCTGTCCTGGGACCTCATCTGGGAGTCTTATTACCCCTTATGATCATTAAAATTTTAAAAATTTTTAATCATTTCCTATTATTTCCATTTTAGTTCATTATCTCTACTTATGTCTCAGTTGAGAAAGACAACAACTAATCTTCTATATTACATTCTCTTATCTCATGTATCTTGAAGTGGTCAAGTCACTCTGTCTCTCTCCTTAATTTTCTCTTCTTCACAATAAATAATCCTAACTCTCTCAACCTTCCATAATGGATCCCCTTTGCAATCAGCTCATCATTTTGGACAGTTGCCTATGTAGTTTCTAGTGTCACTGCATGTCTGTGTTATCACGTACAACAAAACAAGAATGATAATGGCAATAATATTGTCCTACATTTGTACAGCACTTTCTACTTTTCAAAGTTCTTTTTAACTTACTTCATTCGAACCACACATCCCTCTATATTAGGTAGGGTTTGTAGGTATCCCTTTTATAGATGATGAAAATGAGACACAGGAGGGTTAAATGATCCTCAGACTTTGAGACGGAAGAGAGCTCAGTGATCAACTGGTCCTACTTCCTTATTTTATAATTGAGAAAACTGAAGCCCAGAGAAGTGATATATGACTTGCCAAACATCTCAGAGCTTATAAGTAGTGCAGCTGATTCCAGCGCCAGTAGTGAGTGGTTATAGTTCTGGCTTTGAAATCAGGAAAAGCTGAGTTCTAAGCTGCCTCAGATATTGAATAGCTGTATTAACTTCTCAGCCTCAGTTTCCTCCTCTATACAGGGGAGACGACAGTAGCACCTACCTCCAGGCTTGTTGTGAGGATCAAATGACATAATACATGTAAATCACTTTGTAAACCTTAAAGAGCCATAAAAATGCTACCTGTTGTTGTCAGTATTATCATTACTCCATACTGTCTCTCATGAATTATCCCAAATAACAAAGTGATTACAATGGAACTAGAACCATGACCTCTTAATTTAGGTTGGTGTCTTTTTTCCCTACACCATGATGGAAATAAGTGGATGATGAAAGAACAATTTTTAACATAAGTATTTACAAGGTGTTTATCTTCAATCTTTTAGAACCACAAAGACTACAAGATTTTTGTAACAATGATTTACATTTAAGTTGTCCCCAACGTGTCTTGTTTTGACACACAAAGTAATTTTTGCCTCTTACTTATTCTGAAAATGAAGGCTTCCCTTCTACTCTAATGTGTTTGCCATGTGGTCACTTTTTGGGGACATTATGGAAATACAACCTTTATAAAAGCTGAGCTTTTCTTCCTTTTAAAAATGTAGGGGAAATAACCAAGATGAAACACCCAGCTAATCTGACAAGTCAGGGAAATTACGGACAGTGATTTCAGTGAATAGGCTTATTCATACTGGAGGGGAGTAAACAGCATAAAACACAAGGGGAGGGGAGATGGATATTTATACTTGTGGACTGAAAGGTGACCTGTCTCCACGGTTCAGGTTTCAGAAGGGACAGCAGCTCTTTTGGGTCTTTTCTGCTTTCACACCCCTCAAAATTAACTCGAGCAAGGAAACAAGGTCTGGATAATAGTCATCCTAACCTGGTTTGCTGGACAGGGCTGGTTGCAATAATATTATTATTTCACTGGTTCAACTACATGATGAATTATGACTCTCATCTCCTCCTACTCAAAAGGTTCTGGGTACTGTCATGGGACATAAAACCAAAGAGAAAAAAAAAGCCCTCTGAGGAAAGCCAGTTGGAGCCACACACTACGGCATTTGTGCAAAGACGTAATGGAGTTGAGGAGTGTGATGAAAAGCCTATTACAGCACTGGATCAAAACATCTGCAGCGTTACAACTACAGAGGGGCTTGGTGCTGCTCGAATCAGTAAAAAGCCACATCACTGTGGAGTCCAGAATTACCAAGTAAAAATTCTTACTGAAAGAAAGACCACAACATACAAGGGCTTCCTCTCCAGGATGTGCCAAGTCTAAATGAAGCAGGACTAGATTTGGAATTCATTCACTCCAGCAAACTTTGTATGCAAATTACTATTGCAGAGGCATAAATCTTTCTTTTTGCCAAACCAAGGGTCCACCCATTCCCTGGGTCCAGCCAAACAAGTAGGGAAGAATGAAGTAATGTAAGCCATTAAGGGGGGGAACCCCAACAATAACAACAACAACATCAAAACACAAAACCCAACAACAGCCCCGAGAGATAGGTAATTCCTGATGCTTGCCACTTTAGACAACTAACCACCCTCAGAATTGGCATGAGTTGGAAGCAATGTGTCCAAAGTGAGCAGACCAAAGTATTCTGGTAGGTTGGACTGGAACATATAATTTCATTGAGCAAAATTAAAGGCCGAGAATAAATACTCAGTACAGTTGTACCCTACTTTAGGAAAATTTGATACTGAACAGATAAGTTAGTGGTGATGATCCCCACTGTAACCTCATCTAAAGTCTTCTTTCAGTTTGTCACCATGACATGAAAGTGACTCTGGGCTCTCCAAGGCCATGAGTGCTGAGTACAAGCTCTGGTGGGTCTTACTCACCTGGAAAGCCTCCGGTGTAGTACAAAGAGCTCTGCATTTGGAGTCAGAGAACATGGACTCAAATCCCAGCTGTTCCTCACTATCTACACAGCCATGGGTAGGTAAGACATTTAACTTTTTCCGGCCACAGTCTCCTTCTCTATAAAATGGGGGGGGGAGGGGAGGTAGACTAGATGACTTAGATGGGCTAAGGTCCTCTTTCAGCTCAAATTCCCATAAAAGTGTAAGTAAAGGTTGAGTTACAAGATGTATTTTTGATTAAGGAACAAATATAGGAAAGGTTGATTACTAAGTGGTGATGAGATAGTTTTAGTTTGTTTGTTTTGCTACATTAACTCATGAAGACTGTCTACTAAGATAAGGGGTTATAATCTAAATCAGTAAAGGAAACACTTAAGTCAATGAAATCATGGATTCTTGGAGAACGACAACAGTATGGCAGAGTAGAAAGCAAACTGGGCTTAGAATTAATAGATGGGAGTTCAACTCCTGCCTTTGATATTTATTGACTCTCTGAGCAAGGACAAGTTTTTTTTTTTTTCTTGCCAGGCCTCAGTTTCTTTATTTGTAAGATAAGAATAATAATATTGGTCCTGCCTACCTTACAGGTTTGTTGTCAATTAAGTGCTTTGCAAACACTAATGCACAACATAAATCTGAGATCATTATTCTTCTGAGAATGGATCTCCATCTGCTGGAGACCTTTAAATAAGGAATTCTCCTAATTAAGTTAAATATTTGTTTCTGTCATATCATAATATAATCAATGGATACTTTCAATTCAATTAAACATTTATTAATTATATACTAAGTGCAAGATACTATGTTTGATATGGATATAAAGATAAACATGAAACACTGCCCTCAAGGGGCTTACATTTTACTTAGGGGGAGGGGTGAAAGGACAAGGATATAATTTGCACAGAGATTGGTGAATATGAGATAATCCAATGATAGAGAAAGCACTAAGGGATCAGGGAAGACTTAATAGATTAACTGCAATAGAAATGAGGAGGAATTGAATGTTTTCTAGGCAGGAGAGGCAACCTATAAGGAAGACCCAGAGCTAGAAGAAAGAGTGATGGAGTTCAGGAAGTCCTCTCTCTGGAACAAAGAGTAGGTGGAGTAGAGTGATATGAAACAGCATGAAAAGGTAGCCTGGAGCCAAGTTGTGGGAGGATTTGTTTGTGAGATGGAGGAGGCAACCAGTAACCACTGAAGATTCTAGAGTAGGGCAGTGACAAAGTGAAATTTGTGCCTGAGTAAGCAGTTATAGAGTAGATGAAATGGAGAAGGGAAAGGCTGGAAGTGAGGAGACCAATTAGGAGGCTGTTACTTTAGACCAGGTGAAGGTGAAGAGTGCCCAAACTAGAGGAGGGGCTATGTGAGTGAAGAAAAGGGGGTACAAGCAAAGGAGGACAAAGATACCAGGGAAGAGAGAAACTTAAAGGCTGGTGCCAATGCCAATTGCAGATAAATTAGAAATGAGGATTTGGAATTTCCACATTTGTAATTTAAATGGAAATAGGAGAGGATTTGTGAAATTCAGTCTATACACAAATGTTCAAGATCATGTATACAAAGAAGAAGATCCAGTAAACTTTTATCAAATGGTGTTTTAAATGTGGAGGGAATCCAATGGAAATTCATTGGTATATTTTGAATCCTAAGTCCCACCACTGATTCCATCCTTGAAATGTGAATAGGCTTACATCCTAATGCTTTGATCAAAACACCTAAATCCAGGTCACTTTCTCCAATGAATGTGTCTCACATGTGGCATGAATTAGGTTAGAAGGTCCTCCAGATAGATGACGTTTCAGGCCACTGCCCTCAGCTGGAAGGACCCACAGCTGTTTATTTCACTTATTAATTGCACGTACCTCCCAGGATTGCCATAATGATCAAACGACGTATTTGTAAAGCACTTAGCACAGTGCCTGGCACATGGTAGGTAGCTAATAAATGATTATTTACTTCCTCCTCCTTCTTTAAACAAGGATGAAGATCTTTCTTTGGATCTACTACTACAACAATGGCTTAAATCTGAAAAGAGCAAGGAGATAGATAAGGCCCAAATGGAAGAATCATATTTTGACTTTTCCTTCTCATCCCCTTCCCCCTTCTCAGCTAGCCAGCTTGACAGCCAGCTGTCAATTAAAGCTCGGCAAGATCTCTTGAAATTATCTCTTCTATTCCTTTCTACTACCATCCTAGCTTAGACCTTTAGCACCTCTTGTTAAGACCATTTTTTATAATGCCGTAACTGGGGTGCCTGATTTCATTCTCTTCACCCTGAAGTGAGTTCTGCATAACACTGATAGATCAACCATCTTAACATGTAAGTCTGTTCATGTTACTCCCCTACTTAAAATCTTTCAATGACTAATTCAAGGACTCCCATGATTTGGTCCCAGTCTACTTTTCCAACCCCATCTTCCACTGTTCTCTTACACATACCCTATGCTCCAGTCAAACTATTTTATACATAATTACCTGAACTTTCTGAACTTTCCCACCTTCATGCTTTTTCTCATACTATTCTCCCGACTGACAGATCTCATTTCAAATAATCTCTTTCCATCAAAATCCTACCCATTCTTCAAGATGCAGCAAAAACGTCACCTCTTTCCTGAAAACGTCCCTGATCTCCAAGCTAAAAGTGAATCTCTCTACTTCTCTGACTCCCAGAGCACTCTGCAACTCACTACATTAATTCATGAAGACTGTCTACTAAGATAAGGGGTTATAATCTAAATCAGTATTGCATACTCCCCTGTGTTATCTGTGTACAAGTTTCATTACATTCCCTACTAAACTGTAAGCTCTTTGAGGGCAGGAGCTCATTCATTTGTTTCTTCCAAAGTATGCAGCAGGGAGTTAAAATATAACAGGCACTAAATAGCCATTAAATAAATGAATGCATTCATGCTTCTCCTTTTAACCATCACCAGTTTGGTCAATGGCATTTCTCACTCAATCCTGACGTGTCAGGCTGGTTTTTTTTTTTCTTCTGCTACCCACTGAAACAAACACAAAAATTCCTTAGAAAGAACCACCAAGACTGTGTCCTACCAAGTGGTAGGGATCACTAGATACCTCAGGGCCAGTGCACAAGCTGTTTTTCCTTCCCTTGAATTTCAAACATTTTAATTAACCCAGCACTTAGAAAGATCCCTCCCTGGAAGCCCTAGAGACCAAAGATGTTTATCCATCCAGAGGAGAACACAGGTGCAGAAAGAATCCTATCTCGTTGCTTTGTTAGCAGCTTCAGCCCTAATATCAATGGCCAAGAGGGTACTAAAGAATCCCACTGCTGTCTCTCTGTTGAGCCAAAATTAAGCTTCCCACAGAGATGCCATTTTTAGGTGGGGTGTACACACCAAAGTTAGTCTGAGAACACCAAAGCATTTTAAATTCCCTAAACACAGATGGTAATGATCATGACTTCTGATCTTAGCTAAGATGAAATATACTGAAATCAGCAATGCAGGGATTTTGGTTTCAGATTCCCAGCCCTAAGGAAGGTTTCAGAAATCCAGGTCTGTTGCAAGAGCCTCTTGGGCTCCTCATAGGATGATACTTTTTTTTCTTAAGAATTTGTTTATTTAAAAGATTTGTAAGGTAAATTTGTTTCCATGTGCCTTCTAATCCCAGTGAAGGTGCTCTGAACATGCCCAGACACCTCCTTTAATACAAAACTGTCTCCACAAATTGCCAAGTTGGTTCCTCAATCAATCTGTGTTGAATCCATCCATGTGACCCTAACTCACTACTGAAAGCCCTCTCTGTTCAGGTAGACCAAAGTTTCAGGCTTATCCGGCAGAAGATACCAGGTTCTACCAGTGCAGCAAAAATGGGCATGGGAGATGGGCTCTACCCATAGAAAATGAGGACTTTGCTATTTCTGTTTGCTCAGCAGCAATCTGCTGTCAATGGACTTTGACCAAGCTGTGAGAAGGCACAGAGCCACCTCAGCACATGGGCCTGACTCCTGGCAGCTAGGTGCACTAAGGATGAACATCGAGTAGGAGAGCTCAGGCCAAGAATCAGCTGAAAGGCTTCAAACAGCTGCGTCTTCCAAGCCTGCAAGCTGATGTATGTCATGGCCAGCACAAATCTAGCCTCTAGTTAGAGCTGGATAGGAAAGCAGGGAAAATCTGTGCGTGTGAAAAGTACATCACCATTCATGCTTTTGAGGAAGAGATGGTGGTATAATCCAAATGAGGCAAGAGGGGGACAAGTTACTAAAAATGTCTATGGCGTTATGAGGTATTCCTAGCTTCATTCCTCTGGGAGATGCCAGAGTTGGCAAAGGAACTTCTCTAACTATCTGGATATGGATGGAATGGTAAGGAAAAAAAAACCCAAACAAACTCGCTTTTCTTCCAGTTTACTCCTATAAACAAAGAAATATTCCCCAAATGGGGCATGGAATTGAGGGAATAACTTTCCATTGCTGAATGGGTTCTGTCCCTTTGGTTTCAATACTATAGGCTCTAAAACACCATGTGGACTAGATTGGGGGAGGCAGATACTAAATGAAGGGGTTAATCTCTTATCCCCAATTAATTTCTTTGTTGGGAAAGCTGCTAATGTAGATTGGCATCACCTTACCCTTAAGGGCAAGGCCTGAGTGCATGCAATAGCTTAGAAGTCTCTGACTTGATTTGATTAGAGTAAGCAGTTGTACTGGCTTCAGCCAGACCAGACCTTCCGGAAGGTCTGCTCCTCACCTTGCTTTCCTGCTTCTTTCCTGCCTTCTGGTAGGCAATCTGTGAGTTGAACTCTGTCCTGCACTACACTTTTCTGGCTAGGATCCCTCTCTGCCCACTTTCCTTCCCTGGAATTAAGGAGAGGAGTACAGGCTTCAAAGGATGAGAAGCCCAGCCTCACTTTCCTCATGTTCGCACCTTTCCCTTCACCCCTTCCTTATCTCTAGCCCCAAGTTCTAGAACATTGATGATATGAACTCTGCCCTTGTTCCTAGAAGAGGATATCAATCTAATCCTCTATGGCCCCACTCACCACTCCTGTAATCTTAGGACCAAAGTGCCTCTCCTTGGCCACAACTCACCCATGTGTGTTGTCTCTCTCTATTAAAATGAAAGCTCTTTGAAGGCAGGGGCTGTGTCTTTGATTTTTTAAAATTTGTATCCTCAGTTAAGCATGGTACTTGGCACATAGCAATGATTTTCTATTCACACACTCTCTCTCTCTCCCATTAGCTAAGCAGTCTGTATGACCTTGTGTTTAGCCAGTGCCTATTGTACCAAAGACAGATATTGACAATAACTCTTAGAAGAATAATTGTGTCCCTTATATTTTTAGGGTTTGTTAAGGATTTTTCTTTCATGATATATAATTCATTTTTGATAAATATGTATGTTTATTTCTTAGCTAAAAATTCTTTGAAAATCATGGTCCCATTATACCACAATCTAGGGCAAAGTTGTTTTCTCATCTTGGGACATGTAGCTTCCAGGTGCCTTGTGACCAAGGTCTAAAGATCACAGAATTCTTGACCTCCAAGAGATACGAGGTACAATGGCTTCAATAATACCTAGCAGAAATGGGGGGTTCCCTGTCTAAGGAACTCTGTGGCTCTGAGGAAATGACATCTGGCCAACTTCCCAAAGGATGATTTTGAGTCTGCTGAAAGACATCTCAGTGCATAACAAGTGAGAAAATCCTTTACTTTGCTGCTGACATGGCATATACACCAAAGCTTTTCTTAGGCATTAGAAGAAAAATACATATACATCGATGGAATAGGAATAAGATTTTGGCTCAAAAAAAAAAAGACCTTAATCTTCTCCTTTCAATGAAGAGGAAACTCAATTTATCAATAACAATTGTAGCTGGTCATAAATGAAAGGCTTGGAGGAGAATACTAAAATAGGCTTGGGACAATCACCAGTGGCAGGAAGGCATCACTGTCCAAGGAATCTTCTTCATGCAGATCTGGAAATCACAGTAATTTCCTTCCTGGGATTGTGACTGGGAGCTGAGCTAAGTGAAATAGATGTAGTCTTTCGGAGGGAACTGCTAGGCTGCCTACGGGGCAGCTACCTGGAGCAGTAGATAGAGTGCCACGCCTGGAGTCAGGAAGACCTGAATTCAAATCTGGCCTCAGACACTTCCCAGCAGTGTGACTCTGGGTGAGACACTTAATCCTGTTTGTCTCAGTTTTCTCATCTGTAAAAATGAACTGCAAAAGGAAAATGGCAAACCACTCCAATATCTTTGCCAAGAAAACCTCCAATAGGGTCATGAAGAGTTGGATATGACTGACAAACGACTGAACAGCAAGCAGACTGGTTTGAGGGTGTTGGATACCACCCTTCCCCTCGATCTCCACCCTTTCCCTTCTCCCCTTCTTCACTCTGCCACCCCAACCTCCCAACCAACCCCGAAAACCGAATCATTACTTTACCTCGATGCAGCACGATGTGGTCAATCATGTTGCGTTTATATTTGGTGTGGTAGAGGCAGAGGGGACAGCGCAGGTCTTTGGGACCCTCCTCAGGAACTGCGGAATGCCCAGCTTCCACGTGCATAGTAAAAGCAGATCTATGAGAGAGGTGGGGGTGGAGGGTGGGGAAGAGGAAAACCATGACTCTGTGATCTCTTTCCTGTTCAGATGCTGCTAACCTGGAATTGCCACACACCCGGTGCCTGGATCTCTCTCTCTGTTTCTGTTTCTCTCTCTCTCTGTCAACCCAAAAGAAAGATATTAGGGCATAGTTAGAGAATGATCCTGGATGGTAGGGGTGAAACTCTTCTTTCCATCCATGGAATTCTATCTAAAAGTACATACTAGTTTTAATACTGTACTCATAAATAGATACTTGAGGACAGCATCCATTCAATAAATTCATTCTTTTCTTTCTTTCTTTGCCAATTCAATGGTTTCTACACTCTCAAGCGTTCCATGCTGTGTTTGGAAGGATATAAGCTTCCTGAAATGCCCTGGAAATCAGAGGTTCTGAAAACCTCTATCAGAAAAATATTCCCATCTTCCTCCGTACAAAGAAAGAATATTTCTAAAGTTGGAATGGTTCCCTGCTCACATGATTCTTCACATGTAAGAAAGATTGGGAAGGGAACATCTATAAATTAGCATGCCCATTCACAGAGTTTACCTGGGTAAGCGAAATTAGCAAACTGACATATCAGCTTAACAAGCATTTATTAAATCTGTACCACTCTCCCTACTCAACCCCCCCCCCAAAAACCCAAGCTCTCAAGGACCCATGATTTAACATCACTACCCTTATCTACACTTAGCAGTCAATTCCATGAGCTGGGTCTCCCTCTCCCTGCCAAATTATCTTCTGATGGCTGACTCTCTGACCTCTTCTAATGTGGCTAGATTAGAGTTAGTCAGGCAGATTGGTTCTTGGATGATAGACACAGTCTGTGGTTGGGCAGACCTTAGAGCCTTTCTGCCTTGGAAGAGTTTGCCATAGCTTGAGCTCCACTGGCACTACCTCTGAGAACTTCCAGGTCACTGATGCACCATTATGGAGTCTCAGAGGAAGATTTTTATTGAAGGTTCTCCCTACACTTTACCCCCACTCAAAAAATGCAAACCTTTAAAATTAATAATCACTGAAGTCTCATCAAGCACAAGTGAAATCCAGAGTTCAATGGGAAAAGGGTGATTTCCACCACTCAAACCTCTTATTGAAGTAATATGTTTAATAGTGGGCACTTGCCTTCTCATCACCTCTACCTTTCCCCATCCTTTCAGTCTGGGCCCATACTGCTTCTTGCTGGGGAGACAACTGTACTAAATTTCCAATCTGAGATTCAGCTTTCTTCCTACTAGCTGATGGAAATTAAAGAGTCACTGGGAAAGTGCTTGGTTCCTCTCTAGCTTCCATAGTATATTTGAGCATGAATCTTATATCTTCTCACCTCTCAATATGGAATTTGGATTTACATGATTCTGGGACAAGGTGGTCACAAGGACAAAGGAGAAGTAGGCCTCCATCACTGTAGAAGGGATGTAGGTTACACAGAAAAGATTTTCCTGATGGCCAGAGCTGAGAGCTTCTGGAACACATTACATCAAAAGCTGTAGCTTCTGCTTTTTGGGGCCAAGAGAGTGACTCATGGAAAAGAACACACAGCTATCATACAAAGATTGAACATAGTCCTGCCTGAAGTGGGGTCTGTATTTATATGATTTTACCATGTCTCTTCTACTCCCCTGTATTTGAGGAAAATGGGAGTTATATAAAATGGTGGCAAGGGTAGCCATCTGGGGGTAATGTTTCTCTCAGCAGGGCTGGCCCCTCCATCCACAGGACTTGTATGTTTCATTTGCAAAGTGAGGTTTACAGACGGAAGGTTCACTCTTAACTTGTGGAGACCAGGGACTTCCCCTTTTGCAAAAAACAACCTACTTCTTCCCATTAAACCCACATCAATTTCCAGCTCATTGTCCCTCGGCTAAAGCATCCGAAGTTTCAAATTCAATGACTGTAATACAATCTTTTTCTCTCCCCTCCAATCCAATGCATTCACTTGAGTTATTCTTCTTAAAACTAGCTTCTGCTCCTTAAGACGAAATATAATTACCATCTTCCGTTGCCAAGGTTTTCCCTCTACTAAGTTTCAGGTACAGGAGGAATATGCCTTTTGGACTCAAAGCAAAAAGCCCCCGAAGAGAAAGGCAGGAGCTTTGTTTTAGAAATCTGTGCTTCCCATCACTTACTTAAAGCCTGTATAAAAGGAGCAATCTTTGCACTTGAAGAGCTTCTTCCCTCCATGCTTGTCACGGTAATGACGCCTAATGCTCTGAATGTAACCAGAGGAGAATTCACAAAATTCACAGTTAAGAATGGCTTCAGTTTTCTGTTCAGCTCCGGCGCTGGCCCCAGAAAGAGGTACGGGGCTGACACTGTTATTGTTCCTCGCCAGGGCAGCTGACTGATAGTGGTTCAACTGCTGCTGAACATCTGGAGGTTCTGAATAGGAAGAGTCTGTGGAGAGACAGAGGGGAAAATTAGACCAGGTGGAGAGAAGGATTTAGAGGTCTGAAGCTCAAAACTCCTTGGCATCAATTTGAGATGTTTCTCTTTTCTTTCCTTTTTAAAGGAGATAACTTTTATTAGCTCAATAGTTTTTCATCTAGTTTATATTCAACAACAGAGATGTGGGGGGGGGTGAAGAAGTTATGGAGGAAATTGTTTGCCTCTTCACCTGATTTTGAGGGCTCATCTTTTTTTAAAAATAAAATATCTGAGGTTAAAGGTTTCAAAGTGAAGGAAGAAAGTAAACTGTTTTCTAAAGGAAGCTGCAGTAAGACAACAGGCTAATGAACACTACTGGCTCCTGTAGGTGAGATAAATAACCCCAAATGATTTACACAGAGACCTCCAAGCAAAAGGAAAGCAGATGATGCAATATCTCCCCCTTTGCAGTACAGAATCAGCAAAGCCACCCAAATAAAAAGTCAGCTCTTAGCAGGAATGCTTAAGCATATGACAGTCACCAATATAGATTTTAAAAAATGCTCTATACTCTTGCAGCCAAGTGATTTAAATTTTAAAATATAAAAATCCAATTGTCGTCTCCCGGAGTAGGTGTTTAAAGCTTACTCAGCATTAAAATGGAGATTTATTCATAAATCCCATTAAAATGAAATTCCAAACAAGTTCCCTTGAAAGGTATTTGAAAAGTTCGTTTCTCTGAGTAAAACAGCCATGACAGGCACAAATCTGAAATCTGAAGGTGCTTTAACCCTAAGAAGGTGGCGTTATGGAGGAAGCTGATATGGAAGGGGGGGTGGGCTGGGGTGATATGCATGGATCTCAGCATATCTTGAAGAAAAACATTTTCAAAGGAGTCTCGAACCTTTCCCAACATACTATTTTTTGAATGCTGAGGTTAAGTATTCATCAACATTGTCCTACATAACCTAATGCTGTCAATGAATGACACAAATGAATATGGCACAGACGAATTTCAGTGTAACTTTCTCTGAAAGAAAAGACAAAGGACTCTTTTCTTAAGGCTTTCACCAAAAAAAAAAAAAAGAGAGAAAGAAAGGAAAAAGGAAAAAGGGAGTAGAAACTGTACAAGCCTCCTCCTGATTTGATGGACACTTAATTTTCCAAAGCATGATTCCCTGAGGCAGGACATGGAGGAATTCTGTAACACCCATACTTGATGAAACTAAGGCTATCCATTCTGGCAACCTATTAGAAGAGAAAAACAAAAGCTTAGGGGCCTCCTCAACGTGGGGATACCTTCTGTCTTCAAAATATTAAAAATCCTTTCTACCCCTTCCTCAAACCCTCCCCCTCCATTTCTCAGGGCTGAGAAAAACCCCTTTGGAAATTGTAAACAAACCTGGCACACAAAAATAAAACAAAAGAAAACTTGAACAATATCTCTCAGCCTCCATGGGTTCATTACCAGGTGTATACTGAAGACAAAGGAAGAAAGGAATGACACAAGTGAATTCATTTTACCGGGTTCTTTTATCTCCTTTTCTTTGTTCCTTTATCCTTGCCTGATGAACCCAGTTAGGATCACAATACCACAATTGTTCACTCCTCATTCATTCCTTCTATGGTAGGTTTGTTTACCATTTCTGGGATTGTTCAAGATGTTTTCTACTTAAGCCCTCAAGACTGGTTTTTGCTTCACATACACACACACACACACACACACAATACAAAACACATTACCTTTCTTCTCTTCATGTTAACACTGACTAGAGGAGCCAGTTAAACACTGACATGTCACTATTTCCAAAAAAACACTATCCTGCTAGAAGAGTCCCAGGCTGCTCTCTGGTCACTGGAGCATGGAAATGGTATAACAAAGAAAACTTAGCGTGTCCTTTCTCGTCACCAAAGAGTGGCTCAGATCCTGGTTACTTTAAATTTTTTTTAAATCAATAACCAAAAAACTCAAGTGATAACAGCCCCCTAAAAGCAACTTCAAATCGTCCACTCTCCTATAGTCACTTGTAGTATTCTCTCCTCTTTGTTACCCTGGAGGCCACAGCAGGTCAACTATGTGTCATTCCCTGCTCTGAGAAACCAGTCTGGATCTTGGTTGGCTTCTCAGGAACTAGGCAACTGACACTTTCAATCTCTCTGCCTAATTTATGTAAAACCATAAAGAAAAATTTGATTAAGACTCAGAGGCTAGGTCAGGCAGATTAATCATTTCTTTTTGACTTGGCCATCATGGTTTGTGTCTTGTACCCTGATGGAAGAGTTACTAATCACTTAACCAGACTCTTTCAGGGCAGCGAAATCTAGTCTACTTTTTCACTTTAAACACTTTTTCCCCCTTCTCCTCAAGGCCCATTACATATTATTTCAGCTGTCTTGTAAAACAAGCTCTCTATTTTAACTCTGTCATTCACATCCTATATGGAACCTTCCGAAATAGGAAAAAGTCAAAAAATTGGTGGGACGCTGGGAGAAAGTGAAGAATGTCACCCTTACAAAAAAATAGTGATGTGTATTGTGTAAATTCTCCTCCTGCTTAAACTCAGGTTAATATGTAGAAATCCACAAATCACATAGTTTATGATTTATACATACATATATGTATGTATGTATGTATGTATGTGTGTGTGTGTGTGTGTGTGTGTGCGTGTGTATAACCTTGCCCAGCAAATAGCTCTTTGGTTCTTTTGGGATCTTTATTTCCTTTTCTAGGTCCAAGGCATATTTTCTTCTTTGGAGATTGTGAATTATGCAAGATTTTAGCACTTTATTCACAAAACAATAAGGAGGTATATAGGGGTGGAGGTAGGTCATGGATTATTTAAAAAACAAAAACTCTACTGGCTAAGATATGACACTAGTTTGCTTATGGCTCCTAGAACACAGAAGGTCATCTCATGACCAGTGCAGAAAGGTCACTGGTGGTAAAGGGAGTATGTCCCACAAATTAAAGAAGAAGACACTCAAAACTATCATCATTGCAAACCATGACCACACAAATGACATCTCCGTGTCTTTTTCAGTCACTGTGAGGCAACCCAAACTTAAGGAATTTGGACCACCTGCAAGGAAGAGTCACAAGACCTTTGAAGTACATGTAGGTAGTCTTGGCCCAGGACAGAAAACAGCCCCCATGATGCAAGGATGAGGAATAAAGGAGGAAAAAAAACACTCAGAGAGAAACATTGCATTCTATTCTAGTGAGCTGTGCAGCAACTAAGCAGTCAACATTGAAGCTAATGTATTGGCTGAGGAGACAAATAGTTGTAGAAGAGGTTAAATTATTAGATAGAAGTGGCATGAGAGGAAAGGAAGTCTATACAGCAGTCAGCAATGAGAAAGGAAACCCTAAATAAGCAGATAGGTAGACAGGGAGAAAACTATATTAAGCAAAGGAATATAAATCACATAAGGCTTTGACAGAAACCAACTAAAATTTGTAGAAGAAGAAAAGATCAGAAAATGTGGCAGTGCAAAAGACCACACAGGAGACCTTTCTACCAATACACAGTGCAGACAAAGAGAACTGAAGAGGATACTACATAAATGCCATGTTTCTGTTTGAGGGTCCATCTATTTCCCTCAATAAAGAAACTGAGTGTAACCCAACTCAAACGAATTAAAGGTCCAGAATGTCCCAAGTGGGATTTTCCTGAGAACAGGCTCATGAAACCAAAAGCCAGGTGATGTCCGGAGCTGTTCTTGCTACCTTACTCAGGATGACAGGAATGGTTCAGTTTTGAGGCAGAAGATCATAGTACATACCTCTTTGACTTTCTAGATAACTTCCCTGTTTCATAGAAGAACCTTGAACTACAACTTCAAGGGGAGGTAGCTGGTAGTTAAAACAGTACTAGACCCCATGCTCCATGATGATAGAAACCACAAAGTATTTAGTTATTTTTAAAATAATATTTTATTCCCCCTCATTACATATTAAAACAATTTTTAACATTTTTTTAAAAGAAAGTTTTGAGGACCAAATTCTAACCCTTCCTTCTTCTCCTCCTATCAGATTGGCCAATATGACAAAAAAGGAAAATAATAAATGTTGAAGGGGATGTTGGAAAACTGGGACACTAATGCACCGTTGGTGGAATTATGAACTCATCCAACCATTCTGGAGAGCAATTTGGAACTATGCCTCAAAGGCAATCGAAATGTGTATACTCTTTGATTTGTTTTTTTTTTTTAATCTCCATCTCTTCTCCCCCTCCCCACCTCCATCCTACATATTCCGCATGGTGCCCAGCACATAGTAGGCACTTCATAAATATTTGCTGAATTGAAATAATTTGAATCCTTCCGGGCCAGGTTGAATGAATGAAAAAACACATCCTTAGGGAAGCTATATTTTTAAAATGAGAAGCCAACAACTAAAAAGGAATAGAGGTCATACTATAGTTTAGAAAGTGACAGGAAGGGGAAGGAGAGCCAAAGGAAAGGAGGCAGACACACTCTTTTTGATAGTGACGGCAGAACTGGCCTCATAATGGCACCAGAACTAAAGAGGGTGTGTTGGTGGGAGAAGCAGAGTTGGAGAAAAGATGGAGTCATCTTAGCCTGAAACAGTGGGCTATACGCATGAACTATAAGACTAATATTAGTATATCTTAGGAGAACAATGGGCGTGACAATATTGTAAAGGTAAAGAAGACTGAGAGGCTTCAGAATGAAGGAGGCATAGAGTTTGGTATGGAATGAGGCATGTGTTTTTAGATATGATCCTATGAGTTCATTTGTTTTGTTTACAATTGTGACAAGGAGGGGTTCTACTGGGTAGGATTAATTGGTGCAATTAATCATTCTTCAAACTACTGATACAATTCCAAAGATTGGGCGATCTTACTCTAGAATATAACACAGAAAGCATAGAGAATATTTTACTTTGGTAGGAGATGGAATAATCATGAAAACATGATTTCTCCCTGTCATGCAAGTTTATAGGATCATGCTCTATATTTCAAGCTGGAATCTCATCTATTTCAAGCCACTCATTTTACAGCTGGGGAAACTGAGGCGTAGAGCAGTTAAGTGATTACCTACAGCTCACACAGGCAGCAAGCAGCAGTTAGGATTGGAACCCACCTTCTTCAATTCCAGAGCTACCGGTCTTTCCACTACATCGCAATGTCATGGATGAGAAATAAAAAGAAGCTAAAAAGGGCAAATGAGAAGTAATGTAAGAGCTTAACCATCCAGAGATTAAGTAGGACACCAGAAACAGGAAGAATAAATTGAACAGTAAATTGTGAAAGCTGCAGAGGACAGCGCCTTTAACATGTGGTGATACATAAAAGCAAGACCTCCACAAAGATCAATTCTCAATTTTCTTCAGCTCAGCATAGAGGGTGTGAGTGAAGGTGAAAAGGTAGGAGAAACATCTTGGTGCCAGCAACCACAATTTAATTATATTTGAGCTACATTTTCTTGCAGACTTGGGAGACTGACACTTTAAACCTAATGTGGAATCAAGGAAGGGAGAAAAAATAAGCATGATGAATTCTAGTTAGGCAAATTTTGTTTGTAGCCAGGAGGCAACATATCAAATTATATAGAATTAAGAAGAGAAATATTGGTGCCTAAAATGCAACACAAACAAACAACCACCACACCTTGGCTACATTATAAGAAAGGGAAATATTAATTAGAAATAAAACAATTACAGTCTTGTAGAAATGGAAAGGGAATTAATTAGAATAATTCCCAGAAGGGAAGGAACTGAGGGTCAGAAAAATGATTCAACATTTAATAAAAATATAAAACAGGATAGAGTGAACTGCATGAGGTAGAAATCTGAATTCTAAAGTGGAAAAACTGCAAAAATCCTAGCGTAATAAGTGCATACATTTATATCTTTCCTGAGAAAAGGGAGGATTGATGGGGTAGAGACATGCTGGTATAAATACTAAGAGAAAATCCTTTACATTTGCTTCAGCCACCAAAAAATGCTAAAAGTACCCAGGGTATGAGACAAAAGCCTAATGAGCTGACAATACATTACATTATCGTCTCCTTAAGAAACTGGACAGTAACAATGACAAGAGAGCAGCTAGACACATGATTTACTTAATGGCCAGGAAAACTTTAGTAATGGCATGAAAACTTCTAGTCTACAAATGCTGGTAAAATTAGACAAAAGTGGTTTTAGAAGTAAAAAAAAAAAAAAATGTAGCCTAAACATTTCTGTGCACCTGTGATAGAGAAGCAGGAATTAATGGCAGAAAGGACAACAGTAGTGGGAAGGTCAAAAGTAAATGGAGGAAACCCTGCGATTATTTGAGTCACCCATTGTTATGAAGGGCAGACAACCAAGGCCATATATGGAGGGTTTTGCTTAGCTGTGGGGATTCATTTTTTTTTTTTTAAGGAGGTGAGATTAAATACTACAGATTTACCAAAGCGTCATCAAGACGATTCCAAGGCTCACTGATCTTAGTTACAATAAAAGGCTGGATAGTCTGAATTCATTTGAAATTTGACTGAGCCCTCCTCTTTAGTGAGGCGGAAATATTTGTTATTCACCTCCCATGTTCTTAACCTTGAAGAGAATTTGATATTCGGGGAAAAGTGGCAAGTGCGGATAGCTTCCCTAACACACCATGAAAAAAACTTCTGAACAGTTCTCGTCTGAAAACCAACCCAAACTGAACGGCTACTATAAAAAAAGATGAAACCCCGAGACTAAGTATAATCTACAGGCTCACAGCTGGAGGGCTGGAAGGGCCCTCAGACGCCATCCAGTTAACCCCCTCACTTCAGAGATGAGGAAACTGATGCCCAGGGAAATGTTGAGTTAAGTGACTTGGGTCACTGGGATCGTGAGCCTCAGAGGCAGGGTGTGAAACAAGGTCCTCTGACCCTAGACACAGCGTTCTTTCCAGTGTACCATGTTGCTAAGGCCCCGCTGGATCATAATAGTTGCTAACGAACATAAGTACCTAGAGGTAATCAAGATTTGGTGGGGTTTTCCTTTTGGGGGAATGATTATATACAGAGCCCCTTCAGAACAACGGCTCTGTCTAATACCTGCTAGCCTTCCATCTCTACCACACTTCTGTGGCATTGAGGCATTGAATTCTGAGACAAAGGTCAATAAGAAAGTAGATGCTGGGTGACTCTATATAGGAATTCTAGACTCAATCAGGTGTCACTGAGTTAAACTAAAAAATAAATGACCAATTTAAAAAAAATAAGGAGAAGATAGAGCTTGAAGGAAACTCTCAGGGAGGAACTTCCTGCCAGAAAAGCCAAAGCATACCTGGAAATAACCAAGCAAATGCCAACACATATTTGAAAATAATCTAACTGAATAACAGAGGACAGTCATGTTTTCTTCAGGAGATCTTACTTTAGTTGTGGGAAAAGACTTATCTGTCCACTAGAGCATGACCACTAGTAAACCAGGGTAATTTTATTTATTTATTTTTTTGGTAAGGCAATTGGGGTTAAGTGACTTGCCCAGAGTCACACAGATAGTAAGTGAGTGAGGCCAGATTTGAACTCAGGTCCTCCTGATTCCAGAGCCGGTGCTCTATCCACTGTGCTACGGAGCTGCCCCTGGCAATTTTATTAAGTATGAAGAGAAAGTATCTTACTCTAAGTCTGTAAAGAATCACAGGTACATAGGATTATAGGTCCATAGCTGGAAGGGACCTCAGAAGGCATTTTGTTCAATCCCTTCATTTTACAGATGAGGAAACCAAGGCCTGGGAAAGTTAAATGATTTGTGATTTGCCCAAAGTTACACAGGAGATAAGCAAATCAGATCTCACCTTAAGAAAAATTCATTGCTTATCCTAGTCCCAATTATCTAGGTCTTAGATCAAGTACTATTGTCTCCTAGGGAAAAATTCTGAACAAAAACCTTTCCTTTGAACCTTTGTGGCTTTTCCCAAACACTTGTCCAGGCTCATATTTCCATGGCCAGGTTTCCAGCTCATGTTACTCTAATAAACCTCAATTAACTAGAAGTCAGCTACATAGAAGCTCTCAAATTTTTACTTTCTGGTATTTCATTTCGAGGAGTGGAAACTAGGAGAATGAAAACACAAAAAAAATAAGCTAAGAGCAAACATATATTCAAAAATCCAACATCCAGGTCACATCCTGGGGTCAGTATCCATTGAGCTCAATCACCTATGGGGTCGACGTCTATGAGACCTTATAATTAGACCTCAGGCTCAGAATAATGACCCTGAGGAACTGTGTGGTCTTGAATCATCAAAGAAAGATTTAATTATATTCAGTGGACTGTACTTACTAGGACTGGAAAATCAATTAAAGGAATACATTTTAGGAAGCTTTTTTTCCCCCAAAACAAAGGTTGTCTCATCAACCTTCTGCCAACTAGTTAAGTCAATTAGGTAGAGCATCCTACTTTCTGAGCATTCTGGATAATTTTGACCTTATTAAGAAACAATAACACACTTTTATTCAAGTGAACTGTGTTTTAGGTATCTGGCCCATGTTTGTCTGCAGAGTTGGGAATAGAAGGCCAAACTAAAAAAAGTATTGCCGCAAAAGAAGTCTGTTACTTAATGCCTATGGTTTACTCAGAACCATAACCAAAAAATTTGGCACCTAGCTCAAGCAACACAAACTACATCTTCAAATTAACTTTGTAATAATGTGAACATAATACAAGTAATTAAGACAAATCTAGCTGAAAGGGGGACATCTCAAATACTGACCCTAAGGAGAAAGAGACAGTGGTACCCAATTCCCTTTAGATACCAAGACATCACAAAGCTGCTTCTGGGAAAGCCTTGGTCCTCACTGGGGAGTAAAGTGTGGGCAGGCTGACCTGAAGTCACACTACTCTGAAGTGGGCCTGAGGGGAGGAGTGGGTTAGGAATTATGCCTTCTTTCTATCTTTGTAATTACTCAGTCTTAGCACAATACACTGAAGCTTCATATTTTAACTAATCATTCTTGCTAATTTAGCTTATTTGTTTCTAAACTACTAGAAAAGTAAAAGAATTATGAAAGTACAAATGCTCCACATTTTTGTTATAATTAAATTGCATAATTTTACAATTTTTTTTACAAATTTACAAAATTACAATTTTTTAATTAAACTATACGAGTTTAATTGTACAATCTTTAAAAATCTTTATTGAAAACCTTTAAGCCCTTTAAATGTTGGTGCTGTAGGTCACAACCCTGTTTGCTGCCCTAGTTACAGCTTTGATCCTATCTCATTCAGCTACAAGTATGAATTTTGAAAAAAAAAAAAAAAGACAGCAAGACCTATGGGGGCTTTCTTAACTGGTTTATGACACAAGCTTGCTCTTTTTTCTCAGTCAACTACAAAACAACATTACTAGGCACTGACCACAAATACTAAATATACCATGAGATTTTTTTTAGAGCCTACACTACCTATAAAGCTAGTTTTTCACTATCAAGAATATTTATTGATTGCTTTCTATGCGCTTAGTACTCTGCTCTTAAAGCACAGAAAAATCTGACCAGTATTTCTTCATTAATTTTACACTCCAATTATAGGTGGAGCAGGAATTTTACAGATAGGAAGATGGAGGTCCAGAAAAGTAGTTATAGAGTAAATCAGTCATGGAATTCAGTATAGAAACATGGGTCTCCTAATGGCCAGGTTAATAACCCTATTGCATTGGATCCTCCTGAGAAATACCTTTGCTGCCAAAGTCATGAACAATAGCTGTGCATCTCCCTTCGGACTGAAAGTTTTTGTAATCTAAAATATTTATTCTTTAAAAAAAATCTTGATTGACACAGTGCGGAGATAAGGATGAAATCAAGCGAGTGTGTCATGAATGAAGCCCATAAGTGTATCCTTTATTGTTATCTTTCCTAATATTTTGTGAAGGATGCTTCAGGTGGCATCTGCTATTGTTAATTGAAGAGCGCTCTTACAATACCACATGCATAATTCACGTGTGACTCTTTTGAATTGTATGATGAGGAAGTAATGCTTCCTGCTGTTCCTTCAGATCGGGTAGATGTTTTCACCATATTAAAAAAAAATCCAACAAAGAAACATTTAACATGAAGCATCTTTATATATGTGATCTGGCCATAGCCTTAGGTGGAAGACTAAAGCAACCTGGGCTGGCATTTGTCATTCACAGACAGCAGGTAATGCCCTTGGGGATTCTTCCCATGGCCTTTTCTCATGGAAAAGCTCCCACTGACTTCAAGGGATAGATGACAACCCAAAGCCCACTCTGCAAGGTTCTGTGAAGGACAAGAATAAAGAAGCATCTGCATTGTGAGGATTTCTTGGGAAAAGATTTTTAAAGAGTAAGGGGAAGATGATGTCTATCTGTACACACACACACACATGTAGATAAATATAAAGGATAAATGTAGATAGGAATAGAATGGGAGGTAGATATTTGATTAAGTAAAGGACAGAGACTTTATTCCTGTGGTACATAACTATGCTAAAATTGTCACTGAGCCAAATTCTCACCCTTGATGAACCCAGTGGGTTCCTAACTTTTCTTCTTTTCTGTCTTTCACCTGTCACTATAAAACACTGAAAAAAGAGCTGTTGATTCAGGTTCTTTTTTATTATCATTAATAAGTGAGATTCTCCTCCAGGGACGTCTTCCCCACATTATGAACCAGTATGAGAACCCTGCACAGTGATCTTGAGACCTGGCATAAAATAAGGTGCAGGATGTCAGGTAAAGGAGCTGGTTGGGCGGTTGGGGGAAGAGTGAGTGAAGAGATGACTCACATGCTCCCTTGGGACTCTCCAGAGAGGGCCATCAAGTCTTCTCAAACCTCTGACTTGTTTCTAGTCTCAACAAAGTGACCCTACTTCTTCAGCCTTATTTCCCACTGTGACCCAGCCCATACTTTCTGCCCTACTAAGACCCATGTAACCTTAAATAGTCCAGAGTGACTTTGATTATGATAGTTTCTCCTCAGTGTGAAATGTCATCCTTTTAACTCTTCAGTTGCTGCCCACTGTTCAAGGCCCAGCTCAAGGACTAGCTCCACCACAGGGCCTTCCAGGTTTACTCTGGTCCATATGCATTCCTCTTCCTCAAAATTATGGCAGCCCTTAGATGCTATCCACTATAATTTACTGCTTCATTGTAGGCCTGGCATCTTATGTGTTAGTGTTACCTCTCAAATGAATGTAAGCCATCTTCTTGTGTGCTGGGACTGTCAGTCATGGAATGTTAGAGCTGGAAATGAGAGACTATCTCCTGCAAGGAAACCTTGCCCTCCAACAACTGAGACGCAGAGAAGGGAAGTGATTTACTTCAGGTGATATACTACTTCATATCCCTTCTGTGATCTTACACATGGTAGGTACTCCATAACTCCAAAATGAGTGGACTGAATGCTGTACCAGGTGACAACCTGCTGGTGCTCCAGCTACAGAGGGAGAATTTTGGGATATTGGAAGGGGGAGACATTTGGTTCTTTATGACTCTGAGCATTTGATGTTATTGTTGTGGTTGTTCAGTCGTTTCAGTAATGCTCGACTTCGTGATGCCATTTGGAGTTTTCTTGGCAAAGATACTGGGGTGGTTTGCCATTTTCTTCTCCAGCTCATTTTACAGATGAGGAAATTGAGGGAAACGGGGTTAAGTGACTTGCCCAGGGTCACACAGCTAGTAAGTGTCTGAGGTCAGATTTGAACTTACAGTCTTCCTGTTTTCAAGGCCAGAACATCATCCACTGTGCCACCTAGCTGCCCCGGCTCAGAGCACAGAGGGGATTAATTATAAGGCCCTCAAACTAAAATGCAAACATTACTGGACTATGTGCAGAAGTATAATTTGACAGAGAATAGTACTTGTTATTTAAAAAGTAAGAGCAGTTATTCTTGTATGGTAGGCCTCTGGACATAAATGGCTCAGGAGAAAGAGTACTGAGTCTGCAGAGGAGCTGTGTTCACATTCCACCCCCTGATATTTACTATCTCTGTCACCTTTGGTAAGTTGCAACCTCCTGGGGCTTCAGTTTCCTCATCCGTAAAATGAGGGTATTGAACTCAAAGAGAAAAGAAATCATATGCACAAAACCATTTATGGCAGCTCTTTTTGTAATGTCAAAGAACTGGAGACTAAATGTAGTGTCCACAAAAAGAGGAAGGGCTGAACAAATTATAGTATATGAATATAACGGAATACTTTTATGTCATGATAATAAAAGAGACAGTTTCAGAGAAACCTAGGAAGACATTTATGAACTGATGCAAAGGGAAATGAGCAGAACCAGGACTGCAATTTATAGAAAAACAACAGCATTATAAAGATAAGATATAAGAACTAGGTAGCACTACAAATAGGGCACTGGGCCTGGAGTCTGGAAGAACTAAATTCAAATCCAGCCTCAGATATTTCCTAGCTGTGTGACCTTGGGCAAGTCACTCAACCCTGTTTGCCTCAATGTCCTCAACTGTGAAATGAGCTGGAGAAGGAAATGGCAAACCAGTCTATCACCTTTGCCAAAAAAAAACCCAAATGAGGTCACAAAGAGTCAGACACAACTGAAAAACAACTGAAAGGAAAAGAACTCTCAACAACAAAACAATCAGCCATGATTCCTGAGGGTCAACCATGAAGAATGTTACCTACCTCCTGACATAGAGGTGGTGAATTCAGGATAAAGAATTGGACGTTCATTTTTGGACACGATTCATGGGGGAATTTGTTTTGCCTGTCTGTAAACAAGGGCTGGTTCATTCTTCCTGTATTTCCCTCCCTCCCTCCCTTCGTTCCTTTCTCTTCTATCTGTTTTGCTTTCTTTTCTATCTTTCTATTTTTCAGTCTTTCTCAGGGAAGGAGTAGGTGGGATGGTGAGAAAATAGATGCTTGTCAATTTAAAAAAATGAAGAGAATGAAGGGTTAGACTAGATGGCTCCTTAGGTCCTTTTCAGTTTTATATCTATGATCCTATGTAGATCAGTCAAGAATTAATTAAATTGAAAAGAGTATTACAGAACAATTGAAATCTCAAACTTCAGAAGGACTTTTAGCAGTGTGCTTTATTTTCTTGCATGATTATCTATAGCCAATTGGTACACATCTAGCCACTTTACAGATGAAGAAACTGAGGCCCAGAAAGCTGAAGTGACCAGTACAAGGTCACACAGCTAACGAATTCAAAGAGCCGAGATTTGAACTCAGGTCCTCCGAATCCAGGTACTGTGCTCTTACACTAACAACAATTAATAATAATAATAATAATAACAATTATTATTTTATGGAATGCTATAAGGTTTACAAATTGCTTTACACATAATCTCATTTGATTCCCACAACCCTGCGAAATAGGCCTATTATCCCCATTTTACAGGTGAAGAAACTGAGGCTGAGAGACATTACATAACCTACCAAGGGTCACTCAGTTAATAAATGTCAGAGGCCAGATTTAAACTTACATCTTTTTGATTCCAAGTCCAGAACTGTCTCCACTACACCACTTAATGACCCTCCCCCTCCACCCCAGTACAATGGGGTGTGTCATCATAGAAATAATTAGAACGGAAAAAAAGCTTTATTAGTCTAATAATCCAAATCTCACATCTACCTACTTACCATGTTATAGACAAGCCCAGAGAAATTAAATGCTTTTTCTAAAGTCCTACAAATAGTAGCAGTGAGTGGCGGGGCTAAGGTTTAAACTAAGGCCTTCTATCTCCAGTACTCTTTCCACTGGTCGGGAGGGCAGTGGGGCTCCCCTCCCATGAGTGAACCCCTGACAGCTCAGCTTATTTAGTGATCTCTGGCTGTGGGAGTGAATGTTATCTACCACACGTACATGTGAGTTTACAATTCACTTACATAAATAGGGTCAAAACCTCAGCCTGGAGAAGGAACAGTAGAGTTTTTCAGGGAACCAGAATCTTGACCCAAGCTTCCATCTCAGCTTTTCCTATTTGATTAATTAGGTCACAATAGTTGTACATGTTGCCAGAGAGGCCAAGGATACAGAATTAATTCCCATGGAGACCAGGTATTCTGTTCTGTAGTCATAAACTACCCCCAATGCAGGCTAGTTGTTATAGAGGTGTATCAATAAAATCCTAAGACAAAGAGCTGGAAAGGGCCTTAGAGATCAACTAACTGATCATCTGCATTATGTTTACAAGGTAATTGAGGTCTAGAGAAACCCAGTGACTTGACCAGGGTCACACGTTATTTGTACTGGACACAACAATATTGACTGCTCAGAGCAAATCCATCCACACTACTGGAAAAAAAAAAAGCCAAACCTTGAGAGTCATATACTATTGACAGTGGTTTGTAGTTCTATGGAAAAAATTCCGCATTTCATCCTGTGCAGCAGGAAATACAAACACACTCTCTCCTCTCGGTTGGATTTAAGGTGCCCAAATTACACATTTCAAACACAAGTCTTCTTTCTCTTTAGGTTGAATATCCTGAGAGGCAGGAGCAGTCTCATCATACGTGGCTTATGTCCTTTCAGTCCCTGCAGTGGGATTCAGACTGTGAAAACCAATGGATTATATGCACATAGACATCCACATGGCAGTATTCAGCCACACTCAGCATGGAGGCAATGACAATAAACGAAAGAATGCAGAGTACTTATGAAGGACAGCTCAGAAAACCCAGAAATGTTCAAGGTTTGGAAAAACATACTTTGGACTATTTTCCAAACATTTTGGGTTCAGTAAAATATAAAACATATCTTGCCAACCCACTTGCTTCCTTAATTTTTAAACCCATGTGTCTACTGAGGAAAATTAAGTACATGTGTTCGGGACTCATTTACACTGAACTCATCAAAATATTATTTTTAAAAAGTTAATCGATGTTTTAAACAAGCCTCATGAGCTTAAAAAAATAAACCTTGAATTGTCAATTCACATTTTGCAAGTAAGCAAAACTCTAACCTCACAGAACTACAAAGCTTGAATGTTGTTCCATCTGTAATACAGAAGCCGATACAGGAAAAAAAAAGTCAAGTACAGATAATCAGGGTTGATTCATTGGCAGGTCCTTTAAACTTGATATCATGTGTATTTATAATAACATAAAATGCGAAACAATCTATATGCCCAATGAGACATGACTTGTGATGAGGAGAATGGCCAAATAACTTAATATAATGTAATGCCATTGTGCAGTAAAATGACAAATATTAAGAATACTGAGAGATACAGAAAGACATTAAGTGATACAAAGCAAAGTCAGCAGAGTAAGAACAACAAGCATACCTGCTGACTACAACTATATTGAAAAACAAAGGCACCAAGGCTTTTTATGAGTATATAGGTCAATCTGAAAGGGATTAAATAACAAATAATCATAATTTTTCTTATTTGACTAAAATTATGTTATTAATACTATTTTCTGATCAAATTGTAAGTAGTTTTAATTTTAGGGTTTTATTTGGAGATTACACATTTGTTTTAATTATACACACATGCATTTAATTATGCATGCCCGTGTGTGTGTGTGTGTGTGTGTGTGTGTGTATGTGTGTGCGCGTATGAGAAAAAGACAGAAAGATGACAGAGAGATGACAGAGAAAGAGAGAGAAAGATGACAGAGAGAGACAGACAGAGAGACAGAGACAGAGACAGAGAGAGAGAGAGAGAGAGAAGAGAGAGACAGAGAGAGAGAGAGAGATGGCTGCTAGGAGCATACATGTGATTTCACTGGTGTAGGAAACTTCCTCCACCAGGGAAGAACAACAAATTAACTGTAGTTATAGTCATACAGTTATAGTCACACAGTTGCCTGGAACACTGAGTGGTTAATGGTTATAATGCTAATAATAAGTGTTAGAGTCAGAACTTGACCCCAAATCTTGACTCTAAGACCATCACTCTATCAACAATTACGTATTATATTAAGTTCGTAATAACAAAAAACTATATGCATTTGATGCTTTTGTTTTTAGGCACAACTGTTATAGCAAAGGTGCAGGGGACATTTTTCTGGTGTGAAAGCTCGCTCCCCCAACGAAGATGAGTAACTGTTTGTAACTTATTGCCCTAGAGAGCTACCTGGGGCACTGCAAGATTAAGTAACTTCCCCAAGGTAAGGTCGCTAGTGTTTGTCAGAAGAACCTAGGTCTTCCTGATGCCAGAGCAGTTGGATCATCGAGGACACCGTGCTACCTCTCACTCTGGGGAAGGAGAGGAGAATCCTGTTGTTATTACTCTTGTTAAATAATGTGCATGAGCATGCCTGGCGATGCAAGGCCTATTCATTCTCCTCTCACCCATGCCCATGATGCCCCATCCTGTTCCATGTCCATCCATAATTTGGCTCTTTCTAGTCCTAGGCTGTGATTCTAGACCTCCTGTCCCTTCACGCTGCTAGCGATCTATTTCCACAGAGCAGAGAGCCTTTCCTGCAGTTTGAGAAGTGCTTAAATTCACTGCTTTTAAGTACACTGACTGATTACAGCATAAGATTATGGAATGTGCAGGACGAATGGCTCGCTTTCCTTAAAACATTACATGATTCTGAAAGTAAAGACACGTTTACTTGTGATAATCCTGCCAATTTCACTGAAGTGACTTCTCAGCTAATTTCCCATCCTCCACCCACTTCAGGATTAACAAAAATCGTATATCCATATTCCTTCTTCTATTGACCTTGTTTTTTTATATTTATACACTCACAGACATTCAACACACAGACGGCTCTGTTTCTGCTTACATGTTCCACATTAACTAAGCCTCCTGGCTTTCACACTGGCTTCATGCTGATGGTTCCTCACAGTTACTAAGGAAATCCACCAGTCTTTCAGAGTGACAGATCCTGAAGAAGCCAGTGTCTGGGATGCCTCCATCCAGAACAAAAATAGAAAACCACTTGCCCCAATGGGGATTCCTGATCCAAGCACCCCTCTGAATTACTGCAGGCAAAAAGGTCGGCAGAGAGAGAAAGTTAAAGGAACTTATCTTACATGTCTTCTTGGATTGTGATCCTTTAAGAAAAAAGATTTTAGTTGGTTAATTTTCTTTTTATCTTTCTTTTTTTTGCCACAGTTTAAAAGTTTTCCACAACATCCTCTGGTTGGTGGCAAATTGTCAAAAGGTGTCCAAGAATTTTGCTAGTATTATAGTACTTTACAAATCAACACTGCAACTGGCAGATTACAGGCAGATAATTTCTGACTATGGAAATAGTTTTTTAAAAGTTAGTTGCCCACAGTATTCACCAGCTCCAGTTTGGGGAGTGGCAGTATAACCATACGTAGTATATTCAGACATTACATACTATAATGCACACATATTTGAAATTTTTTTGCCTTAATACATGCAAAAATCCATCAAGAATGTACATTAGGGGTAAAGTGGAAGGGAAACATAGCCTAGGTTCCCCTCAAAAGATCAGACTCTTCTCAGTCAGATGGAATGCCTGAGGGAAACTGCAGCTCCCAGAAATTCCTGGGGCAGAACTGCCTCATAACTTCATCAAACTATGTGACTCTGATCCTCTTAGTAATTCACATTCCCCTCTGGACACACAGCAAAGACATGGAGTGTGTGGACCATTCATCCTAGATGGTTCTTTCTGTAGTCTCTGTGGGCGAAGTCTAGCCACAAGAGCTTTTAAAAATCTGTATCATTGACTTATCTCATGTTCTAGATTTATTTTCATTAGTTTTACATGTAGCATCATTAAAAAAATGATTTTAGCATAAGAAATTTTATAAGTAGGATCAGTCCACACTTTGTTTTCCCACCTGAAAAGGATTAGGTACACACATATTTAAACACTCATGAATTTTATAAGAATCATGTAACTTTAAAATTAGGAGGAACCATAGATGCCCTGTAGTTTAAAGTTCCATCGGAGGTAAGAATCTCTCCCACAATGTACCTGATGATTTTGTCTACAGTTAACTACAACACTTTCAATGATAGAGAATTCACTACCTCCCAGGCAGCTAATGACAGTTTGGGGAAGTTTGAATCGTTAGAAATAAAAATTACTCTCCTTTCCCTCCTGAATCTTCCACCCATCAGACCTAGGTATGCCTCCTCTGGAGCTGTACTAAGCAAGTGGGGAACCTGCGGCCGGGCCACATGTGGCCTCTAGGCCCTCAATCTAGGCCCTTTGATATTCAAGTTCCCCACCTTTGGTCTAATTCCTTTGCCAAATGACACATTCAACTTTTTGAAGACAGCAATCTGGTCTCTGTTAACATGCAAGGAGTTCTACATGATTTTCTGAGGTCCCTTCCATCTCTCAAACTAAAGGCATGGAAACACACTGCTGCAATACTCCCTACTGGGTCCCAAACCAGATTAAAATATAATTGGGAAATACTTAACAAAATAAATAAAAATACAATAAAACATAGATAATTTTAGCATGCAGCTTTCCAAGTCAACAAGCATCGGCAGGGATCCTTTATGTGTGGTTTTGTGGCCCCCTGGTTCTACTTGATTTTGACACCACTGTCTTAAATTCTATGACCTCTAGGACTGGTCACCCTCTACTGGCCAAACTCTAGTTTATCAATATCTTTCTTAAAATTCAACCCAACTGGGATACTACTAGTTGTCCCCCAATCTCCTGACTCTATACATTAATACATACCATACCCCATATCTGGAATGCAGCTGGGTGGTGCAGTGGATAGAGCCGCTGGGCCTGGAATCAGGAAGACTTACCTTCCTGAGTTCAAATCCAGCTTCAGACACTTACTAGCTGGGTGACCCTGGGCAAGTCACTTAACTTTATTTGCCTCAGTTTCCTCCTCTGCAAAATGAACTGGAGAAGGAAATGGCAAACCACTCCAGTATCTTTGCCAAGAAAACTCCAAAAAGGATCATAAAGAGTCGGATATGACTGAAAAACAACTGAATAAAATCTCTGTATCAGAATCCTTGTCATTTTTAAGGCTCAACCCAGGTGTTAACTCTTCTGTAAATCTTACCCTGATCTACGTAGTTGTTACTGCTTTCTCCTTCCTTAAAATACCCTATATTACACTTATTGGTACATATGTTATAATTCCACTCCTAGTAGAATATAAATTTCTTTCTGCCAGGAACTATTTTTGTTTGTTTGTTTTTCATATCCAGAGCAAAGCACAGTACCCTGAATACAGTAAGAGGTTAATAAATAATTATTAAATTAAATACAATGTGGTATTCACAACTAAATAGTACTCTGGATATTGTCTGATGTAAGCACAGGACAATGGACCTTTCACCTCTATTCCATTGAATAGCATACTTCTATTAGTTCATTCTAAAACTGCATTAGCTTTTATGGTTACTATGCCATAGCATTGACCCTGGTGAACCTTTCTACTTCTAAAAGTCCCAGGTCCTTTTCACTTGAATAGGCCTGAAGCAACTCGGGGAAAATCAGCTGGATTTGGATTCAGAGAAACTGGGTACAAATCTCTACTCTGCTACTTTACTTATATGATCTGAAGTCATTTAACTTTTCTGGTCCTCAGTTTCCTTACCTATAAAATGATGAAGTTTAATTGGATAATCTTTTCGAGCCCTTTCAGCTCTAAATCTAGGACTCGATGTTTGTGTAGTTGATTTTTTGACCCCATACATGAGATTTTACATTTATTTTGATGAAATTTTATCTGTTTAGTCTTTGTTCCTCCTTCAGCCTGTTAAAATCTTTTAAAATGTTGATTCTGTCCCTAACATATTAGCTATCCCTCCCAGGTTTGTTATTTGCATATTGGTTAAGTTTTCCAAACAACTTTCAAGGGATTTGAGGTTTAAATGAAAAATTGATTTACTTATGACCTTCAAACCATGGACAGTTTAAATAATTTTTTTTAAGATACTCTTTAAACACAAGGCACTATGGGGGAAGCCAACTTGAGTCTTTTTTTAGGATCATCATTTCAGGAATAATGATTTTCCTTTTATTGGAGTTATAGTTTCCTATTCAAAATTATTTTGCATGAATTGTTAAGATGATAGATGCCAGAAAATGTTAGAAGCTGAGTTAGCAACAAACCACATAAACATTTAAAAGCATTCTGTTAGAGGGTACCTATGATTTTTTTAAAAAGAACATTTATTTTCAAAGTTTCTCAAGTTGCCTAATTAACAATGCAACTGAAACTCTAATCTACCCTACAATTGACACTCAGGAAAAGCAACTTCCTAATTCATCTTCCCCCTTCAACCGATTTCCTAACATATCAAAAAGTATCCAAGCTAAGCTTCTGTGTCTGGAGCCTGAGCCTTCTGGAACCTGAACCCAGCATATTATTTCAACTTTGTCACTGTTGTTCAGTCATTTCAGTCATATCTGGCTCTTTGTGACTCCATTTGGGGTTTTTCTGGCAAAGATGCTAGAGTGGTTTGCCACTTCCTTCTCCAACTCATTTTACAGATGAGGAAACCGAGGCAAACTGGGTTAAGTGACTTATCCAAGGTCACACAATTATTAACTGTCATTTGAATTCAGGTCTTCCTGATTCTATACTAAGCATTCTACCTACGGTACCACCTAGCAGTCAACTTTATTTCAACTTTACCCTCCAATGTTACCCCCAAAGCACTCTGATTTCTAGGGTTCTTTTTAGCTCTTCATATTTAGGAATTTATGATCCATCCATCAGGCACACGTCAAGTTCATTCTCCCCTTTATGCCTTTGCTCATGTAGTTCTCACCCAGAATTCTGTCTCTTCTGCCCATCCAAATCCTACAATGTTCATCTTAAATTCAGTATATTTCATAAAGCCTTCCCACACTCGGCATATCCCTTTTCCTCTGGGTCCCTCCAGTACAATGCACATCTAACTATACAATTTGGCCCTTGATTATCTATTATCTGTTTTGGTCTGTTACTTTATGTGTGTTAGTCCTGTCTCCTAACAAGATTGTAGACTCCTTCAGAGAATTGACTATACCTTTTACTTTTACATCTCCCCACAGCACCTGGCACATTGTATGTAGTAGGTCTTCAGTACATGGATCACAGTATCATCGCAGCATTTAAAGCTGGAAGGGCCCTAACAGATTATCTAGTATGACTTCCTCAAAGAACTGAGAGGTCTGGAGCAAGCAGATGACTTGCCCAAGGTCACACAGGTACTAAATAGCAAAGCAGGTGCTTTTATTTCAAATGAAGCACCCTTTCTACTACATATATTTTAATTGATTTAATCAAGCTCCTCAAAGTATCAAATAAACAGACTAAGTTTTTTTTTTTTCCTGTAAAAAATCTCCAGGCCTTCAGGATACAAGAAGAAGCAGTTTCTCTACAACCTTGAGTGCTTAGTTAGTGGAATCACCCCTTCTGATGCTGGACTTTGAAATTAAGCATGAGACAGCGGGGAACCCTTGTATAAATCACTTGGATGGCTTCCAAAACATCAACTGTTGTTGTTTCAGGGGAAAAGGGGCTGTGGCAAGTAAGAGACAAATAAGTTCCCTAGAAATTCAAGTCTGGCTAGTTTGTGATAGCTTCAGAAACCTGCAGTCTCTATTTGTGTGGCTATCAGAATAATTCTAATTAAGTATGATACAACTCTAAACTATAAAAGATGACCTAGGGAGGGATGGTTATAGAAAACATTCAGCAGGACAGTGTGTCTCTGAGTATTTCCGAGGGGCCTAGCCCTGTAAAGTCCTTTTCTTATCTGCCGGTCCACAAAACTGTAGCCCATCTATTGTTTGTGGTACAGAGATGTCTGCCTAACAGTTTCTTTCTAAGCTATTTCATCTCCTTGAAACTTCATGAAGAGTATGGGGTGTCTTAGTGAAAACTCTCATACCTTCCTGCAAGTTTAACAAGGGAAGAGAATTGAAGCAAAACCCAGAAAAGAACCGAGTCTCCTGAAGTAAGCCCAAGAATCCTATTTGGAAAGATTTAAAGCTGCCTTATAGATGGAACTCGCTCCTAAAACTCTACTGCTCATCTTTAGGTGAGAGCTTTCCCTAAGGTCTTCTATTTAAAGTACCAACACCAATTTATGTTATCATATGTATATGTTTACATTGGCCACACCATCCATTCTCAGGTATTATCACGTGTCCAAAACTTTTCTCAAATTTATTTTTGTTCTGTGACACTCATCTATAATACCTGCCTGGACAATTCCTTAATAGCAGAGTTCACAAACTGTATGGTGAGAACTCCTCAGAACCTTTGACCACTTTGAAGATAGGAGCCTTCTAAAATACATTGTTCTTTCAACTCCTGGGGAGAAATTTCAAGTGGTCAAGGAGGGCTAGTTTTTGTTGTTGTTGTTGGGGTTTTTTGTGTTATTATTGTACAAATTATTCATTTTCTTGGTTCTACTTATTTCATTCATCAGTTTATAAAAGTTCTCAAAATTGTTCATTGTAATCTGCAAATGTTTGTGATGGAAACATCAATAAAACTTTCAAAATACAATTTACAGTAAACACTGCATACTTAAAATTAAATATATTTGAGTGTAGACTGTGTCCATTGCTGTGTTTAAAGCTACTTATGATTCTTACCTTCAGACAACATGTCATCACTGTCACAGTAAAATCCCTAGAATACTACTCAGTATTACTACTGTTTTATATTATTATTATAGTATTACACTACCCTTTCTCCTCAGTCCCATGTATACACGTTCTTCTCTGCTGCGTATTTGTTTGTACATATATATGTATCATATATACATAAACACAGACACATACACTCATATACATATGTGTCTCTATTTTAATTTTTTCTCAATTATATGTAAAAAAAATTTAACATTCACTTTTTAAAAATTCTGAGTTTCAAATTCTCTTCCTCTGTCCCTCCCACCCCTCTCTCCTCCTTGATAAGGCAGGCAATTTGATATAGATTATACATGTGAAGTCATGCAAAACATATTTCCATATTAGCCATGTTGTAAAAGAAAACAAACCAAAAAAAAAGAAAAAGAAAAAAGTTTTAAAAAAAAGTATGCTTTGATCTGCTTTCAGACTTTACCAGTTCTTTCTCTGGAGGTGGATAGCATTTTTCATCATAAGTCCTTTAGAATTGTCTTGGATCTCTGTATTGCTGAATAGTTGTCATTCACTAAGTCATTGTATAATATTGGCATTACTGTGTACAATGTTTCCTAGTTCTGCTCATTTCACTTTACACCAGTTCATTTAAGTCTTCCCAGGTTTTTTTTCTGAAAGCATCCTGCTTGTCATTTCTTATAGCACAATAGTATTCCACCATAATCATATACCACAACTTGTTCGGTCATTCTCTAATTGATGGGCATCTCCTCAATTTTCAATTCTTTGCCACCACAAAAAAGAGTGTGTGTGTGTGTGTGTGTATTATATGTACATATAGGTCTGTCTCCTTTTTCTTTGATTTCTTTGGGATACAAACCTAATGGTATTGGTGAATCAAAGGGTATACACAGTTTTATAGCCCTTTGGGCATAGTTCCAAATTGCTCTCCAGAATGGTTAGATCACTATTAGTGCATCAGTGTCCCAATTTTTTCATATCCCCTCTAATATTTGTCATTTTCTTTTTCTGTCATATTAACCAATCTGATAGGTGTGAGGTGATACCTCAGAGTTATTTTAATTTGCATTTCTCTAATCAACAGTGATTTAGAGCATGTTTTCATATGACTATAGATAACTTTGATGTCTTCTTCTGAAAACTGTCATTCATATCCTTTGACCATTTATCAATTGAGGAATGACTTGTATTCTTATAAATTTAACTCAGTTCTCAGGCCTTTATCAGAGAAATTTGCTGTAAATTTTTCCCCCAGTTTCTGCTTTCCTTATAATCTTGGCTGCATTGGTTTTGTTTCTGCAAAACTTTTTTAATTTAATGTAATCAAATTATCTATTTTGTACTCCATAATGTTCTCCATCTCTTACTTGGTTGTAAATTCTTCCCTTATCCATAGATCTGACAGGTAAAATTTTCCCTGCTCCTCTAATTTGCTTATGATATCACCCTTTATGTCTAAATCATGTACCCATTTTGACCTTATCTTGGTATACGGTGAGAGATGTTGGTCTGTACCTAGTTTTTGCCAAACTGTTTTATAGTTTTACCAGCAATTTTTGTCATATAGTGAGCTTCTGTCCCAAAAGTTTGAATCTTGTGGTTTATAAAAACTAGATTACTGTGGTCACTTACTACTGTGTATTGTGTACCTAATCTATTTCACTGACCTCGCACTCTATTCATAGCCAGTACTGGATTGTTTTGTAATACACTTTGAGATCTGGTAAAGGTGGCATAGATTTCGACCTGAAATAGGTGAAGGGAGAGTAAGAAGTCAGGGCATTTGCTGATTCGGGTAACAGCTCATGACCTGCCCGTTCCCTAACTAAACCTTCGCAAGGGCTTCATACAGTTCATGTGATTTAGGTTCTCCTGGACACTTCCAAAATGTACACTAAGGCCTGCAAATGTTGAATGTGAAAAAATAAATCAAACTTTCATTTTGGCTATAATTATCTCTGAATGTGTTGGTAATGCATGCTCACATTCATGATGAGCAAATGTTTTGCTTGGCAATAGAATGAGGGAGATGGGTTAGTTACTGAGTTCCCAGGGCATGGATCAAGTACATTCTGAATGCTTTAGTGTTTGGTATATTATCTGTGGCTAATTCTTAAAAATGAAAGAAATCCTAGGCAGGTGGGTTCCAGGGGGGAGGGAGAATTTCATTGCATGACCATTATGCATGGCCATACCCCAATAGTGACATTCTTTGGAGGAAAGAAATTACTGGGGTCAATCTCTAAACATTTATCCTTTCTTCTCTTAAAGTCTCCTGAGTGCATAAAAATATTTCTACCTTCTATCACTGGCACACAACACCGCTAAGATTAAGAAACCGCAAATCTTTACAAACTTAAAGTGCTATTTTAGTTTTGGTCATTAGAGTTAGTGCTAGATGATGGTTTAGTCTAGAAGGACTCATGTTAGGAGAACAGATTTTTCCTCTAATCAGGTACTTTTGTGATTAGCAGTATCTATTCGAAATTATAAATTGGCCACCAATATCATACCTTGTATTTGCCATGTACTATAAATGTTGTGGCTCTTTGTGGTTTACAATAATTCACTCGAGTCTCTCCATTTCATTATTATTTCTAAAGAAACTACCTTTCTTTCTGTTCCTGGAGACATCTGATTGCAACTGGAAGGCATGTAGAAGGTCTGATGCCCTAGCAACTAATTGGATCCTCTTAAAGGTTGAATTTTATGACTGAGCTATTTACAGGTCTGCGAAGCTTCTCTCAGAAAGGCAGGCATCTTGGATCTTAATTTTTAAGTGTCAAGTTTTGCTGAACTCAAGGTTAAATGAGTTGAAAGTTAGAGTTAGACCCATCACAAGTCTTCATGAAGCTTTTTCTTTAAGAAAAAAGCCTAAATATAATTCACACACTTCTTTGATAATTTTTATTTAAAGCTGCTTACAATCATTTATATGTTAAGAGACCAGCAGGTGCTGGGGAAAGGTCATGATAGAGTTTTAAAGGTTTTTAATCATATTTCCTAGGATTGAGACTAGGGTAGGGCCTGGACCTGTGATTTCATTGGTATAGGGTACTCCCAAGTGAGGAACCTCCCTCCAGCAATGCAGATCAGCACCTTCTCTGTAATTTCTAGCTTCAGGTGGCCACCTAGAGCACTAAGAAGCTCAGAGGTTTGCCCAAGGTGACACCCTAGTATGTGCCAAAGGCTAACCTTGAACTCAGTCCTTCCTGGAATCAAAGCCAACCCTCTGTCCACCTTGCCAAACTGCCACTCAAACACCTCTTACATATATTTAATACACAAGAATATGTTATAAGGGACTGCACTAAAAATTGGATTGAGTACCAGTGAGAGATTTTCCCACCAATGAAGGCATGGAAAACACTTCCAAAAATATATCCCCATAGACTGGGAACCTCAGGATCAAATGATATAATCTCTGTAAAGAGTTTAGCACAATGCCTTGCCTGTGATAAGTGCTATATGACTGCTTATTCCCTTCCCTTTACCTTGCTAGAAGCAAATTTTTACTATATGCAAAGCATGCAGTGCCCTATACCCTTCAAGTGGATTTGAGAACTTTAATCCCAGGATTTTGTTGTGTGTGATTTCTCTCTATGGCTTCCTGTATTTGGATTTAACCACAAACAAATATTGTATATACCAATGACCAAAACAAAGAGCACATGATTTTTCCCCACCCATAGAAATTTGTTTATGCAAATTCAGATGCATGGTCAATACAATTTAAGTAGTCATACCACTGGATGACCACAGAAGTAACTTCAGATTTTGTCTAACCCTAAAGAATTCATTATATGCTAGGATTTCTAAAGGATGAAAAGTTTTAACCTGTTCCAGATTTTTAACTTCCCAACATTAAAAAAAAAAAATCTTTTATTTAGGAAATAATCTCCAATGTTCAGATACCATATTTTAAAATAAGGAAGTGGTTTTAATCTTGAGGAAGAGTTGTTTCAGAAAAAGAGTTTCCTCTAGTAATGCCTAAACCTCAGGAATGTTTTTGAACCTGTTGCCTCGATGGAATAGAAATTAACCCCCCATTTTCTCTACAATTTGTTAATTTAAAGGTGAGAATGCTAAGTAAAATGCCAGGTGCTCTGTGGTACTTATGTTAATTGAACTAAATTGAACATGGTGATTGACTCCAATAAAAAGATTTTTTGTCATCGTGTCATCAAGAGTCAGCCAATATTTATTGAGGACCTGCTACATGTGACTCCTATGAATGGGTACAACACAGAAGATAAGGTTCCTGTCCTCTAGAAGCTTGCAATCCACTTGGAGAGATGATAATACCTTCGAATGGCCATAAAACTAAAGAACACTTTAAAACTTAACATATCAACAGGTGGTATTTTCCATGGTACAGAGTATTAAGAGGATACAGAGTAGATGACAGAAAAGAAGAGAGACTAGCTTCTGACATACAGTAAGTGTTTAATAAATGCTTGTGACTGACTGACCGGGAGGGGTCCTGGAGGAAGTTATCTTTGAACTGTTTTGAGGAAGGGGAAGGTAGTAGAATGGGCTAGTAGAGAAAGAAGGTAAGGGTATTTCAAGGAGAGTTTACTGCTTATCTAAAGGAAGTCATTAGCGAGCAGAATAGGTTCCCTACAGCTAACAATGAATCCCTCTCTCCCTGAATTTCTCATACCCCTTGGAGCAACCTCTCCTTTGGTGTAATCCCATTCTATTTTGCTGTTTATGAGGACGGGGACTGTTCTCTTCCATCACTGTATCCCCCAACACCTAGCACAGTGTCATGCATAGAGTAGGTGCTTAATAAATGTTTGCTAAATAACCAGAAATGAAATGTTAATATTCTAAGGACAGGTTGGGGAATGGAAGAAAGATGAAGTTAGTGGAGGGTTTTCAGTGAATGCCAGATAAAGGATTTTGGATTTGCTTTAAGAGATCACTACAGATTTTTGACCAGAGAAGTTGTTATTTAATAACAGTGTTGTGAGAATTTTCTTAGTAACTGTGCAAGGGGTAGAAACTTAAGTTACAGCTTGGAGACTGTAAAAGAACAACTTTCATTAACAGATCTCAATTTCCATGCAAACATTAGGCTACAACATCAAAGACCTCTCACAGATAGGTGGGTTAGATATATTAAGATCTCTATTATAAAACTGGGAAAATTGGGACAGAGAGGTGTCTCTATTTCCCTGAAGAAGCATTCAAGGCAAAGCCCAGGAGGGTGGGGGTGGGGGCTCATGGACACTAACTTCTATTTCTTTTCTGGTACCACCATGCACAAACCAAAGCTATACCTCAATTCACCATGTTCATTTTGCACTTAGTTTCTGCATTTGATTTTTTAAAATTTATACTGACCAAAATGACCCAGGAAACAATTTCCTACTACAGACAATTCCATATGACACAACCAAGCAGAATCTATTAAAATAAACAATAATTCTTTATTCTGAGAAGTTGGGATAGAGGGAAAAAGATGGATCTTCCAAAAGGACTTGACTTGTTATCAAATAAGTATCTAACTTATAAAATGATAACCCCCACCCCTGCCCTTTGCACTGTGTAAAACTCAGACTTAAACGAATCTGGTAGCTTTCATGACATCCCAGTTTCTCTGTGCTATTTTGCTTTGTTTTGTTTTGTTTCTCCCAATACAGAAAGGCAAAAACATGAAAAAACTTGATGTAAAAAACAGCTCCCCATTTTATGTGTCAGGGAGAGGAATAGAGGAATACAGGCAAACAGAACATAGCAAACTACTTTCCTTTGTTGGCAATCTTATTGTTTCCCTTTAATGCATTGTTTAGAATAGCAATTACACACCATTTCCCATTATCCTATACACAGAACCACTGTTGCACAGTCGTTACTCTTTCCCAACAATTGGCAAATAAAGAAATAAATTTATTGTGGGTGAGATGTGCCAGACTGATAGTCCTACATTCCAAAGCCCTCACTTGACCCAAAGAACAGGTGTGTTGCACAAGCGGCATCAGTGAAATCTCCCTCTCTCCCTAGATGCATTCTTCCCACCCTTCTCATTGCCTTGGTGAGAACATTTCTCTCTGACTTAGAAGAGATAATCAATTACTTGAGGCGGGGAGGAGGAGCATTTTTAAGGCTATGCTTTGTCTGCCATAGGGAGACAGAGCTGATCAGTATTCTAATTTATCAGCATAGACAGAAGAAGCTTACTAGCCTAATTCATTTAGCCATGACTATCAGACAGTCAGAACAGGTACTCATATCAGCAACCCTATCTAGGACCTGGTACAGATTACTGGTTCTTCTATTCTAGCATCCTTAACCTCTGCAATATTGGAACCCTTCTCAATAGTGTCTAACAACCCCATAACATTTCCATATTGCTGTACTCTAGGGAATTATTCTGTGTATTGCAAATACCATCCAAGGTATACTTCGCAAGCTAGCATATAAGAAAGACAGTTTTCTCTCCTTGACAAACTGATTTTTCTTCCTGTCTTGGTCTCTTCTAGAAGGATTTCTCCATAGTTCTAAGATCTCCAGCAAAATGGTCTTGCTCCAACTTCATTCCACTCCTTCATCCTTAAGCGTCATCATCCAATCTTTGTTATAGATTTATAGGATTTCACTTACTGACATTTAATTATAATCCCATCTAGCTACCCATTCATGAAATGGATCCAAGTTAATTTGATGCTGTTTCTTTGCTCACCCTCACCTTCCGATCCCATTTTCTGTCATCAGCAAATTAAACTAGATTATTTCTGGTTCTTCAATTTAAGTTATTTATATACTTAAAAATAGCAGAGTTCAATTGGCTGAACGTTGTGTGGGCCCTACTTAATGTTTCTTCTCGGTGAGCATAATAGCATTTTTCACGTACACTCTCTCTCTTCTTTTTTTAAAACCAGTCCTATATCTTTTCCAATAAACTATGTGTGGTTGGCAACAGAAAGGCAGGTCTATGTCACACTGAATATTACCCAAGTCCTGTTAGAGATCCAAACAAACAGAAATGTCCCCCATTATCACAGTTTCTAAGGAGTTTTCTAACTCTGAGGTCCTAACTCAGAGTTTAGGCTTCAAGTAATTTTATCGTACTCCAAAGAAAAACCTGTGGGGCTAGGCCTCCAACCTAGAATTTTGGTCAGTAGAAATGGGTAAACCAAAAACAACATTCAGACTATGTGACCTAGAATTTTTTATCGAAGACTTCTTGCATATCAAATAGGGCAATATATATTGTTTAAAAAAAAAAGCACTTTGGAAACCTTAAATCACCACATAAATGTTAGCCATGATTATTATTATCCCTTTTTGGAGGCAAAGAAACTGAGCCAGCTAACTAAATCGCAATATCTTGGCCCAAAGTTAGTTAATGAAAAAAATATTTAGCTGAGCTACATCATTACTATCTCCATCTGTGTCTTACTCGAAGGAGAAAAAAAAAAGTAGGAATGACAATAAGGGGAATTCCTAGGACAAGGCCATTCTTTCCTCAGTCCACAGTGGGCATGTCAATTGGATAGATCATCACCATACTCATCCTGTCCCAAATTGCTCCACAGCATCCAGTTTTCATTATAGATGAAACCACTTAATTAACAACCTTGTAAACAGCGATGCTCATACAACTCAAGACAAACAAAAAGCTTTGCCTTTCAGTTGCATGATATAAAACTACTACGGTGAAGAGCTGCAGTCGGATGAGAATTTTTTTTTTTTTTTGCATCCCTTCAGGTGTTCCTTTTAACAGGTTTCCACTTGAGCCCTTAGATTCTAAGCCTTCAGGGCAAGGCCTTGTTTCCGCCTGTATTCTGAACAACACTGAGTATGCCATCAGTACTCAACATATTATAAATAATGACAATACTAATGAAGCATTCTTTGTTAAACGGAAATGCTTCAAGGTGGGAAAATCAAGCAACAAGTTAAACTGTACAACAACATTGTGCTAAGAAAAAAAACCTTCCTAGCTCCTCTGTTAGCTTCTCAATCACAACAAATAAAAGTTACTTTGAGCTATAGGAGTTAACTATTCCTCTCTAACAAACTTTCCATTTACTTCCGATATTGCTCTTATAATGACCTCTCTACAGTTCTTATGAATAAAGATTATTTTGATAGTTTGGATTATTTGATAATTTGTTAATGTTGTCATATTGGTTCCACTTGATTTTTAATGCATTTTCAATTTTTCTTAAGACCACAGAACATATTCTTATTTCAAATTCCTGCACCTAAGACAATCTACATTTTCCCCTTCCTCTCCCCACCACCATACTAGACAAATCAGATAGGAACTAGAAAGCCAAAAAGTTCTATTCCATAGCCTAGAATGCCAGGCAACAACACTGACGGGCAGTAGAAAGCATTGTATTTTAGGGTTAAGGATGATCAAAGCAATGGTCTACCTTCTGCTGCTTCCTATTCTTTCTTGTGACTAAATGAGTTTTTCTACAATTTCTCATACATCCCCTTTCCAAAAATTAGACTTCAATTCCTTTCTATCAAATCACTGGTCTTCCTTTTCAATATTTTAATATCCTTCAAATATCTGAAGGTCTCAAGTTACCCTAAGATACTAATTGGCCAAGCTAAACATTTTTCCCAATCTATTTTTTTGATTTCTTCAGTTTCTCAGAGTCTCTCTTGTTGGAATTCCTGGAATTTTTCTACATATCTTGAACCACAAAGGTGCCCTAAAATATATACAGTATTCTTTGAGCTGCCTCCCTAAAATCAGGAAGAAAGGGCCCATTATGATTTGTTTCACTTGATGTGGTATCTCAGCATGCACCACTCAAAATAGTACCAGTCTGATTTTTTTTTTTTTTGGCCACATCACACAATAAACTCACATAAATATTTGCTTCTTATTCCAACCCTAAACTCTTTTTCTCCCTGTTATCTATCTTAGTTTCCTCCTCTAGCTAAACTTGTAAGTTTGGGGCACCCTAAGTTCTCCTCATCCTTTAAGCTCCATCCCACAACATGAACAAGAGGGTCAATGCTGGCTCAGAAGCCCATTTTACCATTGGAGTCTTCTACTTCTTCAGTAGAGGCAGCTTTCTGTGAGGAGTGGTGGGCATGTGAGGAGAGAAGGCTGACGAGGCGTGGTCTTGGGAGGGTCAGGGCTTTTCCATGGATCTTAAGGGAGTGTTCTTTTAGCTGGCTGATTGTCATGGTGGAAAACGAGCACCAGGAACATCTGTAGGCATGTTCACCTAGGAGAGGTGATAGTTAGAAAGGGGACAAGAAATGGGAGAAGGGGAGGGGAAAAGCAGGTGGAGAAGGGAAGAGGGAAGGGAAAAAAGAAAGAGAAGGGAAAGGAGAAGAGAATTACTATAGTTATTCATTCTAGAGCTGTGGTTGTCAAATTTCTTGGTCTATGGACCATTTTGATAGAGTAAAAAACCCCATGTACCACCATCCCTACCAAAAGTTCCCATGGGGGAACAGTGTCCTTTAATAAACTTCATTGGTTCCTTGACATTCCATGCTGGAGGGAAGAGGGGGAGATGCTTAGGGAATAGGAGTGAAACTTTGTACTTCTGGTGTTGAACAGAATAGGGAGTTAGAACAGGACTTTCAGCAAGCTCTTCCACGCTTCTCCCTTCTTCCCTCTCCATGTCTGCAGGTAGCCTCTCCTACTTGGGTGAGAAGTGAGGGACCATGTAACCTAACTATATCAATCAATTCTTATCCACAGCATCTACAGTGTTTGCCTTGGTGACAAGGAATCTTAACCAGACATAAACGCATCCTGTTCTTCTATTGTGTTCTAACCTACGGAGCATATCTTAGAGAATTCTAGAAATCTCGTTGTTGATCAGTCCATGATGCCTTTGTACCTCACGTGTACCAGAATGAAAATAATCCAGGAACTGTCAAAAGCTTTAACATCTGGTATAAGTCTAAGTTTTCCAGCCTTGACTCATTTCTCTGCTCCTCACCACTGAGATACCCCTCCCAGCCCCTGGCACACCAGGGCAAAAATCAAGGTGATCCCAGGAAAGGCTTGAAAGGATGCTACACTTTGTATCTAAGAAGTAGTCAGGTGGTATCATAAACATATAAAAACTTTTAAGTTGGGTGAATCTCAAAGGATCTGTGAGAATAGTTGACATTTATATGGTGCCTTAAGGTTTATAAAGTACTTCATACATTTTATCTCATTGTTTCATATTACTACTGTGAGGGAGATACTATTACTATCCTCATTTTACAGGTAAGAAACTAAGGTTGAGAGAGTTTAACTTGATCAAGGTCAAACAGATAGTGTAGGATTTAACTCAGGTCTTCCCCACTGGAACTCCAGTACTCTATCTACCAGCTTTTTTTTTTATTTGTTTATTTGTTTCAGTCGCGTCTGACTCTTTGTAACCTCATTTGGGGTCTTCTTGGCAAAGATATTGGAGTGATTTGCCACTTCCTTCTGCAACTCATTTTACATAGGAGGGAAACAAGGCAAACGGGGTTAAGTGACTGGTCCAGGGTCACACAGCTCGTAAGCACCTGAAGCCTCTCATAATAACTAATATTTATATAGCATTTAAGGCTTGCAAAGTACTTTACATATATTATCTTATTTGAGGATATAATTCACTCAACAATTTATTTACTGGCCTAGCCTATTCTTGCCAAGCCTTCCCAAATTAAGGGGCACCATAATAATGCGTCAATGAGATTAATACCAACATTCTTGCTCTGTTAGGTTAATCTTTCAGTTTTTACACAAATTAACATTTACATGGATGCTTTGAATATGGTGAGTTGACTTAAACAGCACAACCAGAGAAATCACTAATCTAGGTTACTCAGCTTTGCCAAAATTTTGTTTAATGGGTAGAAAAAAATATTTTGCCTAGGCTCAAAATCTTAGAATCACAGAATCTCAGGGTGGAAAGGAACTCAGAGGTCATCTGGCCCAATTCTGAAGTGTGAGTTCTGTTACAAGCCTTGAGGCCATAGATTTTCCACCCTGTGAAGTTTGGATTCAGTCAAAGGGACACACTTGAGGACCTAGAGGGCCATATGTGGCCTCAAGCCTGCAGGTTCCCCACCCCTGGTACAATATCCCTAACAAATGGTTCTGCTTGAATGCTTCTACTGCCGTTTCTTCCATTTATGAACAACTCAAATGTTAGGAAGTTTTTCCTGATGCTGGGCTGCAATCTATCTCCCTGAAACTTCAACCATCCAACCTTAGTTCTGAAACCTCAGAGCAAGCCAAAGCAGTCTACTACCTCTTCTATATCAAAATCCTTCAGGTTTTTCAGGGCAGTGATCCTATCTCCACCAAGTCTTCTCTTCTCCAGGTTCAGTATTCTCAGGGGCCTTGAAGGGGCCTTGAAGGATCCTATGCCTGGATTCCCAGTGCCCTCACCATTTTGGGCATCCTCCTCCAGACATACTCCAGCTTATTGGGGCCCTTCCTGAAATGGGCTGCCCAGAACTGAACGCAACACTCCAGCCTCCACAGACAAGATCAGTCCAGAGGTTTTAAGAGGCCCAAATGAGAATAGTCTAATTCAAGCCATTCTCAAAGGTAGAGGTTTTAATTCTAGGGAACCTGCTATTATCATCCAGTGCTTAGCACAGGGCCTGGCACGCACAAAGCACTTAATAAATATTTGTTGATTTGTCATTATCTAAGAAGAACCAAATTCCTGGTTCTGTGGAGTATCATTTTTCTCCATCAGAAAAGCACAAAACACCAGCCTAAGTCAGTTCCAAGCATATAAATTTAACTCAGTGCCCTGGAGTCAATGTGAGGCCTCACAAACTCTTTTTTAACTCCTTTCAACAAGTTCAACCATTTAACTGGTTCCCAGTGGAAAAAAGCACTTTTGACAAGGCTGTTGCCCATGGGAACAACTCACCACAGAAGGGGCTCCAATTGAATAAACTGCCACTTACATGGGTGGGAGAATGAGTGGCTCTGAGCCTAAGGGCGACCATTTACGTTCCTGGAGATGCCAATATGCTATCTTAGAAACTCAACACATTCAAAATTGAACTCAGAATCTTATCCCCCACCTAAATTTCTTTAAAAAAAAAGTTTCCTCTCTTCCTAAATTCCCATTTTTACTGACAGCATCACCATCTGATCCAACAGACATTTATTAAGCACTTACTATGTGCCAGGTACTGTGCGGGGTCCTGAGAATAGAGAGACAAGATAAAAACACGTTCCCTGCCATCAAAGAGCTTACTTTATCTCCTCGCTTCCTCAGGGTTTAATCTTTGACTCTTCCCTTTTGTTCATACCCTTCATCCAAGTAGCTGCCAAATCTTGATGATCCTGATGATTTTACCTCTAAAATTTATCTCTTGTCTGTCCAACGGCACCATTCTTACACAGGCTCTCATTAGTTCTTGCCTTGACTACCGCTCTAGTCTTCTAAATTGTCTTCCTGCTTCTAGTCCCTCCTTCCCTCACCATCCCATCTTTTATACCACTGCCAGGATAATCTTCCTAATGTCCAAGTATGATCACACCACTCCCTGATCAAAAGTTTGCGGCTGTTCTCTGTTATCTGTAAGATAAAATATAAGCTTCACCTGGTATTCAAGACCCTCTGTGGTCTAGCTCTAACTTACCTCTTCTCACATTCTATGTTCCAATCAAACTATACTATTAACCATTACTCCAAATCATTCTGCCTTCTTCCACCTTTATGCATTTATTCCCCATATCTGAAAGAGATCTGTTGTTCAGTCATTTCAGTCACGACTGACTCTTTGTGACCCCATTTGGGGTTGTTTCTGGCAAAGATATCAGGCTGGTTTGCCATTTCCTTCTCCAGTTCATTTTAAAGATGAGGAGCTGAGGTGAACAGGGTTAAGTGACTCATCCAGGGTCACACAGCTAGTAAGTACCTGAGGCCAGATTTGAACTCAGGAAGAGAGTCTTCCTGAATCCAGGCCTGGAACTTTATCCGTTGCACCACCTAGTTACCCCAAGATCTCTGAAAAAGATTCCTGGGTTCAAACCCCAACTCAAATAGTAGCTATGTGACCATAAGCAAGTCACTTAACTTCTCTCAACCTGTTTTCTCATCTATAAAATGAGGGGGTTGGATTTGAGGGCTTGTAAGTTGCCGTTTAGCAAAAAATCTATGATCCCATCATTTTTGTCTTCCTTCAAAGTCTAGCTCAAGTGACAACTCTTTTGTGAGGCCTTCCTTGATTTTCCCCTGAACCCCTAAACCAAGGTCTTCTGCTCCCCTCTTCTTGGCTTGTCTTCTCTGATGTGTATTCTTTATCTTAATTTGTACATCTGTACGTGTATTTTTGGTACAGCAACAATCTAGTAAGCTCTTTGAAGTCAGGGTCCATATCTTTTTTTACCTTTACACCTCAATCACCTAGGACATGGCTTTGCGATGATAAGGGCATGAAAAATGTTTGTTGATCCAATGAACAAGTGCTGAGAAAATGACACAGAAAAAACTGTATCAGGCCAACTTGATTGAAAGAAGGGGAAACAAAGATCCCCTAGGAAGAATATCCCTGTGTGGGAGGCCATCCGTGATGCAACCAACTCCATGTAGCGTTGGTGGGGTGGAAGACACCCTGGATATGAAGTCAAGAGACTTAGGTCCACATGCTAGTTTTGATAACTATTTACTGTGTGACCACAGTCAGACACTTCTCTCAACCTCAGTTTTTTTTTCATTTAGTGGTTAAATAAGTAATATACACACATCCCACATCCTGGGCTTGTGAGGAAAGCACCTTGTAAAACCTAAAATCCTTCAGAAATGTGAAGGCCAACATGATATACTAGATAGTAGATGGAAATCGATAAATGAAGCTCAGTCCTGGCTTATAATAAGGTTTCAGTGACCCAAACTGGGTGTTGGCTTCTCTCTTGACTACTAGTTTTATAAGAAGTCAGGGTTTCAATGGGTGCATTAAACAAACCTTGCAGTCTGGAATTCATTTAGAGTCTTTGAGTGGGGATGTTTAATAAACGGGTGCCAACCTGTGGGCTCTGCACTACTTTTCAGTAGCAGTGAAACATGCCCATTGTAGATAGAGTTCTAAATGGTAAACACAGCTGTGCATGGTAAGTAAGCAAAAGGGTTAACATGGGTACAGATACTGAAAGCTTTCTATCAAAAATCTGTGATTGTGACTCATCTATCAGATACAGTCTCTGAGAAGTGAAGTAACTTTCCCCAGGTCACACATACAGTAAATGTCAGACAGGAGTAGAACTTTAACTATCTTGACTCCAAGTCCTGCATACTCTCCATTCTGCCGTCCTGCTGCTCATTGAAATATTTTCAATATAGAAACACATACACACATACCTCTACCCTCCACCATTCTGATTCTGTTATTGTTTGTTGTTTCCATGATGCTAAGAGAATTGATGAGTATCCTAGTTTTAAACTAGATCTTTGGGACCCCAAAATCACAAACTTGGAACACGAAGGAAACTCAAGATCATTTAGTACATTTATAGATGAGGAAACCGAGGCCCACAGACCAAGTCAGGTGACTTGACCAGTGTCAGAGAGACAGTAAGTGGCAGAGATGGATTTTTTTTTTTTGTGAAGCAACTGGGGTTAAGTGACTTGCCCAGAGCCACACCGCTGTTAAGTATCAAGTGATCCAAGTGTCTGGGACCAGATTTGAACTCGGGTCTTCCTGACTCCAAAGCAAGTGTTGTATCCACTGCGCCATCTTGCTGCCCCTAGAGATGGGATTTGAACCCAGGTCTTTTGATTCAAAATCCAGCTAAAACTTTTGGAAAAACCATAGGCCAATATTTTAGAACTACTGGTATTCTGTATCTGATGCTCTGTGTGGAGTAAAGGTGCTGTGGGAAAAGGACATTTGTAGCTGTTCTTTCCTTGTGATGATTTCAGTTTGTAATTTTTTTCCTGGATGAATGATCAGAAATATCATTTCACAAGAATGTTCCAGGATAGACAATCACCCAATGAGGAATGTTGTAAAGGGAAATCCTACATAGAACTAGTTAAACTAGATAGCCCTGTGGTTCTTTCCAATCCTAAATGCTGCAGGCTTTTAAAAAACCAAACTATTATAGTTTCAGGGTTGACTTTCCCTGTTACCTAAGAAAAGAAGGGAAAGGGGTGTCTGAACCACTGCCATATGTCCACCACATGCAGGAATCCTCAGTTACCGCCATCTAAGATGACAGTACTACCTAATGGCCTTGAGAACAGCTGTTACTGAACAAGGCAGAGTGGAAGCAGACATAGGAAATCATATGTTCAAAGAAGTATCACTGCTGGAAAGAGACTCAGACATCATCCTCTTGGCCAAGTCCTTCCAAAGAAGAGACGTGACTTCCCCAAGGTCACCTAACTGGAGCTAGAGCTCCATTCTCTTGGTTCTCAGACTGGCGCTCTTTTCATTACTTTGGGCTGACAGTCTTCCATCTAAGCAACAGTACTACTATATAATGTGAACATTCTCTCTCTCTCTCTCTGTCTCTCTCTGTTTTTATGTATGTATTATATAAAGGACAGCTAAGTGGCTCAGTGGATAGAGTGCCAGGCCTGGGTTCAGGAGGACTCATCTTCCTGAGTTCAAATCTGGCCTCAGACACTTACTAGTTAGGTGATGCTGGACAAGTCACCTAACCTTGTTTGCCTCAGTTCCTCATCTGTAAAATGAGCTGTAGAAGGAAAGGGATAACCACTCTAGTATCTTTGCCAAGAAAACCCTAAATAGGGTCACAAAGATTAAAGGACAACAATACACATATGTATAAATAAATAGATATTTACCAAGCACTTTCCTCAAAAGATAGGATAGTGTGTATAACTGTTATTATCAACATTTTACAGTTCAGTAAGTTGAGACCAAGGGAATAAAAGTGAATTATCCCAAGGTTACACAGTCAGAGGTAGAACTCACTTCCCTTGGTTTTTAACCCCATACTTTTCCTACTATATCACATTACTTCAAAGACTACAGAACTGGGCATTTCCAGGCAATTTCCTATCTAATGAATAGATTACTGCTACTACCAAAAATAACAGCCCTTCACATAGATATGTATATTTTATGGACTACCCATCAAATTCTTCACAACATTGTGAGGTAGCAAGTGTATTATTATCTGTATTCTACAGACAAGAGAACTGAAACTCAAATGACTTACTTCTGGTCACACAATTCATCAGACCTACCCTTGCTTAGGGTCCAGAGTCCTAAGGGTTCAAGGTATTATGGATACAGATAAATAGGAAGGATCTCTTTTGGAAGTTCATTCAGTTGGATATCTAGTGAAAGAGATCTGATTTCCCATGGGAACACTGAATGGAACCTCCTTCAATCCACCTTGCGTCCTTCTTTTTTTACTTCTCTTTTTCCTGTGTCTACCAGGAGTGGGGAACCTGTGGCCCTCTAAGTCCTCAAGTGCGGCCCTTTGACTGAATCCAAACTACACAGAACCAGTTAAAGGGCTGTACTGGAGGACCTAAAGGGCCATACGTGGCCTCGAGGTCACAGGTTGCTCACCCCTGGTTAACCTCTCACCTGAAGGCTTTTTGAAGAAATGAACTCTACTCTCAAAATCATGCTCTTAAGGGGCAGCTAGGTGGCGCAGTGGATAGATCTCTGGCCTTGGAATCAGGAGGATCTCAGGTCAAATCCGGCCTCAGACCAACTCTTGACACTTACTAGCTGTGTGACCCTGGGCAAGTCACTTAACCCCAATGGCCTAAAAAACAAAACAAAAAAACTGAAAAACAAAAAACAAAACAAAAAAAAAGATCATACCCTTAAAAAGTATCTATCTGAAATGCGGCCTTACAGTGACTAGCTAAAGTTTAGAGAATGGCACAACTTTCCTCACAGTCATAAATCTGTATTGCAATAACTCCGATGGTTATTCTTCTCTGAGTAAGAGAATCCTATCTGGCTGGCTGGTTCCCCTCCCTGCTCCAGTCCTCTCTGTTCCCTTTCACCAGTGACACAAAATGTTCTTTCCGGTCAGTTTTACATTACTGTATCTAGGAACACAAGAATGGTTTAAAAAATATTTTTTAACTGATTGAGTTTTCTTTTGGTCTTAGAACTTCACTGATGATGAGTATCTCCAATGCATATGAAAATTCTCAGCACTTTATAGTGTCATAGGATTTAGAACTGGAAGGAATCTTAGAGATCTTGTAATCCGACCTTCTCAATGGACAGTTGAGAAAACTGAGACCCAGAGAGGGGCAGTCACTTTTCCAAGGTCCCAGAGGTAATCAGTGCAAAAGCCAGGCTCGATATTTAGGTCCTCTGACTCTGGATCCAATTCTCTTTTTGTAATGCCATGCTGCTTTTCCCAGAGGTGCAAGGTAGGTCTCTTAGAGAAGCTCTTCTCTTGACTAAAGGCTTGACTAAAGGCTGGGGCTCTGTGGTTTGTGAGCTTTAAGTTATTTCAGGATTAAAAAAGAAAGCAAACATAATGGGACTAATGACAATTTTTTTAAAGTCTTATTAAACACTGTCGAATTTGAAACTTATTAAATTCCACAAACAATTCAATTCAACAAGCATTTGTCGAGCACCTACTATGAGCATACAAAATGGGGTGAGAATGATTGTCTTCAGAACCTTACCAGCATGAGCTTTGAGTATATGGGTTTTCAGGCGGCTATTATAGGAGGATTTGAAGGAGCAGAGTTTGCAGCGAAACGGTTTATGGTGTCCGTGATGAGTTTGCATATGGCGATCCAGGCTTTGTGTGGAGGAGGCAGAAAAGGGAAATAATAGGATTAAAAATTGTCAGCTGCCACTAAACATTACATGCTATATTTTCTCATTACCCTTTTTCAAGGAGACCCATTTACAAGCTGTTCCAACCACTGCTTGTTACTCTCCAATGGTGGCCCTCACAAACAATAGACTGGAGAAGGGGGGGAATGTCCAGTGGCTTATCTGTTCAGAAGGGAGCAAAAGCAGAAGGGAAACTTTTGAGGGAACAAGGGAGATGGAATAGGAGTATACCATGGCAGAGCCTCGCTTTTATTTTCCCTGATACACAATAGGAAAACCTCTTCAGGAGAGGTTAGGGCATCAAGGAAAATCAGACAGGAGCCCAGATTTTCCATCTCCTGCACAAGTTATGTATGGTACATTTGTCAGTCCGTCAACATTTGAAAGGAGAATGGGACTTTGAGAAATGCTTTGGTTTGAAATGGCTGATAGAAAACCACAGTTTGAGCATGGAGACTAGAGTGGGGAGGGAGGGGTTTTCCCATTGTCCCCAATTTGAAAGTCATTTACCCATCCTCTTTGTGCCCAGGGTCTGCGCTAATGCTGGGACACAACACGAAAGTCTTTAAGGGAGGACAATGAGAGATCCAGAAGCTTGGCCATCTCCTTCAGTACCTTAACACATTACAGTGAATATGACCTGATAAACACAACCAGATTTATTGTACATCAGTCTTCACAGAGACATTTTATACAGAAACGATTTCATTATAAAGGACCCACAGTGCAACATCACAATTACTGGTCTAGGGAAAATAATAAATCTAGCAAATAAATAAGGTATGCAAAGCACTAATTTGTATCAGTACCTCCCAGAACTAAACCCCATTCTAAATCGCTGATATGGGAATGAATCTGCTTACTGTTTAAGCAGGCTACTATTTATAATAGAACTGCTCACAATCCTTCATGCTCATGCCCTGAACTGTTAGCACATGTCGGTAAGAATCCGTTAGCGGAGTTATAAGGTTGTAAGTTTTCCTCCCTTCCCGACTCCCAAGTATCGTGAGATATAGGTTACCGTGCAACCCCAGAAGAAACACTGCCTCCTCCTGCCTACTGATGGCTGCCAAGTGTCACTTTATGGTCTTTAATGAGCAGCCCATAATTTCATTTCTTCTTACTGACATGAGAATAAACATCATTTATAATTCTTACAAGCAGGACATGAATATCAGAATGCAACACTGACTAGTAACCCTGCCCAATTCATACCCGGGGGGAGAGAAGAAGAATGTAAAGGGCTCTGGATTTGGACTCATAAGTCCAGGATTCAAATCTCTGCTCTACCACCTAGAACTGTGTGTCCTAGGGCAAGTCACTGACCCTCTCTGGGTTCACCTATAAAATGAGCTTAATGAACTATCAAAGTCCCTGCCAGTTCTAGATCCACTGTATGGTCTTTGATGAGGCCATTAGCTACTTGGCCTAGGCCAAAGCTGTAGAATGTGACCCGCTCTGAGACCCTCAAACGCCGACCTCAAGGTGTGGTAGAAAGAGTCCTGCACTCAGCAAAGAAAGAAAGCAGGCATTTTTTAAGCATCCGTGCTAAGCGCTTTACACATATTATCTCATTTGATCCTCATAACGACCCTGTGAGGTATGCACTATTATTACTAAGGTCCCTGTTGGCACTCATACTCTATGAGGCTATGATTCAAAGCTGTGACGGATGACATCCTGTCTATCTGACACTCTTCCTTGGGGACTTTTAAAGAGAGAGCTTTTAGAGGTGAAAAGCACCTTGTAATTCATCTAGTCCAAGCCCCTCATTGTATAGATGAAGCAAGTGACTCAGCCCAGACTAGGGAAGTGTCTTACCCAAGGTCCAGCTAGGTTACCTCTGCAGTTCTGGGAGAGGATCAAAACACAGATATCTCACCACCCAGGCCGATTTCCTTTTTCCTTTCTTCCCCAAATCCCCAAATGCCAATTTCCTTTCATACATAGTTCTTGGATCTTCAGATGAAGGAATACTTCTATCAAGTGGCAAATTCTCATAACACCTCATTTCCCACACGCTACAAAGCCTCCAGCCTCCCCGCCAGCCATTAACTCCCCTTAAAGAGAAGAACTTACTTGTGCCTGAAAGCAGAGACAAAGGAACAGTACTGGCAGCTGTACTTGTCCTCCCGGGTAAACATGGCCAATGCCAAATGGCTCCTTTCGTGAGAACGCAGCCCCTGCATGGACATCAGGACTCGGTCACATTGACTACAATGGTATCCCCCCGGCCGGGTTTCATCTTCCAACATTCCATCTACTAAGCAGTGTTCACCATCCACCTGGTCCAGCAACCCGCTGGCATCTTTGGCTTCCTTCGAGCCGTCCAGAAATAAGTCTGAAGACTCTTCAGCCTCCTGCTAAAAAATAAAACCACACACACACACGCGCACACACACACACGTACACACATGCCCCACCAAAATAAATTTCCATCGGTGTCTCCTCAAGTTTTTCTTCCTTTCCCTTCACTCTCCCAATTCATCAGCTTTATTTCCCAAGGAGTATTTCCCTACATTTCCAGCTCCATTTGGAAGGGAGCCCCAAATGGTATCTCTTTGTGCTGTGGAGTCTTTAGGAAAACAAGCTTGATGTGTTTCTGTTACCTTTGAAAATGTGTGAGAAAAGTGCTCTGGAGCATATTAATAAGCCTGATGAAAGCAGGAGGCCTTCACCTCATTTCTTGCCCACTCTAAAAAAAAAAATAAAGTTACATATGTTCCTGTCTGAACTAGTATACATTTCAAGCTTATTTGAAAAGCGTTGCATACCTACAACTCTTTTAAGTGGAGCTCAAGAAAGAAGTGGTAATGAAGAAAATATTCAGAAACTGCTCTTAGTGTACAAGAATATCTGTGCCATCATGAAAAGAGCAAAGAAAGCCTCCCTAGAGAGGAATCCTTTTGCCTAGGTTGTAAACACTGACCATTTCCCAACTGGAAGAATTATGGAAGATCTGGTAGCTTTGAAGTTTGTTTGTAAGTCACCCATATTTCAGAGTCAAGTCTATCTAACTAACTAGCTCTGGGTGTGGTGCTCGGAAAAGAAACCTTATAAAGAAGACCTCCCTGTGGAACAAGGCTGGGGCACTTAGGATGGAAGAATTTGTTCTTTCCAGATGGTGAGCATCCCGGGCTCCCTGGGTTCGGTCTTAGTCTTCAAAAGAATGGAACAGAAGCTTTTCGCTGATGTCAAGATAAGAAGCAAGATAAGAAGCATGGGTCCTGAGGAAGAAATGAAGACTCAGGAGCAAGCCTTCCTGCTGCCCAGGCAACATGAAAGAGCAATGACAACGTGCATGCCAGTGTCCTAGAAGCTAAGTGCCCCAACCTGGAATGACAACGACTTTAAAACTAGAAAAACTAGAAGCAATTAACTAGGATAACGTTACTCAAAAGCAAATACAGGAAAAGTGTGGGGTGGGGAAGATGGAGGAAGAAGGCATAGTCACTCTTCAGGGATGAGAAAAGTATTAAGATAAAGACCAGGCCAAAAGGCTCTCAAGGCCAACAGTGAGTTGAAGACTTTCTACCACGGATGTATTAATTCTCAAGAACCTCTTGCTGCCAAGGGTATGAAAGCACAATGATGAATCTCTAAGAAAAAGACTCTGCACTCTCAGCCAGAAGAGGACAAGATGGTAAGCGACGGGAAGACAAAGATGGCAGTGATGATGATGATGATGATGATGATGATGACGATGATAATTTCTCTGATTTATTCATCCTAAAAGCTTGGACATCTTAGAAGAGGAAATAATTGTGCATACACCAATATGCATCAGATCCAGGCAAAGAGGTGACCCAGAACCTGTCATTCCAAGAACCAGACCTTTTGTCTGCCACAGAACTAACTGCCTGGCGGTGGGGGGGCAGTATTAGATAATGGACTCAATCACAAGATTAAAAAAAAAATCCTTCCTTCTCTGCACCTGTGGGATGAAGAAGTGCAACTCACAATGAAATCCAATCATCACATGAGAATGGCTGCATTCTCAAACTTGAAGAGGTTCTTACTTAGCAATGCAGTTAATAAGTAACTAGACTCGCTCACACACAAGAATGCTCATCCAGAACTTTCCAAGAGTTCTCACCTTCACAGCAGCTGACACTGAAGGGACATTCCCGTACTGGACGTGCTTGCGGAGGTGATTGCAGATGGCGCGGAGCGTTGGGTGCACTTCCACGCAGAACTTACATTTGTATCCCACAACTTTCCTCTCCTTGATCTTTGGCACCTCTTCTAAGTGACCAAAAGGCTGGCAAAATACATTGGTAGCATCAGTATTCTGAGCTCTCTCACATTTTCTGCCAATTACTCTTGTAATTACTGGTGTATTTTTTTTTTAAAAGCAGATTAGCATTTTTACATCAAGGGATACCTACTGAATTCATAAGAGTCAAGGCACGCTGCCTACTACATAAGGTGTCTGGATTCAACATACTTTCCAACTTGAATGGAAGTGAGTAGAGGATATTTCTGTGCAGAAGCTTCATCTTCACTGCCACCAAGTTACCTGATTCAAACCAATGCTAACTGTGCAGCTGAGACGCGGCCTAAGTACAGCATTAGTGATCTTCTTGGTGAACTACCAGTCGAGAAGTTAAATTCATATCTTATATCGAAAAGTGATGACCAAGACATGGCTGAGGAGTGCTAATGAAATCAAGAGGCAGCCCACAATTGCCTTATGATAGAAAGCTGTGTGTAATTAGGTTTCAGATAAGGAGGTTACTTGGCAGAAAAGAAATAAATAGAAATCAACAAAAACCTCCCAGGGAGCTTGGGAGGAGTCTGAGGGAGAGGGATGGGGACGCAGAGAGGGGTGAGGCACAGAGATGGGGGCATAATCAAGCTTGAGATGTTTAATTGACTTATCGAGCTCCCTGGCATGCTAAGTCACTAGTAAGCCTGTAGCAGTTTTGGCTGCCAATGAAGAAGTGCATGTGGGCACTAGTAATGAGGAGCCTCCTGGGGGAAGGGAAATCAAAACATATCCTTACCCTCTCTTGTTTGAAATCTGCAAAAGCACCATCTGCATATTTCTGCTTGCTCAAAAGCTGTTTCCTCCTCTCCTGACGTTTGGCACGCTTCTGGAATTCCTCATTGTGACTGTTCAAGTGTGAGGTCAGTTCTGCCATACTTTGCAGTCTACTATCGCAGTGCTTACACTGAAAGGCAGAGCCCAGAGAGCGGGCGCCATTCCCCAGGATGACGAAGTCTCTCTTCAGGTCCCTGCTGTGGTGCTCGGTGTAATGCATGCACAGCAGCTCCGCGGTGCTGAAGGACAGCTTGAAACACTTGATACAGCGGAAGGGCAACCACTCGATCTCCTGAGCCTCGGAGGGGGTCTCCAGCTCAGGCCTCTCGAACTCCGGCTGCTCCTCCTCCAGCAGGGCTGGCTTGTCATTCTCGTCGGCGTAGACGGCGGTGAAGTAACCACCCAGCTTGCTGGCATGCTGCTTCTTTGGGAACACCCCAGGGTGACGCTTCATGTAATGGGACACGATGCCTTTCTTGCTGAAGGACTGGAAGGAACAGAGGGAACACTTTTTTTTCTCCACTGCCCTCCTCAGCTCTTCACTCAGCTGAGGGGAGTCGTCCTTGGGAGGAGAGGGGATGATCACCTTACTTGGTTTGTCGCTCACCGTCCTCGAGGCCGCCAAGCAGTGGGTGTAGTAAGCGTCGATGTCGTGCCGCTTCTGGTAGTGGGCCGCCAGACCCTTCCGGATGGGGTTGGTGTATGAACACAAAGCGCATTTGAACAGGTTGTTTTTCCCCTCCGGCTGGGCCCGGACGTTGTTGTGCTTGATTCGATAGTGTCGGGCGATTCCTTTCCTCGTGGAACAGAAGTATTTGCAAAGCTGGCACCGGAATACGGTGTGGGAGACCAGGTGGGAAGCAGAGAAATGGGAGGCGGGCACAGACACTTCTGCTACCTCGTCGTCCGTGGCGGGGGCTTGGGAGGGGCTGACTTCTGCTGCTGGCATCTCGGGCTCCAGGGTGACGGCCACTTTAGGCGGGGACTGGGCAAACACATCAAACTCTGGCTGGTTGTGATACTTCTCATAGTGAATCTTGAGCTTCTCCAAAGTGCCATGAGTGTAAGGGCAGAGTTTGCACCTGTAAGCACCGTACCCCTGCTTGAAAATCCTGCTCGTCTCCTCCACCTCGGTCTGGGTCAGGTCAGCGGACTGTTCCACGTCATGCACGAAATCTTCCGCGGTCACCTTGATCGACGGATGCCTCTTCTGATAGTGGGTAAGGACTCCGTGGATGCGGGTGTTGATGTAGGGACAGTGCCTGCACTTGTAAACAGCACCGGGGTTGATGTCTATGTCCTGGGCAAAATCTGCGGCTTTCACCTTCATGCCTGGGTGTTTCTTGCCATAATGGGTGAGAAGACCGTGTAAGTTATTATATTCAGATTGACATACCGTGCATTGATAGGGGGTGGAGGATATGGCAGGGTTAGCTGAGGTCAACTGGATGCTTTTTTCTGGGGAAAGTCTTGCATCCTCTGTGCATTCGGTATCTTGCTCAGGAAGGGAGGAGATCATCTTACTTTCGCAATTGATCTGGCTGGATAGCTCTTCAGAAGGCGTGATGACTTTCTCAGCAGCATCTTTCTCCTTGATGATATCCAACAAGACAGACTCGTCACCATTCATAGCCCAAGGGTGGAAAGCTTGATAGTGATTGGTGATATCCCAAATGGAAGAGGCTTCAAAAATACAGTCCCTGCATTTGTAAGTTTTGGCTTCAGCGGTCATCGTAAGGGAAGGAGGGGATGGATCTGGCCCTGCCCAAAGCTTCGTTGCCATGTATGTATAGTCAACGTAATGCTCGGGATGCCTCCTTTGGTAATGCAGAAGCAAACCGCTGGGCTCTGTGTGCGAATAAATACACCATTCACAGTGATAGCCAGCTTCTATTAAGCCGTCTAGAAATGCCCATCTCAAAATGGAAGTAACTGTGGCCTTGAGGCTGGGGTGGTCTTTCTTGATGTGCTTCCTCAGTGCATAGAAGTAAGGAGAGGTGTAGGAACACTGCCTGCACTTAAGAGCTCGGAGTTTTGCTTTCTCCCGTTCTGTACTTGAGGAAGGGATGAGCATACAGCCACCAGACTTCTTCTGACCGCGGTCACAGAGGCTCCGAATAGTGGCCGTGTGCTGTCGGATGACATCCGCGTTGGCCTTGAAGTCCCGGTGCTTCTTCTGATAGTGAATGAGCACTCCTTTGACCGTCCGGTTCCCATAATCACAGTGCTGGCAAAAGAACATCTCATTCTCCACAGGAGGAACATCTCTCTCTGAGCTGCCTCGGTTCAATCTTTGCATGGAAACAGGTGGCCGTGAAGCACCGTGGGGCACCTCGGCCCCTCTCATCATAGCTGCTGTAGGAGGGGCCTGTCTGATATATTTGGCAGTAACCTTAATTTCTGGATGTCTTTTCTGGTAATGGACAAGCACCCCCACAACTGACCGATTGCTGTATGAACAGTGTTTGCAGTAGTAAAGCTCAGTGCTGAGGTCTGATGGTGGGGGTTGTGGGGGGGGTGGGGAAGCCATGTTGGGCATTTTGGGAGATATTGGAGCACCCACCTCAAAGGATAGCTGAGAAAGGGCAGAGCCCCTGTCCACAGACACCACGCGCATGGTTTTCTGGATTCTAAAGTAGGAAGCCTTTTCTTCAGGGTGTTTCTTCTGATAATGAACCAGCACGGAATGCATGTTCGGGCTCGCAAACGAACACACATCACAGTCATAAACGACGACGGTGTTGACCGAAGGGTCTTTCTGATTTTCACATTCTGCAGTGAAAGTCTTTGAAGGAGTGTTCTTACTAAACGCAGTTGGCACACCACCCCCACGAGCCACCGGCGTAGAAGTGGCCATATTTTTGGGAGCAGAATTCAGAATCTCCCTCAGGGTCTGGGACTCAGCATTTAGTCCCTCTTGCTGTTCCACCACATAGCTCGAGAATATCATGGCGTTGTTAATTTTAACAGTTGGATGCATTCTTTGGTAATGCGGCATCAGGCTTCTAACATTCGGGCTCGTGTACGAACAAAAACGACATCGATAGATCAAATCCGAATGATCGAAGTTGAGTACATTCATTGCTTCAGGATGATGTTCACCATAATGTTGCTGCAGATCCTCAAAATTGGTGTAGTCGATGTAGCATTCAAGGCATCTGTACACTGCACTGTGATCGTTGGGATCCAGAATGTATCTAAAGCTGAATTTAATGTATGGGTGCATCCGCTGGTAGTGGGTGCTGACACTTCTGGCAGATTTGTTGCTGAAGTCACAGTGTTTGCAATAGTAAAGCCTCCCAGAGTCACTGAATTCTGCACTTTCGTTGTTGTGATCAGCACCATAGATACTGGGCTGGCTGTTGAGAAGAGCCGTATTTGAACCCTGGTGATCTTTCATGTTAACGGAAGAGCAGTAATAGTCCTCTTCGTCTTCAGAGAGAGTCAGCTCGATCTCCGCCCCATTGGTGGCATTATAGTCATGCGGCACATTTCTGAAGTTGGATTCTTTCTGAGGATCGTTACTCTCTCTCGCCCATATCTGCTGAGCTGCAAAGGAACTGGGAACGTCCAACATCGACTCAGCCGGCTCCTCTTCTCTGTCTAATTCGACTTCAATCTCCACCTCGTTCTCTTCTTCCTCCTCTTCATCATCTTCCACATTGATCACTGCATCTTCTTGCTGCTTGGTCTGGTTAATTTTGCTCTGCAGGTTGCTTGCTATCTCATCAATTCTTGTTCTCTTCTTTACCGGTGACAAATCTAGAGGGAAATCATTTGAAATCTTCCTAGGAACCTTGGCGACAAAGTTATTCTTGGATGACAGGCCAAGAATTGAGGTCTGACTTTTCTTCACAGTGTTGCTGGAAGAGGTGTGGCCATCTGTCTCGCTTTCCAATGGTATATTTGAGGGTTGCCCCTCGTATTTTGGCAAATTGTCACAGAACGAATGTTTGTGCTGCTGATGGACCCGGAGCCCCTTCAGAGTTGTCGTGGAATAATTACACATGGTACATTTGTAAGGGTGTTGAGGTTGGGACTGTGATGGTGGAGGTGGTGGCGGGGGCGGCGGCGGTGGCGGCGGCGGCTGGGGCAGCTGTTGCTGCTGCGGCTGCGGCAGCGGGGGCTGCTGCTGAGGCTGCGGCTGCTGTGGCTGCTGCGGTTGTGATTGCTGATGTTGCTGCTGCTGCTGCTGCTGCTGCTGCTGCTGCTGCTGCTGCTGCTGCTGCTGCTGCTGCTGCTGCTGCAGGGTCTCCAGCATGACTCCCGCCTTCCTACCATTCATGCTTGCACTTTCATAAGACATCGGGCCTTCATTTAGGGAGGCAGAAATACTTTCACCTTGGGAATTTACAGCATCCCAATCAGATGTCGTACCTGTGTGACACTGTTTATGAGCTCCAAGTTTTAACGAACTCTTGCAAGTAAATGGACATTCATCACATTTGTAGATGGCTGTCTTTCCAGACAAGTGGATGTTTTCAATATGGCGGGAGATGCTACGTCGATGCATGGTAAGGAAAGGACAAAAAGGGCACTGGAACCTATTCATGTATCTTCTAAAAGGTATCCCCTTTGTTTCCAATAATTTGTTCCCATCAGATCCCATCAGTTCTGCAGACAGTCCTGAGGTCTGGTGATCCAGAGAATTCAAGCCATTCTCACTGTCTATTTCATTTAATTCTTCATCAGAACTAGAATCATTTAACATGCTGTTAGTTTCCAGGTCAGTGGAAGAATTTGTCATGTCAGCCATTCCGTAACGGGATCTCTCAGGCAAGTTAACTAGGCCAGAATTGTGAGGTGACTTAGGCTTTATTGGAGGATAAGACACGGGAGAATATTTAGAAGCTGGAGAAGAACTGGATCTAATGAGCGAGTTGCCCATGGAGCCTCTGAAACTAGAAACATTGGCATTGGGCATCTCACGGCTGGCAGCATTCATGGACACATAGCTGGAATTTGGGACAGGACTCGGGGAACTCTTCTGAACATCAGGTAGGCTGGTTCCTTCTTGTTGCTGCCTCAAAGTGGATAGGATTTTGACCATGCTCCGATGCTTCTTCATCATATGGTCACACCAGCGTTCTCGACGGGGGGTCTGATAGCTACACCATTCACAGCAAAAGTTGCCCCTAGACTTGGTCAAGGGTTTAACCATGGATTCCAAGATACTGCGCTCTACCACCTCGGCTGGAAGTTCTTTGCAGGGGTCTTGTACTGAGACTGATGCAGCCACAGGGTCAGATAATGAAGGGGGTGTGGATGGGGGAGCAGAGGTCTCTTTCAGGTTATTTTTGTGATACATCTTCTGATGCTTGATGATTCTGGCCCTCCTTGGCGACTTGTAGGTACAAAACTGGCAAGAGAAAACCTTTCCAAATCCTTCATGCATCATGATGTTATAATTCAAGGATCCGGTGGCAGAGGGCCCAAGTGAATTTCCACCAGCTTGTGCACCATGGACTTTTCTAGTGTGCTCTATGAGGAGGTTTTTTGACCTGAAGTAACGAATGCAGAACTTGCACTGAAAAAACTTGTTTGTTGGCTTGGGATGAGGGGAAATGTGCTGGCCATAATATCCTGGGCTGTGACCATAGTAACTTCCAGTCCCCATTGCAGCTGCATTCTGACCTAAAGTAAAAGGCGGAGACAAGGAGAAAAAAAAGAAAACAAAACAATAAGAAATCCCATCATGGAATCAATGCCATTCCAATTATACTTCGAGGACCTGTGATTTCTTTATATAGAAACTCTCTCAAGTGATAAAGATCACCAGCTCTCTAAGAATTAGGAAACAGCCTTTTGTGAGTTTCTGTGGCAACTCACACCCGGTTGGCCAGCTTCTACTGATGAGTCCCTCTCAATTTTGCTCTATTCCTTGGATAACAGACACACAATCTGTTTCTGGGCCCTTACTCAAGGACTTTCTAGCTAAATAGAGTTTTCTAGATAGTCTGCACTGATGGTATAGTCTCAGAGAATCCATGAGGAAACACCAAGAGGAAGTCTTTGAAGAAGGACCATTCTGGTTGTTCTTTATTTATAGAGATCATGTTCCAAACCTTTCTTCAAAACTGAAAGTTACCTACAATTTCATGATGATGCCCTTAAGGCTGACCTCTGAGCAGAGATTCCTACACATTTCACTGCGAACAGCTGAAGATGAAATATGATAATTAGGGCATAGTGATTTTACCTACAAAAGTGTCCTACTTATCTATTAAATATAAGTCTCAGGAATCTTGTACTCATTCTGTAATTTCTGAAGACATTTGATTTATTTGAACAAACATTTATAGCATATACTATGGGCAAAGGAGACATTGGCAAGACTCTAAAGGTGGAGGAAGGGGCATAAAGATGGGTAAAAGGCAGTCTCTGTTACCTAAGAGCTTATACTCTAATAGAGGGAATGAGATATGAACACAGATAATTGTAATACAAGGCTGAAAAAGATAATTGAATAGGGGCAAAATGTACTTAGAAGAAGGAGAATATATATGGTGCTGATAGGGAACAGAAAAGAATTCATGGAGGAAATGGAATTTAAGTTAGACTTTGAAGGATGGGTAAAATTTCAATGAGCAGAGATATATAGGGAAGACTATCCCAGATGGAAGCAATGGCAAAAAAAAAAAAAGTTGAATAAGTTTAAGGTATGTGTTTGGAGAACCATGACTAGTTGAGCTTAGTTAGACAGTACTGCAGTGTGTGTGGACAAGAATAGGAAGAGATAACACAACAAAGAGAATCATTTCAATGCCTCACGGAGGAGGTACCACACAAGATAATGTCCCATCAGTATCAAGAACGTAGCCTAAAAATAAATCGAAGCAGCTCAAGTAGATCATATAGATTCGGATAAGTATAGATTTACCTGATATGTCTTCTGCAATTGTGAACTCATCCTTTACAGTAGAAAATTCCATCTCTGTCCGATTACTGGCATTCACAGATCCAGAGCGTGGCTCGATATTGTCCTCGGCAACATCTGTTGGTTGCAAAAATGCAGTATGGACATCCTGAATATGAGCTTTGAGGTCTTCATAGGATGGGGCTCGGAAATCACAGCCATCACACTGCAGTACCTCCATGATGTGGGTTTATTCCTTTACATTAGAAAATTCTGAAAGAAGACATAAAAAAATTAATAACTCACATTACTTCTATACCTTAGGGTGGTTTGGCCATCCTAAATGGATATCCATTAGCTGAAAAGAATACATTTCGGAGTGCCTCTGAGGCCATATTACCAAGTATACCTAGGCTCCCTCATACATATATGTACATATAATCATAGGTGATGGTGCCCCCTTTGACAGTAATCTGATAACACTAAGGGTTAGGGGGAACAAAGCAGCTATTTGTATCTGGTTTGGTCAAATGTACTTCTTCTATAATTTTGACAGCATCAGACTATTGGTACTAAATAAGTCCTTACATCATCAGACATTTGTTGATCCCTGAACTTCCCTATTGGATTTCTAATTAGCTCATGAGGTTCTCTACTTGTTTAAAACTTAGTTATGGAATTTTAGAACCAGAAAGGACCTTGGAAATCTTTAGTTAACCTCCTTTTATAAATCAAGAAACTGAGGACCAGAAGAAATTATACTGCTTATCATTAAATCAAGTTACACCCATTAGAAGAGTCTATGAAGAAGCTTAGTATTTTTATAATTTTTCAGTATGTGAACAATTCTTAGGAGGGAAAAAAAAAAACCTCTGAAGATCTAATTTGGGTCTAATTGTGCAGTATCTTCCTCCACACAGAAGCAACAGAATGTCAGTCTTCTCCTACCAACCTCTCCAGTATCTGAAGATTTCCCAGGCTAAAACTGGGTCCAAAGATCTCATAAATTCCTGCAGCACCAATGTTAGAGAGTTATGGGGTTTCCAGATTGAAAATTATATCTTGGTTTTATTAAAAAAGATTATGCTTCATCACATGAACAGCCCTTCCTTTCCCTTCCTTCCTTGTCACAAGCATGCAGTGTGAATCCTGATCTAAAAGGTTGTGAGAATGTTGTGAAAGAAAGACCTTTGTCCAACCATATCCATTTTGACACTAAGTGTGCCTTTTAAATTTATAGCTCACTTTGCATTAACTCAATGAAGATTCCTAATCTGGAGAACTGAACAAAGGTATTAGGGAGGTAAAAGGTCCTCCCACCCTTAAACAATTCCTAGGCACAGTTGAAAAGCTATTACTTTAATGAATGGACTACTTCCCACATGCCCCACTGGGTTTCTCTAATCTAGAACTGGAGTGGTCTAAAGGGGCAAAACAGTAGCCAACAATCTTTCTTGAAGCTAACTTCCACGTGCTCATTGCAAAAGATAAAATGATTCCTATAGCAGAATCCAAGTCCTGTAATATGATGTCAATGTATCCCAAGTGGGCATGGCATCATGGTTTTACATGAAGGGCTGCTCCTCCTGATAGCCTGCTAAAATAACTCCTGGCAAGTTCAATTCTGGACAAGCTGAGTTTACAGGAGACACTGCTATTTACCTTCTCCCCTTGCACATAGTAATTCTTCCTTTCTCAATTAAAAAAAAAAAGAGAGAATGCTACCCTAGGTTCTTTTCAGCTGCCAGACTTGCCACAATCGAGATCCTCAAGCTTTTATGTCTAAGCAACCAGCCCAAATTGTGTGGAAGAGGTTGCTATCTGCTCTGGATCAAATTACAGCAGGGACCGAAGCCCCACCCCATGTCTCCTTTTGCACAGTCCATTAGACCTGAAAACAAATTTTTCCATGGTACAGACGACTCCTGCATTTAGAGCACTTTACAGAAAAGCAGATCATCCAGTTTTCACTCCCCATCCCCCAAGCTGAGTCCTTTCATCTCAGCCAAACAAGCCACAGCTCTGCAGAATGTGTTTATCACACTTTCAAGAGATAGGAGCTCCTGCGTCACTGAAGCTTTAAGACTCACTAAGCTGTCCCAGTCCTCTGAGCCTCACTCAGGAGCAGCCATTTTAGCTCAGACAACTCATGCACTCAGAGGCTCCTAGCTTTTCGTCCGTGCACAACATGGCCTCACTTATCTCAGTTCCATCTCCAGCAGACAAGACTCTGCTAGGTTGATATAAGAAATCAGCACCAGGAGAGCAGTGTGTGGCCAGAGCGGGTACTCCACTCTTCCCAACAAAGAATTAACTGTTTCCATTGCTATCAAAATGAACACCTTTCTCTTCTCTTCCTTCAGATAGCATTCACAAAGATCTCGGAAGGTTCTTTTTAAGCCCCATGACTGATCGATTCATTCATTAGTCCCAGCCACACCGTGTTGCTCAGAGAAGGAGGAAGATCCTGGTCCAGACTGTCCAACAGCTCTTAAAGCAGGGGGGCTGGGGGGAAACCTCCAGAAAGCCTCAGCCTCTTGGGAGTCGTCCTTCCACACACAGAAGACATACCATCTGACTCTGCTTGCCAGATTCCAAAGTCTAATGACCTTTGTTAATCACCAGCCAGTCTGTCTGCATCAGCAGACCCTGCCAACAGACACACCCTTCAACACAAAGGCTGTAGCTATTCCTTTTAAAAGGGGTTCTCTGAAAGCTCCATTGTGTAGCCAGGAGGAAAACAAAATCTCTTCCCTTAAAAACTTCAGGCCTTTAGAAATAAGACAACAAAAGGCTTTCTGCTGTGTGTCCTTTGGAAAGTTTGAGACGGGTTTGCACAACAACAACAAAAACTAAGGTTCTTCCATAGGAAGCCAGGGCCCCTCCAGCACTGGTTGCTTCATAATTCGTGTGTGTGTGTGTGTGTGTGTCTACACAAATGCAAAACTCTTCAACATCCTGGTGTCTTCTGAAGTTATTATTGAGAAAACTAAAGTCTAGATGCAAACCCAAACCAGTAAGTGTAGATGTTCTGCTACCAAGGAGATGAAAGGGTTATGAACACAGAAAAGTAAGCAAGATGGAAAAAGAGGAGAGTGCCTTTCTAATGGGTTCTAGCTTTAATGCTGCTGCTGTCTCTTCCTCAAAAGCAGCACTGAGTCACAGAAGAGGTTAATCTTGAAGCAGCAGAGAAGAACAAACATCAGGTACAGCTGAATGGCCTTCAATCTGATGTTTTCACCACCAAGAACGGAAATCAGGATGCAGCCTATTTTGAGAGACATTTTGCCTTTGTTCAGACATGTTTCTTCTACAGATGCTGTCATAGAGAAGAAAACAGAAATCACTAGCATGGACTAAGCTATCAAAGAAACTGAAACTTGATGTAAGCATGAGTGCAAGTGTATCTATCTATCTGTGTGTGTGTGTGTGTGTGTGTGTGTGAGGGAGGGAGGGAGAGAGGGAGGGAGGGAGAGAGAGAGAGAGAGAGAGAGAGAGAGAGAGAGAGAGAGAGAGAGAGAGGGAGAGATTGAGAACTGAGATTGACCTATCCGTCAACCAGCAAAGGACACATTTTCAGAGCAGGTTTTAATGCTCTGTCAAATCACCAAATAAAAGATGAGAAATAAATTGTGAATATTTGTCTATTTGATCATTGGAAACAGCAGTAACCCTTAGAGGTAAAAAAAATGCTCATGGGTCTGCTCTAATCATCTGATGTTAAGAAAAAAAATCCTTCCATCTCATACCTCTATAATTAAAAAAAAACACTGGAGTAACGATATTAGTAATATTTCATTCTTGGGTATGAAATTGGTGAAAGCAAAAGCAGAAGTGGAAGCTTCTGAACTACCAAAAGGTCATGAGATGAATCTACAAATCAAACTTAAAATATGCAAGACAACACCAATCCCCTTGATGTCAAGTTGCTTGCAAATAACTAGACTCCAAAGAACAGCTATGATCTTACCAGGCCAGTTTGATGCAGATATAACAAACAGATGGTTTAAAACATAAACAATCTACTATCCATGTTTTGGACCTACATGACATGAAAACCATTCTAATTATTCATTAGACCTTGAAAATATTTTAATAGTACATATTTTTAAGCTTACATTTACATTCTGGACACATGGACACACTCAAATATAGGGTTCCTTTGTGAAACCCAAAACATTGAACTCAAAGGTGCTAAACATTTGAAATTTTATTTGATACTTCTCCTGGAGAATCTCCGAATACCCCCGATAAGACTGGGCAATGGAAAAATATTTTATGAACACAGGTTGATGTCTCACGCAATTTTAAGGCCAACTATTTGCAAAATTAAATTAGCTTATTATAGGCTTTCAGTATTAAGAATTTCAAGAGCCTTACCTCAAATTCAACACTCGTTTATTAAGTATTTACTATATATAAGACATTATGATTGATAGGTCCTGGGGATACAAAATCAAAACAAACAAATGGGGAAAAAAAACCCTCCCCCTAAACAAAAGCCAAGACCTACTTTCAAGAAGCTTACATTCTACTGGAAGGAAGTACATGTACACAAATAACTGACTACAAGTTAATCTATAGAAGGAGACAGCATTAACAGTTGGAAAGATCAGAGAAGACTTCACAGAGGAGAAGGCACCCAAGCTAAATGTTGACAAAGATCAGGATTCAGAGAGGTGGAAATTAGGAAGAAGGCTATTCCTAGTATAGGGGACAGCTTGTGCAACTGCAGAGTGGCCAGAGATAAAACACTGGGGAAAAAAAGTAATTAATTAATCAATTAATTAGAAGAGAGAGAGAGAGAAGAAACATTGAAATTTGGTTAACAGCTTATTTAATTTTACCAGAACCTAGAATCCATAAAGGCAGATGTCAAGTCTTCTTTAGGTTATACTGAAACATCTCACAATTCTATCCCATATATACTTCGAGTTTTATTACTAAGATGATATCTGATGTAGCCCATCGTTCTAAGAAAAAAAAAAAACACCAAAAACCTACCACTAACCAGTTTCAGTTCTATTAACTTGGCTAGCCATCTTCAGGTCATGTCATTGGCACACTGCACAGGCCCATGAAGTCAAAATTACATGTGTGTCAAGGAAACATTCATGAAACAAAATGCAGGAGGCCTTCCATAGGTCTAACCTTTTCTTTGATTGAAGGCTTCCTGACCAGAAATAAAACTGTGAAACCTCACAGCCATGTGATTCAATAGTTACTAATTCTATCCTGTGAAGTCTTTGAGAAATAGAATTTGAAACACCACATGCAGTACCATAGGGTACATTTTTCTTCTTTCCACTCTAGAAACCTGGTTTTATACCCTCGTCTCCTATAGCTTTGGAACTTTCGACTCAAACATATTATAACAAAGGGATTTCTTGTTAGCCTAGGTTAGTAGTTTCTTTTATTCTCCCCCCGCCCCAATCCTATAAATAAGAAAGCTAACAAACCTAGGGCACCAATGCTGTGGAATAAATATACTTTGGGCCAGTTCAGCAAAGAGAGGCCACAAAAAGTCAAGTAACTAGGATACCAAGCATCATTCCTCCAGTGGCATTTATGGAACAGAGACAGCTAGATTGCCCAGACTGCAACATGTAGGGCCAATACAACGGTCCAAACTCATAGACTGGAATCAACAGAAGTGATGAGTTTGAAGAGCTCTGGGATTTGTTTATGGGGTTTTATTTCAAACTGACTGAGCATGAGAACGATGAGGTAAGTGAGAAAATGAGCACATGAAATCTGCCTGGTAACACCCAAGCCTCATGAAGATGAAGAATGAAAACAAGTTTATTAAGAGACCCACTGGTGGAGGTGAAATTTTTATTTCTAGTAAATGACAGTATATGCTACATATTAAGTTGATCATCCTAAGCAACTTCATTGTATTAATCATTTTTCAAGATGTTGGACATGCTCATGATATCCTCTTAAGAATAGTATTATATGAGCTGACATTCATATAACATTTTTATATAAAAATGTAAAGCACACATAAGATAGGAAATAATTATCTCAAGTCAAGTTGGAGTCAACATATGAGCATGCAGAATCCAAATTTAATAGAAGCCATATGAGGACAGAATTGGTTTCCTTCTCTTTAAGTCTAGGTGACTATTCTCAAACTAATTTTCTTTAAAGAAAAAAAAAAGGCACAACAAAACTCCACCTTTCCCCCCCCCCAACCTCAACCAACCAACTACCTCCATCAAACCCACAGTACTAGGTTCTGCAGTATATTTTGGCTCAACATTCAGTGTCATCAAATGTCCCTATCAAATGTTTATACTGTTTGCTACATGATCTAAGCAGTTCTGTGTACTTCTGGCAATTTACCCACACTAATGAAAGGTTTAACATATCAGACAGGATAAATAATTAAGGAATTCAGAAGGGAGACACAGCTGTTCTTCAAAACCAAATTTTCAGAGAAGAAAGGATTAATTTGTGATCACATGTGTAACCCACCAATATGGGACACAATTTAAATAGTAGCAGGGAAATTTGGTTGAGGCTAGCACCCTGCCAACTGGGGCTGCTTCTGTTGTATGTAGTCTGCTTGGCCCATCTGTGGGACCTTGTGAATATGTAGAAAGTCTCAAGCAGGCAATCTGTGGATTACTAACCTAAAGGTGTTCTAGCCAGTGACAGTACTCTTTTGTATCATCTATGGCTTTTGGTTTGCTCCCTTGCATAATGTTTTCATGTATTACAAAGCAAGCTGGAGTAATATTTCATGATGGATACCCTTGGGATCTTCATTAAAATGAGCTCTGTATCTTGGGAGGTAATCCAAGTGAACAAAAATGTTAGATATGTAAAATAGCAATTCTGGTTGAATGACCAGTTATGAAAGCAGGTAGTGAGAGCCTAATACACAAAGAGATAGTACATACCTTACGGAGAATTCATGCATTCCTTTGCAATGATACAAGGCAAACAGAGGCCATTAGGGCAACAGGCAGTTTGCCAACTCCCCTGTCCTTAGGAGAGGAAATGTGTGAGTTGAACAATGAGATAAAGAAGGATAGCAAGGGACAAGAAAAGAAAGGGAGGAAGTAGGGTGGTATCTCAGAAGCTTTAGAAGGTCATTGTCTGCACAGAGGGACCTACAGTTCACTAGATAACTCTAGTTCTCAGAAGCGCTCTGGAGATTTTGGTCTAGAGATATGACTTAGGAACAAAACAAACAAAAAATGCTCTCCTCCCTCCTCCATCCTCCCCACACTAGAATTCTGAAAATATCTCTGACAAATAAGATACCAACTAAACTTGTTCTATCAAGTGATGGAAAACCTCTTTTTGAGTCAAAAGATTAAGTAAGAAGATAGAAGCTTTGGGGGAATCCATTGAAATTCCATGGGGTCACTGGAAAGTCCTCTGGAAATTCTGAAGCGATTCTTGCTTCAGTTTTTGCTGTAATAGTCTGATTGATTTTTTTTTTCTCCTCAGGATCCAAACCTCATCAAATGACAGAGACAGAAGAAGCATGCGTACTGCTCCTTTAAAAGCAATTTAAGATGCTGTCTGAATTTCTAGAGAACACTTTTCACACTTCAAGAACTCTCATTATAAAAATTGTAAAATTAGAGGGAAGTTGTGGATATGCTGCTGGGTCTTCATTAAAGAGCTGATTAAGACATGCAGTAAACAGGCTGAAATAAAAGCCATCTACCACATCGCTGAAAGATCAAAATGTGAATTAGAATCTCTCCCTGTGTGTTTATCAGTTTAAAGTTGATTACCCAGCATTAAGTGGACAAACAGTCAGAGGCCTCACCTTAGTCATTTCTGCTTTGCCAGAGCAGGTTTGGATATAGGTGACACTGCCAAATTCACCAAACCCAAGTTCTAGGGCCTCACTGCTGCCAGAGGAGATGCCAATGGCCACTTTGCCATATTCTAACTCTTCATATAAAGGTTGGTTGCAAAGTTACAGAGGCAGGAAAAAAAAAGAGTCTTCCTATGAGAAACCTCTCTCCTAAGAGGGAAAAGACTCCCAATAAGAGGTTAATTTGGTATTCCAGCACCATGTACAAGTGCGCACTTGCCCCTTGCTATATGCTTAATGGTTTGGATTCAGTGCTGGGATAGGGCAATTCAAAGGACACATGAGTCACTTTTGCTGGATGAGAACCTTCCCGAGTCCATATCAGGGGCTCAGCAGGGCTGGCACAGACCCTGGTGCAAGAACTGGAATGAGGCCTCCAGACCAATTTAACAATGCTGAGGAATCCGATTACTGAGGCCTGGCACCTTGGCCTCTTCCCACTGTGATCTCTGCTGTAGTCACATCATCAGTACAGTAGCTATAACAGAATGCTATCCTGAAAGGCAAACAACAGACACATCTTAGCCAATAACCTGGTCTCTTCTGAGTGCTTCCTGTACCAAGGCATACAAATGGAGAGGGCACTTCTTTCTTCTTGTTACCTATAGCAGAGGAAGTTATAAGGATATCACACCCTCTAATTAAACAAGCTTGTTGGTTCATTTAGCTCCACAGAATCCTCCTCTGCAGTAAATTAACAGAACACGACAATGGAAAAGTGCTGTCCCTTCTTAACATTAATGTGAGACTGGCAGACAAGACAAGGGGGAAAAAAAGAGGACGGGTAAGGAATTTCTCCTCTGTTGCAATCGCTTATTCCATTTCCAGGATGTAACTTTACTCCAGTGGATCCTGGGCATCATGAGTTCATGGGAGAGCCTATTTTGAAGGAGGTGTCTTAGTTAGATATCCTTAAATACAAGAGCAGCACATACTACCACGTATCAGATTGGTGGCACTAGAATAAACAAGTGCTTAGCCAAGGTCCACATGCCATGAACTCTCCATAATACTGCATTTTTTGAGTGCAAGACCCTAAAAGCTAAGGACCAGCTCTTTAGGTGTCATGCAACCAGACAAGACAGAACACATTGTGGGTGCTCAGGAAACATTAATTAATAATGAAGAAGGGGAGAAGAAATCAATATGGTAGCACTTTAATTGTGAAATGCAATTCAGTAAGCAAGCACTTAGATAGGAGCTTTCCTCATAGAAGATCATCCCACAATGTTTCCTCCCTGGACACATAAAAACAGTAAGGTCAAACCAAAGATTTTCTCCAAGCCTTTTCTAAACAATGTAAAACAAACAGATCAGAATCTCATAGTACTACTTTTTGCTACAGAATGAGAACTTCCTTCTACATAACCATTATGTATGCATAAATAACTGATTAATGATAATAACTGAGAAATTCATAGCACTTTGAAATTTGCAAAGTACTTTACACTTACATTTTACTGTACCTCATAACAACCCTGATAAGGCAAGCAGGTATTATTATCTAAATGTTCCAACTGGGCAAACTGGGGCTGAGCAAGACAGCAACTTGCTCGTGGTCACGCAGTTCATACCTTGTGAGAAGTAGAATCTGAGCTCATACCTTACTGACTCTGAGTCCAATACTCTACCACATACACCATTTATATACCCAATGGGCCTCATGAAAACGCACTTTTCCTAAAATGCAATTCCAGAACCTGAGCCCTAAACGCTGTATTACAGCAAGGCCCCAGAGCAGAATGACCTTCAAAACAAAATCTATATTTCCAATGCTATAATTAATTCCTCATTAAATTCTCAGGAAAAACCACACTTGAAAAACCTAGAAAGTCCACAGCATATGCAGAACAAATATTTTACTCTAGAATAAACAAACTCTTTCTGAACTGCTGAATTCTACTGACTTCTTGGACAATTTTCTAGGCAGATGCTTATTCACTGCCAGGCTAACAAAAAAAAATGCCAACAATATAGAAAAGAGAACAACAAAAGTAATTTGTTTGGGGATTGTTGTACTTACATTAGCCAAGGCAAATGAAAACAGAGGTGTGATGAAGCTTCTCGTTTATGCCTTCATCAAGCACTATTGGTAACATTATTCATTTCAATAGCCATCGTCTATTAAGCACTTCTTATGTGTAACACATGGCATTAGTCACTGGGCATACAGAGACAGATGCAACTTAGACCGTGCTCTCAAGGAGCTTACAACCACATCATGGAAGAAAGAACTATAAAATAAGTGCAAAGGAGAGGACCAGGCAAAGAACTATGAGAAATGTGAGGTGGGAGGGATTGCTTTCATCTGGGAGGCAGGGGTAAAAGAGTCTGGAGAAGTTTCATGGTGGCCTCTGAGATGGGCCTCAAAGGAAGGGAGGGATTTCAACAGGGGCCACGTGTTACCAGTAGTATTCTGTTTTTGGAGTTGGACTAAAATAACTTTCAAAAAAAAAAAAAACATGATCTAGGCATTGTGGTTCAATCTTTCCTTGACAACAAGGTTCTTGGTCTCATGGTTTGAGCTCTCTGTGTTCTGTGGGTGAGGTAGAAATTTTCATTTAAAATACTCAAACTTAATGTTAATGGAAGGAATCTCTGTGGAAAGGAGAACAGAAACCCACCTTGGAGCCCCCCAAACACGTAGAAATCTTTTCTCAAATGGAAACCCAGGTTGACTTAAAGGCACTCATAGTCTCCAGGCAATTGTGTCATGCTAATGCAATGGACAAAAGAATAAAGCTTACCTCTTCAAGAATGGCAATTCTAGCACACTTTAATGTCAGTAAGACAAAGCTTTGTTTATAAGGTTTCTCGGGTAGTGAAAGCATATGGCAATTCTTGATGGTCTTAATATTGATTTTGGGCCTGATTTGTGCTTGCACAAGACTGAGAGACAGAGAGAGAGAGAGACAGAGAGAGAGAGACAGAGAGAGAGAGGGAGTGTTGGCTTATGGAGAGGAAAAAGTAAAAATTATTCTCCTCACATTGGCTATCACATCCATGTGTAATACTGCTATGCCATTCCAAGAGGAAGGGTTGACTGCAGGGCATGGTCAGTAACCAAAAAGGAGTAGTGATTCTATTGCTTGCAACAAGTGACCACCAACATATGTTCCCATGGAGACCTTAGCCAAAAGGTATGCTATGACTAATTTAGAAACTATTCTCCCCATTACCCAGTGAATCAAAGGAACATAAGCCTGTTGGAAGAGGAGACTATAGGAACAGAGTAGGAGCAGACTTCTCTCTTCTCAAAATCAACGTGGCCAAAACAACTCATTATCTTTCCCCCCAAATACTCCTCCTCTGTTTCCAACTTTTCTGTTATTGTCGGAGGCACCAGCAACCCACCTCTGTGTCATCCTCAACTCCTCACTGTCACTTACCACATATATCCAATCCAATGCCAAATCTTGTCATTTTTATCTTCTCAACAACTCTCGTCTCCCTTCTCTTTACCGCTATAACTTCCACTCTAGAATATGTTGTCTCCTCCAATAGCTTATAAGCTCCTTAAGGGTAATTAGTGTTCACGCTTTTCTTTTTTTGATCTAGCACTTAGCATAGTACCTAGCACATAGGCTGTTGTTAGTTGTGTTGTTATGTTTGTCCTTCATTCTTGAAGAGGACCATGACATCAGGGAGTTGATGCCATGACTTGCAATTGACTTTGTTCTGAGTGAGGGAGGGCTATGCAAGGTCACCAGCCTCACTTTTTTCTCCAGAGTCATCTGGGTCCAGTGGCCAGATATAGATCAACCGAGTACGTGGAAGGTGGTTAATAAATCCTAAATGTTTAATTCTCTACTATACTTATTTCATGAAGTCAGGGAAGTTTTAAAAATTACATCATTTGAAATAGAGCAGCAATATATGAAGTTAATGGGAAACAACACGCCATAAGAAAAAAAAAGGAACATTACATTTAGAATCAGAGGATACAGATTTGAAACTAGACTCTGCTAATCTCAAGGGACCTTGGGCAATTCATAATGACTCTGGGCCTCAGTTTCTTCACATCTACAAAATGAAGAGGGCACAGATTCAATTATATTTATGGTCCCTTCCAGATCTTGGCTTCACTTCAATCTCTCTGTGCCTCAGTTTCTTCATCTATAAAATAAGAAGATTGACCTCATGGGCCTCTAAGGTCCCTTCCTACTCTTCATCTATGATCATGTGATCCTATGAAAAGCACCCAAGTCTTCCATTTCTCAATTGCCAGGCTCTGTTAAAATCCATACCCTCAAACATTACTGCTGGCAGAAAGGCCTTTCTTATGTGTACTCACATTAGAACGATGCCATTCTAAATGTACAACAGAAATATCAGGATAATAAGAGAAAAGTTACAAAAGCAATATTCTGCTGTCTTGACCACTTTAAGCACTTAGGCTGCATTTCAGTTGTGCAAGTGGCTTGCTCATGCCTCAGAAACACACTTGAACACCCAAAATTGCTGACAAAGGTGTATGCTAGGCAGTCCAAGAGCTATAATGCTGAATTATATTTCTTCAGAAACCAACCTCATGGAATCAGAGCAAGGTTATGCAGTGGCTCGATGCCTGCCAAATCTACCCCCGGAGAAACATCGTCTTGTTTCTTATGGAAAACGTGCGCTGCCAAGGCAGTCACTGAAGAGCCCTGCTGAACGAGCCTTGGGGGTATCTGAAAATATCAGCGGCTGTTCATTTAAAATTGAAAGGAGTAGGAGAGTAGTATCCAACTGCCCAGCAAGAAATCCAACCTTCATAGCGTACATCAGGGGTGTTATTCAAATGGCAAGGCAAGAGCACCGCTTAGGCTGAATTGCTCTCCATCTACATGGGATGCTTCATTCCTCAAGTCAGCCTCGACCCTTGGCATTCCTTCTACCTGGAACTTCCAACACGTGTGCAGGTATTCTTATCCACATTCCCTTTATCCGTCCACTATATATCAAAGAGATAAATGGGTGGGATACTGAATAAGTGGGAAAAGTACACTATCGGCTCTTTCTTTTTTTGAAAGTTCTCTATAAGGAACCAAGAGGAAACAGGAGGCTGAGAAGATAAATCTTTATTACGGATGCAACTGAATTCAAGCCTTTTCGAGAAGAAGAAAAATTGGTGCTGGTTACCAAAACAGTCAGACGGATGAAAGCAGGAGTATTCTAAGAGGTGTAGATGGTGAAGCACTTTCAGTAAGGTGAGGGAACAAGACTTCTTTGTGTTCAATGAAAGCAAAAAGGGCTGACTAAGCAAATACCAGGCACCCAGCACCATGAAAGGGGCCATGGAGGATACAAAAGAAGGAGAAGAAAAGAGTCCTTTCCTTTGAGGAGCATACCATCTAGCTGATGCAATGTTCAATCCCGTTGAAGCAACAGTCCAGTTTTGGAAGAACCTTTATGCAGAGGCAGTTTTCTGTAAGAGGATCAAAGATCTTATTATCATAGACTGAGAGCTGCAAGAGACCAAACAGACGAACCCATACATCGTACGGATGAGAAAACTGAGGCCCAGCGAATTAGGCAACTTGTCCTTGGACTCCAAATCCATCACTTTTTTTCCACTCAACCTTAAGTGACTTTTGGCATTGGGTCAAGCCAAAACTCTCAGATGTATGATGAGGCAAGTCGCTCAGCATCTGACTCTCAGTAAACTCAGATGTAAAATATGAAGAATTCTGCTTGAGATACCTCACAGAGTTGTTGTGAGAATCAAGTGAGATCAATGTGTAGCTCTCCAGAATTTTATGAATCGGTGATCTCAGCAACTGCCACACTGGTCCAGATCACAATCCCTTCCTGCCTTCTCACTCCATGCAATTCTTTTTTATGCCTTTCCACAAATCCCTCACAGGGAAATTACCCAACGAGCCCTCTGCTTCTTTTGACATTTTGTGGGTACCAGGGCAACAACCATGCTGTTTATTGTCATAAACCTGAGTTTGAATCCTACCTCAGTCTTAGTAAGTGCATGACCCAAAGCAAATCATTGTACCTCTCCTGGTCTCATTTTTCTCATCTGTAAAATGGGGCTAATAATAGCACCTACCTCAGAGAATTGTAGTTAAGATCAAATGAGATAACTTTTAAAGTGCTTTGCAAATCTTTAAATGCTAAACAGATGTTAGCTATTGTCATTATTATTATTATTAGCTGTTATTCATCACTCTCACTCCATCAGCAACCAAATTCCTTTATCTGCTATGCATATTCTCGATAATAGCTTCTATACCATTCCATACTTCTATGTCATTGTTGTGGGATGGTTGTTCAAAGCCTGCCTCCAACCACCACGTTTTTCCACTGCTGTTAAGTCATCTGAAATTTTTAGTCTTCTACAATTATTTTAATTCTGCACCCAAGTCTCCTCCTTCCCACCATTCACCCCCCTCCCACATACTTCAGAGTACAGAAACAACTTCTTGGAGCCTCCCAATGACTCTGAGTTGCAGTCACTCAGAGACCCACCCAACTTGAGACAAGGACATCACCGCCAACCTCTGATTTTAGAATTGGCATTGCCCTTCATCTTAGCCTGAAATTCAATGCCCCAGCGCCTACTAGATGGCTAAGAGAACTCTAGATATCCTGGTCAGTTTTTGGCTTGGATCCTGAGGGTCCCACTGACTTCTACCACTTTTCCTGGACGCCCCATGCATACCTCCTGGACACTATGAAGAAGCTTCATAATCACTGATTGAACAATAAATGTGGTAAGCACCTCTTCTCTATCCACTATCTTAACTCTTCATCAATAAATCAGCATATTTCACATAGGCCATGAATTTTGTAATACATTTTTGATCAAATTATTTAAATTGACAGGAGTCCTATAAAAAGTATTTGCTTTGTGCCTTGCCTATCAGAGGTGTCCCTGTTGGTTCAGACTCGTGATTTCATCAGGTCTAGGGAACGACAAGTGTGGAAAAACTCATGGTCTTTGACTTCTGGGGCTAAGAATAGGGGGCATTGAGGAGTTAAGTGAAGTGACCTGTCCATTGTTACACAGCTAGTATGTGTCAAATGTCAACCTTGAATTGAGGTCTTCTTGACTCCAAGACTGGCCTTCTCTCCATTGTGCCATATTGACCATCCCAGCAGCCTTATAGAAAATCTGGGAAAATACTCCAATAGATTTGTGACTTCATTACCAGAAGTACTTCCACCAATGGTACAGAATCATAGATCAGAGTGAGAAAGGCCTTCAGAGGCCATTTTAGTCGAGCCTAAAACTGAACAAGAACCTTGTTGAGAATTTTCCAGTCCAACTGTCATCCAGCATTTGCTTCAAGATCTCAAGGGAGAAGAAAGCTACCACCTTCTTAGGAAGCCCATCTCACTTTTATATAGCTCCAACTGCTCAAAAGTGCTTTATATTAAACCAATATCTGCCTCTTGGTAATTTCTATCCATGGTTCCTAGTTCCTAGCTCCTAGGTACAGTCAAGGAGAGGAAGTCTAATCCTTCTTCCGTAAGACATTCTTACACCTAACGGCTATCAAATATCCAATAACCTTTTCTTCTAAATATCCACAAGTCCTTCAATCCATCTTCTTATGATATGGGTATCTAGTACCATCACCCTCCTAGTCACTCTCCCCTCAGGATGCTCTTCATCATGGCAATGTCTTTTTCAAAAGACAGCACCCAAAACTGAACATAACACTCCAGAGACCGTTACCTCCTGTGTTCTGAACACTATGCCTCTTAATACAGCCTCACGACAGTCTAGCTTTTTTTTGGCTCCTATTTTGGCACTGTTGACCACTACTGAGCTTTCAGCTCACTAAAACCCACAGATCTTTTTCAAAAGACCATATCTCCCTAACTTCCAATCCTGTGGGATTCTTGTCCATATCCTTACATAAATCATCCACAGTTGTTTAATCTGACACATAGGAGAACTTCCTCTAGGTTTATTAACATTATGTATGTACTTATATAGATAGGTTAATATTGTTATACATTAATATACATATATACACATGTATTATATACACACATATATGCTCGAGAAGACTTTAATGAGACATTTTTCTCTGAATCAAATGATATTTTTTTACATTAAGTACAGTGGGATCTTATATTTTCTTTGTTGACTATGTGAAAAACTCCCTGATCTCTATTGTTTTCATTGAGCATGCCCTCGATGTATTTATAAATTATCTCAAAGATTTTGAGAAGATAAGGAAGTATGGATCAGTAGTTAGTGAGATTTTCTTAATCACTTGTTTGGTTATAATGTCTATGATTTTGTTTCTCACTCATTCAGCATTTTTCTCCTTTCAAATATCTTGAGTATCAATTCCTCCAAATTATGTCAAACCAAGGGCAGATATCCTTGGGTATATACTAGGTCTTATTGAGCCATTCACACTTTAAAAAAAAAATGAATGAAAACCACATGTAGTACCTTTGTTGTCTTTAGTGCCATTTTTACTTCCTGATGTAGCAAAGACATTGGTGTTTGTGATGTTAGAATCTAAATGAGGTGGTTCTACTGTTATTGGCGGTAAAAAATAATTGGATGTAGAAATCTTGACAGGTCTTTTCCATTTTTAATCAGCCTGTTGTACTTCTAGTTATATCCTTAAATACTCCCAGGATTATCTGCCTTAATTGAGAGGATGGGGATTGGGACTGGCCCTGTGATTTCACTGGTAAAAGAAACCCCTTCCACCAAGGCAGATAGGCTTCTCTTACAGAGATGTCTAGGGCACTAGGAGTGAGTTACCCCCGGTCACAGACTATGTTTTAGATGAAGAGCTTCAAAGTCAGGTTTTCTTGTCATACAACATTGCCTCTAGATTGAGAGAATACTTATAGTAAAAATATGGGTATTTGTGTTTTCAAGCAGCTTAGAAATTATAGAATTTTCCAAACATGATGGAGCCTGTTCTCATATTCAATTTGGAGGCAATCTCATTAGTCATATATATTGCTTGTCCAATTTTACACACACGCACACACACACACACACACACACACACACACACACATCAAAGAGATTAACTCAACCGGTTGCTCACCCAGATGTCATAATCTGGACTACATGTGGTTTTCATTCACTTGTTTTCTTAGTGTGAATGGCTAGCCCAATCTCTTCTGAGTGGCTCTTCATTGAAGAAGCCCTGTAGCACTTTGAGGTTAGATGTAATCAGCATAACATCTTCCATAATAAGGAATATTTAGGAGAACTTAATTATCTATAAGGAATCCCTCTCTTATTTTAACTCTGAATGGAACATCCCCTTTAACACTTTCAAACAACTTGAATGAGCATATATCCCTTTGTTCTACGCTCCATTTAATGCTGACCAGTAGATTACTTATCAAAGTTATCACCATGATCACACATATGGGAAAAAGCTTTCTGGAAGACAGTTACCAAGGCTGCCATAATCCATGTGTACAAGATATTCTGGACATGATCCTTTGATGTCTCTCAGAAAAAGTGATTTTCATTTTAATTTAACCACATGATATGCTCTTCTGGTTTTAAAGTACAGATTACTGTTTTATGAAACAATTACCAAACAGCAGATGCTACAAAAATGGAGGTAAGGGGATAGGACAAAGCCCTTTCAGACCTTGCCAGTCAGCTTTGGAATGACCCATTTGCAATTTTACAAGAGTGTCAGACTTTTGTGGCCATGTCTTTCCATGAAAGAGTAAGAAAATATGGCAGAGTAGTTAGAAGAGACAACGGACTTGCCTGTTGGACGTGGGGTGCCTTAGCTCTTTTTCTCTGTCTTTATATTTACGTGGGAAACAGGAAAAACTAAGAAAGTCACCCTGGCCTAGAGACTTGAGAGGAAGGGCTCGCAGACTGAAGCTGGGACCCTACTGAGAAGTGAAGATTCTGAGGAAGCAGAATTGAGGAGACTTCATCCTGGTCTACAGGTAAAGGTTTCATTTTTCCTCCCTGAAAGAGCATAGCGATGCATTAACCAAGGACTTCAGCTGAGCTAAAAGCTGGAGGTGCTAGACACTATCACCAATCAATAGGACAGAATGTCCTGAAAGAGCTGTGACCCAGAGAGCTCAGCAGGGCAGTGTGCTCAACCAAGATGGACGTCTGGATTGGGGAGAAGGAGCCCAGGGACATTATGAGAGGACATTAGAGGCTTCCACACTTCCTTCCTATGTGTGGACCTTATCACATGCAATCTCTGAACTTGCTGACCATCCACTGATAGGATGGGCAGCTAGTGGATAGACCACTGGGCTTTGAATTAGGAAAACTAATCTTCATAAGTTCAAATTCAGCCTTAGGCACTTACTAGCTGTGTAACCCTGGGCAAGTCACTTTGTTCACCTCAGTTTCCTCATCTATAAAATGAGCTAGAGAAGGAAACGGCAAACTACTCCACTATCTTTCCCAAGAAAACCCCAAATGGGGTTACGAAGAGTCAGACATGACTGAACAACATATATAGAAGAGTATTTTCTCAATTGGGGGGGGGAGGGAGGATGTTATACACTAAGAACTGAATAAAAATTGACTTTGTCAGTTAATTATAATGATGTGATTAAGGAATAAGCCCCCAAGACTTGGTGAGTGAGGTATCATTCTAAAACAGAGATGACATCTTAATCTGTTTCAGCCAATTTGAAATTGCTCATTATCTGGTTAAATATAAGAATCAAGAAAAGTGCCTCTATCTTTGTATACGCCTGGTTATACTTATAAATTTAGTTATTGTGAGCCTTGCTTTGAAAGACTATATTTTTTAAAGTAAAGTTGGGTTAAATTTAAATAGTATCATAATAACACTAATATACATTATAATAATATTATAATAAGTTTTAGTTTTTTTTAGTTCGAAGGATAAAAACAATTTCCTCTAGGACTGAATATCTGATAAATGTTTGCCTTAAAAATAAAATTACCTGGATTTACAACCTAGTAAAATGTGCTATACATACCCATGAACAGTTCGTTTAGTTCTTTTTAAAAAATGAATAAATATACACTGAAGTCTTATATTTTTTATACTTCTTAGTCATTGGTATATTGTTAAAAAAAAAAGTCCACAAAACCAAATCACGTTTCTTTATCAAACAAGCATACCCTGAACATGCTTAAATCATTTTCAAAAACAGTTAATAGGAATAAGAACCTAGGAATATGAGTCAATAGCAGTTGATATCCCCTCCACTACCTTTTAAGATAATACTAACCATCATTTTTTTCCATTCCTCTGGAATTTCTACCTCCAAGATAACTACAATATTGACCTCTAAATAAGTCCAGTATTGTATCCCTATAAATTTCTTGTACACATTTGGTCCAGTCCAACCACTCTTCCCAAGAAAGCTAGTTGGCATGGCAGACAGAGTACTAGGCCTGGAGTCAGGAAGACCTGAGTTTAAATCCGGCCTCAGACGCAGACTAGTTGTGAGACTCTGGTCACATCATTTAATCTGTTTACCTTAGTTTCCTCATATGTAAAATGAGCATAACAATAGCATTAGACTCCCAGGGTTGTTGTGAGAATCAAGAGAGAGCATGTATAAAGCATTCTATAAAGGCTAGCTATTATTACTAATAATCTTCTTATGTCCCAATGCCAGATCCGCATTTCATTCTTTAGATACTGATATAACAAAGTCCAGAGAAACTGTCCTCTACTATCATTATTGATTAAACTAGGTCACTACAGAAACATCAGAAAACCTGGTCGGCTTCACCTATATTTGTTATTCTCCCAGTTTCTCCTACAAATACTCTGGAAATGATATCACTTAACTGGGTTTCATGCCAAACTCTGCAGACTCATTTCCCCCTCAATTTCTTTTTACTGTTTTGAGGTATAATAGCTTAAAATCTGTAATCCTTCACAATGCTCTAAACTGGTGTCACCCATGTCACACCTCTTAGTTTGGAAAGGGCATCAAGCAAGCATTAGTGCTGCTATCACCCTAAGAAGTGTTATATAGATAAGTTCTTACTAGACACAGTCACTGATATTTTCTTAAGAGATTTGTCCAATTGCTGGACTAAGTAGCATGTATTACTGTTCTGTTTCCAAAGTCACCATGTTTCATGGAACCCTAGTGTTCTAACACGAGGTCAATAGGGATTCTGTCTGAAAATGCCAATGTAACAGTTTCTTTTTTTAAATGTTTTCTAAAAGTATTAAATGTGAAATTCTATATGTTTCAAAATACTTACAATACATAACAATTTAATTGATTTAATGTTATCTACTTCATGCCAACACTTCCCCAACTTTCCTTTGTTCTGGAAATATGCCATACCCTTAAAACTCTAAGCCAGAATTTATGGGTCTTTTCAATGTATTTCAGGTGGGAAAATGTTCTATGACCATTGTAGGTTTGGAGGCACTATCTGAGGAAATGCTAAGTGTTATGTCAAAGCCAACTGGCCAAAGTATAATTTAATAGGTCACCAATAAGAAGGAAGCTGTTGGTGAGGAACATCCTGGTTCATTTCACAGAGGCTCCATCAGTAGCAATGACCATCACATCTCTAAGGGAAAAGTGATCCAGGTTTGAGCTCCAGCTCTGTCATTTTACTACATTTGTGACCTTGAGTAAGTCATTTGGGCCTGGGTTTCCTCGTGTAAAATGAGGACCGTACACAACCTCTTAGGTCCTTTCCTACTCTAACTCTATGATCCTAGATAAAAACTTAGATTCAATGGTCACGTCATTAATCAGAATTGTAAATTAAGGAATTCATGAGGATAAACTTTAACTAAAACACCCAACTAATACGAGAAGTCTGAACAATTGAAAGTTTGATTTTTCTGGGACTTTAGAGGAGTTTTTAAAAGTCATAATAGTAATACTAATAATAATAATTAAAATTTATTTTTCAATAAAAACACTTTAAGGTTTGCAAATTGCCTTTAAAACATATTGAATTTGGTCCTCAAAACAACCCTAGCAGGATACATTTAATTATTTAATTAATTTATTTAAATTTATATTTATTTAATTATTAAATTATTAGTGCATTTAATAGATAAGGAAACTCAGACAGAAGCTAAGTGACTTGCCCAGGGATACAGCTAGGAAAGTGTCTGAGGCTGGATTTTAACTGGGATCTTCTTTCAGATTCCAGACCCGGTGCTCTGTACTGTGCCAACTAGCTGCCTTCATAAACAAAAATGGCCTTGCTTCCTGGACAACATGAGGCATCCCTCAAAAGAATCATATGTTGTATTGGAAGGCATTCCTGTTTCCACTAAAGTTGTCCTATGATGCTTCACTAGGTGGAAGAAACTTGGATTCTCCAAAGTTATGCCAGGGTAGCATAAGTTTTCACCAGTCTAGAAGAAGGTTTCACCGGTCTAGAAGACCTTCAAACACAATTACAGTGAGAGACTATAAGTCTCTCCTCTGAGGAATACCCCAGCTTACATCTGGAGAAAAACATCATTAGAATGATGGGATAGATTTCTTCAGCTCCAGCAAATGTGAAGGCCATCCACTAAGCTACAGAGGAGATGCAATCTACCCATGAAATCATGAGTTCTTGATGCGTAAGGTTTCTACTAACCAAAAACCAACACTAAGTTTCATTTTAGATATAATAACTACTTTAAATATACCCCTGGTCACACCGATGCTTGATTCTTTAGTCATACTCTTCAGTTTCTTTTTTAGACTTCTCTGGAATGCCATGCTAAATCCCAGTGAGTCATCCATCTCTGTTGAACATTTTTGTCCAATGTGCATGAGGATCAAATTCTAAAAACTTGCTACAAAGTCCTTCTTCTAATAACCATAGCATGGACCAAAGTGAAGAATTGGATCATGTGGTCAAGTTCTATAAACAGTATGAGTATTAATAATTTCAGTTACAAATTAGAAAAATAGTTTAGGAGGATGAGAGAAAATCTGAGTTCAACAAACAACTTTTCCAAGTCTGTCCTATCCTGACTTTCTGCAAGGATACCTTGACCTGATGGTCAAGGATACTTATTCCTTTGATGAAATCAAAACACTTTTTCATAATGAAGTCAGCTGTGTGGTTTTTTTTTTTAAATTACAGGGGCAGCTAGGTGCCACAGGGTATAGATCACCTACCCTGGGGTCAGAAGGACCTGAATTCAAATCCAGCCTCAGACACTTGACACTTCCTAGCTGTGTGATCCAGGCAAGTCACTTAACCCCAACTGCCTCTCCAAAAAACAAAAATTACAGTAATGTTTTCCTAAGCCATGTGAAACAATATTGGCATACTCCATATACAGTTATAGGGCCTCACAGTTCAAAAATGTCTTTGTACAAACTTTCTCTTTGTCCTAATGTCCACATGTCTTTGGCACCCCCAGGCACCCTGTCCATACTCTTTCCCTCACTTATTAGCCAATGTCACCCAGTTCCCCTCTCCACTTCCCCAATTCAGTCGTCCAGTATCTTTTGCTTCCTAATCCCTCCCATCTATCAAACCAGGAAAGGATCTGCCCTCAGCCATTCACAACTGTTGATTAATTGATTATCCGTAAGTACAAAGGAGTCTCAGTCAATGTATTAGAATAACTAGGCACTTGAATTTTAAGCCTGTTGTCTTGAAGTATAAAAACAAAGGCTTTGGCACTCCTCAGACAAATTTTAAGCATCAGCAAGGAAAATATCTGGAGGGCAGAAACAGAAGGGAGCCTGAAATTCCATTACACTGTAATATTGACCTTGAAGGTGAACCTGACTTAGTCCTTTTAAAGTGGATGGGGAAGCAACCTAACCATAAATCCTTTTGCCTCATAACTCTTAGTTGAATATTTTATTTTTTCCACTAAGCACATTTAATGTCCTTTTATTTTATTATTTTTATTTCTCCTTGATGTTTAACACTCATTTTCTATCAATATCCCCCATTCCTAACATATTGGAAAACATCACTAGGCTGCCTATCCTATTTTTATCTCTTCTCCTGAAACTTCTGATAATGTAGTATGTCACTGGAACACATCTTCTTCATTAACTGGCATAACTATATTCCAGAAGACTGAAAATATCTTGGAACTGTCTACTGGGGATGAGAAGCTAGGACTCAGTGAGAAGGACCTGTATCCAAACAATGTATTTTTGTATTCACTCAAATAAGTAGGTCAGCAAAGCTTATTACTGCAAAGTAAAATCTTGCTAGTCCAGATACCTGATAACCTAGGAAGAAGCAGAACATAGACTTTTTTTTTTTGATAGTGGGTTAAGGTCACCAAGCAACAAAGACCCTTCACCAACTTTACTAAGGCTATAGTTTTCCATAAGGAATTCTTAAGGAAAATGTTCCCAAGAGATAAAAGTAGCAAAATAAGGTTTTCTTTTGTTGTTTTTGTTGTTACTGTGATTTTTCCAAAGTCCTAAGTTTGCATAAGTGGAGAATTTCCTAAGTCAATATTAAAGCCTTCAGTATTTTTCATTCATTCAAACATACTGTAATTCAACATAGTAAGAGTATACATGCAGTAGACTCCAAAACTGACAATTCCATGATTGCTGTTTCCATTTCTATCTGAATGATGAGTTCCCATGAGTTTTTCCATTGCCAGCTGTCTATGATCTTGTAAGATCTAATTTGTCAACAGGTGGAAAAAGAGTGCTTATGAATGAATGGTCTGCTATCATCTTTAGGTACATGCAAGTAGACAACCCAATTGTTTTTTCTTTTTTTTAACGTTTACTAAGTACACAGGTTGGCTAGGGTACAAAAAAAATAAAAAAGAACCAGTCATTAATGACCAATTGCTTATTGGTATACAGAGCTACATAACAATTAGTTTCTAAACTTATTCACAGACTCTGGATAGGATCATAAGTATTTAGATTTGAGAAGATAAAATTGAATAGATGTATGAAGTTGAAAAACAAATTTTGTTTAAGCAGCCAACAATCCGTAAAGAGTTACCCGGTGAGTGTAAGGAATTATACTGGGAACAATAGGGGGAACTAAAAAAAAAAAAAGAACGACATAGTCCTTACACTCAATGGACTGTGCGATTATATTCATTCATTCAGTCAACGTTTATTCATTGCGCTGTGCAAGGCATTATGATGCCTCCTGTGAGATCAGTGTATACCATTAGGAGACATGTAAAAGGTCTCCTTTAGAAAAGTTCAAAATAGGTATAGTTCCTCCAGTGCCACAGGTTTTAAAAACCACTGCTTATGACTCACTCCCCCCAACGAGATCAGTGAGGAAACATAGGCTGGCCATATGGAATCAGGTTACTTCTGACGACAATCATATGATCTGATGTTGGTCATTCATCTTATGACTCCAGATCATAAAGTAGCTTGGCCAAGTGCAGGGGAAGTCATCAGATAAGGCTTGCCTGCTCAGTTTCACCACTCACCTCACCATACAGTACTGAAGAAAGCACTTCTTATTCAAACAACAAAAATACCCTTAGGATTTAGATTCAGATCCTCTGGATACAAAGCTAGAATGGACTTTGGAGATCATGAATTCAACCCATTCATTTGACAGATGAAGCCTACAAAGATTAAGTAACTTTATTTGAATCAAGGTCCCAGGGTCCAGTGTTCTTTCCATTATAACAATACATGCCCAGAACTGTTTTTGGTCTTATGGATATTAAAAAAAGAAGTATGACATATACTTCTTACCTCAGTTGGTACTAAATGTGGTCATGGACATAGATCTAAATGATTCAAACCACCTCCCACTCAAAAAAACCCCTACATATTTGTATATATACATATATATTTATATTTATGCATACAAATACATGTGTACATATGTATATAATATAATAATATGTGATATACATATTAAAATATACACATAATCAGTAGTGTGTGGGAGCCAAATCACACCAGTCTGTGAGAGCTAATTGTAACATTTTCAATGTGATTATTTAACATCTCATAAATCATCAAATGCCAAAAACCAGGGCTTGATTTATTGTTAATTGTCTAGACTTTTGAAAGTAATGGAGAAAATGTTAAAAATGCATTTTAAACTTAAAAAGTATATTGTGTGTAATTTTTTTTCTTGAGAGTTGCTTGTTAAACATCTACTAGCATACCCCTACAAATGTTCCATCTGTATATGTATATAAGTAATTATGTATTAAGTAATTTGGTTTGGCTCTTTGAATCCTATTTATATATAGTGCTATGATTCCACCTACTCTGAGGCATGAAGTTGGCATGGAAATGATTCTAAGATCTCAAAGACTACATTAGAAGAGTACAAGTCTTAAAAGATCCTATCAGACTAGAAAGTCCCGAATTATAGGCCCAGGAATAGATAAATCATTCATATTTATGTCATGTGAGGGCCAACCTCCAGCTGCCCAGCAGACTTTTTTTTTTCAATCACAGCAACTTACTAAACTGTCTATGATGGAGAGTAGGGTGTTGCTTTTGGTATTAGTCAAAGAAGCATTTGTACTGTTGTAACCATGGATCTCTGAAATGTAATGACATGACTAAATCAACCCTGTTCCGTAAGCATTGTTTCTTAGAAGGTTGATCTGGCAACAGGGTTCAGGAGAACAATGACGAGCCTCCTGTGACAGTTGGGCTATGAAGTAGTAAGGGGACAGACTAGGTCAGCAGCAGGAATACAAAGGAAGGGAAGAATCTGGAAGCCACTCAGAAGAATTTTAAAAATAATCCCCCCCCCTATATTTCTCCATATAAGATCCAAGTCAAAATAGCCTGAATAAGGTAGAACACAAATTAACTAAATTTTAAAACATTTATCAAACTCTGTCAGTTCTTCAAAGATAACACAAAATAATAATGCTTTCTGACTCTAAAGAGAAAACAGTACTGATTCAGGTTCTCAATGTTAGGTAGAAGATCTTGAGGAATAATATCAATAGTCCTTCGATTATGATACATGATAACCATGAGAGAGGAGAATGCAAAGACCCTCAAAAATCCCTTCTTGCCTCAGCATTAAGTATACTTTTTATGAAATGTTAAACCAAATACCAGTCACCAATCCACAAAATACTAATGGAGAGATATTTCCAATACTTTCCTTAATCAAGGAGAGATACACATCCCCTAGTCCACAAACAGTTCTCCTTAAGATGGGAATCCCTTCCTACAAGTTCTAAGACATTTTCATAGTGCTAAGTTGGATAATTTCCTCTTGCCTATAAATTATTAAAGATCCATGACTTTCTTAAGGCATTACTTCCATTTGCTCCCTAATTCTCAAGTAATAAGCTCTGCTAATGTCAGTGCATTCAACCCCAGATAGTTGAAAAAGTGCTTCAGCTAACCAAGTCATGGCACTTGGATATCTCAATGAAAACAACATTCTACTCCATATTAACAACTCTGACTTTAAGACAAACATCAGTCATGGTGATCAATGGTCCTTGAAGAGAGTAGAATTTGTTCTCACTTTTCACCAGCATCAATAGCATTTCCCACTTTCCATCCTTTATTGTTCACTTTCCAATCCATGTTATTATTAAGTTCACTATTTGTATAGATTTTTATTATTTTTATCTATGTTCTCTTACTTGTTGCTCATAATATCCCTTTGAAGTAAACATTATTATCCCTACTTTCTATATAGAAAACAGAAGCTGGCTTCTGATCAGGTGACTTGCCGAAAGTTAGGAGGAGAGCAGGAAATAAAAACCCAGCCTAACTCTAGCATCTTTCTATGACATCAGGCTGCTTCTTGTTACCGTGATACCTTAAATTTATGGACAGGAGAGAAGGTATGATGACAGCTGTCTTCTCTACTGGACATAAAAGTAAATGGGTACAAATTAAGAAATTTATGATAAATTCTTAGTGAAAGTTTTGTCCTTTCTACCTTTATGCTACCCTGTCATGGTAAATTACAAAAGCTAAATTACAATAGAAAGCAAGATTCAATATAATGGGTCAGCAATAATCCATCCATTCCAGTTGGTGCCAGTGACACTAACAAACACTTTATAAGAAAACATTAGAGTTGCTAAGCCTCAAAATGTTAGGAGACACACCCCTATTTTTCTCAATAAACTATTAATGACCATCATTCATGAATTTATCTAAACCCTCCTTGCATATAATTCAGCTTTAAGCCAGTACCATTTAGCCTCCTAGAGTAGATAGAGCACTAGCCTCAGTCAGGGAAAGCAGAATTCAAGTCCCGTCTCTGCCACATAGAGACTATGTGACCCTGGGCAAATCATTTAACTTCGCAGGGCCCCGGGCCCACACTCTGAGACTGAAAATTGCCGAGCAAGTGCTGACCTGCATTAGTAGAAAGAGCTGCCTTACCAGGAGCTCCCTACAGCAAAAGAATCAAAGTTCAGGTATGAAAACAAAATTTTTTTTATAATAATTCTCTGTGTCAGGGAGCACTTTCTTTATTATTGTTTGTTCTCAAACTGTCTCAAGTACGACTAGGACACAAACTTCATGATTAAAAAAGTGAATTTTTTTTTAAATGGAAAAGCTTCTTCCATACCTTTTGGAACCTCTATTTCTCACATGACCATAACTATCCCAAGTTCCATGAATGGAATTTCCACCTCTTGATCTTTTTCTTGTTTCTGCTCTCTGTGGTTGATAGAAACATAGAATCATAGTTGTATATTATTCCAAGAGTCTCATAGATTGGGAGCCCAGAGGTCATGTAGTCCAGAACTGTTAAACACATCTAGTGAGTCAGAATCAGATTAATATGCTGCTGGGAAATATTTAATAAAATAAAAATATAATAAAACATAGATAATATTAATATGTGATTTTCTAAGTCAACATGTGCCTACAAGGATCCTTGCATATGGTTTAGTGGACCCTGTTTCTATTTCAATTTGACAGCACTAGTGTATTCCAATCTGCTTACTTTACAGAAGGACAAACAGATAACAACAACAGATTAGGAGAATGAGATTCTAAAGAGTTACATGACTTGCCGAAGGTGATATAGGCAAGTAAGTTCAAAACCAAGGTTTTGCATATGGGTTTTATCATAGGTTCAAACCAAGATTTGAATCTAGATCTTCAGATTCCAAATCAAGCACTCTTTCCACTACAACATTCTGTTTTCCCAGAAAACCTACAAGGTTTGTTGCCACTCCTTTCTCCCCAATCCTCCAATCCAAGGCCAGCATCATAGATCCAAAGTCCTCAGGCTGTTTGCTCTACCTGAAAGACCCTGAACCGAAACTTGAAAGTCAGTCTAGGAAAACAGAGAGATGATGAGCAACTGTAAGGCCAAGAAAACCTGGTCACAAGACTTAGCACAGTGTCTGGCATGTAGTAAGCATTTAATAAATGCTTAATAAGTAATAATAATAAGCACTTAGTAAATGTCTGCCTTGTAGCAAGCATTTAATAAATACTGACTGACTGATTACTATGATTATAGAGCCCATCTGGGGCAAAATTTGCTGTGACTGTTTAGGAAACATAAGGACAGATCAAGATGATGGATACATTTCTGCATGTACAAAATGGACCTAAAAAGGTTGGATTTAACCTTTGAAAAAATGTCCTCCAAATAAAGGGAATGGGAAGAGAGTCTGAATGACTGCCATGTTAAAAATTTATCTTTCCAAGCAAATTTACAGAATGCTTGAAGAGACACTTAGGGTCTGGAAGAGGGAACAGGCAGGTTCCAGAGGATGAGAACTGTTCCAAATGCCGTTTTTTTCACCCAGTCGTTGACTCAAATATTTATGATGAACTGGCTAAAAAGTCACTAAGTAAGAGTGAAAGTGAATCAGCAAAGAAAAAGCCTGTGAGTACCTCCACTAGTATCCACACAATACGGAGACATGAAGACAAAGGCAACTAGAATGTTGGGTGGAGCTCCAGGAGCAGATTTATGGGAAGACATGAACCTAAGCCTGTCTCACAGGCTGGAGAAACATAGATAAATTTGGATACAAATCATTGGAGGGAGTACCAATAGAGATAAGACCTTGGATTCCCAGAGTATGCTAAGGCATTGCACTAGGGACTAAGGATGCAAAAAAAAAACAAACCAAAGAAGAAACAGTATCTGCCCTTTGGGAGCTCATTGTTTAATACAGCACAGTGATGAATTTGCAGTCAGAGAACCTGGGTTCAAATTCAGATTCTGAGACTAGTAAGAACCTTGGAAAGTCATGAATGTATCCAGTTCCTCAGGTATAAAATGAGGGAGCTAATAAGAATGATCTAGTCATCCTTTCTAGTTCTAAATCTATAATATTAATGGAGTGACGACATATACAACAAATACAAAAACAAGTTCATATGTGAAAATCAAATTCTTTAAATTTTACAATGGGTTAAATTTCATATGAAAATAACTTTGAATGAAGGGTAGATCCTGAAACAAACTGCCCAAATTTCTTAAGGCTCATTTTTAATAGGGAGCTAAAAGAAAGAAAGAGAGAAAGAAAAAGGAAGGAAGGAAAAGAAAAGAAAAAGAACTACTAAAATCCTAACACAAATGGGATCTGTGTAGTAGTTACACATACTTCTCCAACTACCTCAAAAAAAATTGTTTTTGGCCTGGGCTGAACTTTTGCTAAATTGATGCTAGGATTATTTTAGAATGACAACAGACCTCAAAGTGGGCATTCCAGATACCTTGGGTTGGCTTCTTCCTCATACAGCTGTAGTTATGAAAAGTCTATTAAAACAGCTGCTAATCATTTTCAGTTGGCCCATTAGTTATACTAGTGACCTTGAGCCACCACCAATTTCAAACCTTGTCTTCATGTCTTAATCAACGCCCTCCGATGGAGAGGCCTTTCTCTTTTAAGCAGAAAAGTGCACACTAATGAGAGACTGTTGATCATTCTGCTTCTTTACCATCAGGGAATTTATATAATGTGGAATTTAACCTGAAAACCCCAATCTTCCTGAAAGGAAAAATCATTCCTCAGAGATTGCCCACTCTAAGGCAAGGTGAACACTGAACACATTTTTTATTTTTTCCTCCTTTTACAGAACAGAATGCAAGGATGGGTCTCATAGGACTATTTGGAAAGTGCTCATGAATGTGCTTAATCAACAATGGGAACTCATCCAAAGAAATAATGCCAGGAAAATATATCCTAAGCCATTTCAGATAAATCTGCGAAAACGTCACCTTCTATCATTATAAAGGGTGTGGTGGGGGAAGAACTTGAAAAGTGATTTCATTTTCAGATGTGATTTATTAATGGGAATGAAGAAGATTTTGAGAGAGAACTCAACACCACAAACACTTAAATGCCAAGAATAAAAGGAATGTCCTTTTCTAAGTCTTGGACCTGAAAATATTTTTTCTCTCTTATGACCATCTTAACTTCAAAAGCAGAAGCAGAAATGTCAGTGTGTGTGGAACTACTTGGCTGCTTAGTATGATTAACTCTTTTCCCTGAAGATAGAAGGACAGTCTATTGTGTTTCTCCTTCACCAACGCAGGAGAGGAAAAAAAAAATCACATTTTTAATTCCAACGGGTGAAAAATAAATCCCCAATGTCTGAAACTGGGTCCTTCCACAGTACCACCTGTTGAAATCCTTCCCTTTAAGACCAGGATTAGAAGCACACCTCATCCCCTTTATTACATCTCGAGCTCCTTGAGTCCAGGGACTATGCTGTCCTTCAGCTTTGTAATCCCTAGCACCTGGCACAGGGTCCTTGAATACGTCATTTAATACATACTTATTGAATGGGATTCAAACATCTGAAGTTGGATGGAACCACCATTGCTACTGCCTTCTGTCTGAGATTACCTCCCATTTATACTATATATAGGTTGTGTGTACATAATGGTTTCCATTAGAATATGAGGTCCTTGAGGGCAGGGACTGTTTTTTCCTTTCTTTGTCTCTGCAGAGTTTAGTATAGTGTTCTATTCATGGTATGTGCTTAAAAAAATACTTGTGGATCAATCGATTAAAGATCATTCAGTCCATCACCATATCTTAGATGAGGAAACTGAGAGCTAGGGAGATTATTAAGTTATTTATCCAACATCACATATATAGTAAATGGCACAATCAGAACTTGAACTAAGGTCTTCTGACTTCAAAACCAACAACTCTTTAGTTGTACCACAAACTAAAATCCTTGATTCACCTGAAATTACTTTACAGACATATCTTAAAATTTAGGAAGAGATAAACTAATAATGATCCAATGTCTCCACTGACAAAAAGCAGAGAATTCATGGCTTGTAAGCTAGGGAAATAAAATGAAATATGATTTGAAAGTTACAGTCCTTTCCTCTCATTTCCTTCACTGCTTAGTTATCATTTATCTCAGTAAACTCTTTTAATCTTTTTTTTTTTAAATAACCTGGTGCCAATCAAGAAAGGCTCATGACCATGTTGTCCACTCAGTAATGAATTTTTAGCTCTACTAAGTTGCGCTGAATTGGTAGGACTACCGACACCAACAAAATTACGGCTCCTTGAATTCAATAACTCAAACTATGCTCATTTTCTTGGTATGTGGTAGTCTCTTCTAAGTCCTCTTCTTCCAGGGTCTGGTTAGGTCGCTCTTAACTGCTCCCTCCTGCCCATCTCTCCTCTGCATTGCCACTCAAGTTGGACTGTAATATCCATCAACTTCTTATCTAATTCTGTTTTTTTTTTTCCTTACAAAAGTATGTGTAGGCTTTCCTCACTAAAAATGGGTACTGAAGAAATATGACCAGATTTCAAAACTGCTCCTTACAATTACTTTCTTCAAGGTTAGTGGTAAGAGGCCTTTGGGGATAACTAGTACCCCCACTTTTTTCTTCATTTACAAGCAAATTTCCTGCCCAGAATGTTTATTCCTAGATCCATTGATTACTGAACATTATCACCTGAAATACAGTCAATTTGTAAATCACACTCTGGTATCATGTAAATGATGTTTGCTATAAAGGACAAATGCAGGGAAGAATTTCTAGATTTCTACACCAAGGTTTTTGTGCTCTGACCTGAACAAGTCTGGCTGCCCAGAGAAGTTCACTAATACCCTAAGGCTATTAAGTAATATCAGAGTTTAGTGGATCATTGTGGGTGGTTACCTGCCTCACCCTGCCCGCCCCATGTCCCATCTTTACCAGAGTAAAATGGGATTACAGAGCAGATCAAACGTGTATCCATAGTTACGTAGAAACAAGAGGCCGGGTAGCTGTGTTAAAATATCATTCTGGACATCTGGTAGACTCTTCCAAACATAAGAGACAGAGTTGCACAGCTTTGTAAGCTGTACTCCTCCACCAACCTGCCCCTCCTCCCAAGGAGATAATGTAAGTGCCTGTTGACTGACTATGTCTGAAGAAGATAATGACCCAGAGAAGCTCTGGGAATGGTCAAAATTGTTCACTGAAGATAGAGACCTGAAATCTGTGACCATCACTGGCTCCATGAATGAGAGGTTCTCTAATGTTCCAACAATCAACAAAGAAAATATAAAAACCTTGTCTAAAACATCTTCATATTTTCCTGGGGAGGGTAGCAGAGAATCTGGTTTAAAGGTAACCGCAAGCTCAAGGTGAAACAGGAGGTCTACAAATGAGAGATCATCTATGATTTCCTAAATGGCCACCAGACACAGACCCACTATAGATTTCATATCCAGCTTCTCCAACAATGTCTTTAATCTGTGTCACCTACAAACCCACACCACCATAGAACACCTATTCCAAGTCCCCCCACTTTACAGTAAGACTTACCCAAGATCATACAAAGTAGTGTGGACAAACTAGGAAGGAAACTTCGTTATTCTAATGCTCTAGAATCTACAGTCTAGATATTAGGTGATGCCCAAATAGCTTTTGTGGGTGAGATGGAAGTAGAACAATTGGAAAGGCAGCCTCGTCCAGGGCAGTGGTCTCAAACTCAAACAGTAAGGGATCTAGGCCGCATATCGACTGAGAAAACCACAAATTAACATTACTTATGTTTAATTGTGTTTTCATTTATTTTGTTAAACATTTTCCAATTACATTTTAATTGCTCCTGGACATTGTCTGGTTTTGAGCTTTACACCTCTGGTCTGGTGCATGGGGCTGTGGACTTGGACTCAGGAGGACCTGGGTTCAAGTCTCACCTCAGACATCATACAAACTAAGTGACCTTGGGTAAGTCATAATCTCTGTGTCTGAGTTTGCTTATTTACAAAATCGGGGGTGGGTGGGGAGGAGTTGGACTTGAAGGCCTCTGAGATTCCTTCTCAGTCTACACTTATGATCCTAGTTAAAGTAAGCAGGGAAGAAGAAATATTTTAAGTATGCTCTGAACAATAGGCCTCAGCTGTACATTGCTGGGAAACAAAGTGTTGGTCCTAGTGCGGTGAGTTTTTATTCTGTGATGGTTTCACAATCTCATCCGTGTGAGTACTACTGTCGTGGGAGCATATTGCAACTCCTCTATGCTATCTCAACTTAGGTGACTCTGGTCATTGCATAAATCCTCCAAAGAGGAATTACCAATGTGGGGAGGGGCTTCCTCTGGTTCTTTTTCTTCAAGATCCAAGGGCAGCATTTAGGCCAACCATTTGTTATCCTCCTCACTATAGTAACATGACTTTTTCTAATCCTATGTGATGTCAATAATGTCTATGCCAATTCTTGTGAGTAAGTCATCCCTGGTAATACGCTGTTAAACTACTCACCTCATCATGTCTGGGAACTACCCCCCCACCCGGCCTTTTTGTGGTCATTTTAATTCTTCAGAGACCAAGGTATACCAGGATTCTCAGTCATATATCACTAGGAGAATATTGGTGTTAAATGGACAGGTTTGTGGCAGCCATCAGTTTGGGATCATTGAAAGCATTAAGCAATTTCCTCAAACACAATCCTTCCAGATCTCCTCTCGTAATCCAATTCTGGACTCAGATCACTGACCACCTGCAATGCATACGCAGGACACAGATAGTGATGGACTAGCCTGATCAACTGCCCACCTAGTTGCACGTCATCATTTGGACAGTAGGCATTTTTATCCACTTTGTTTTTCCAAAGTGGATGGGTAAACTGATATCTTTCACACCTCTATGGATTTTACTGAGCTAACTTTGTAATTTTCCAAAACTCAAATGAAGTACAATATCATTTACAGACAGGAATTTTTGGAACATAGATCATTATCAAAACAGAATATTCCTTTTTGTTTGAAATGTATGGAAATTATGTACAACATTGGCAGACACCTTGAGTGCAACCCAGCTCTGTTAAACAATCCACTGGATATCATTACTCAACAGATTATTTAAAAGAGTAATCTAATCAGTAGCAATTGTGGATCTACCACATTTAGACTCTAGACACCAGCTGTACTCTCTGTTTTATGCAAGAGTGTAGGAAAGACATTTAAAGGGTTTGAAAATTTAATTCTTAAAAACATCCTTTGTGCAGAATAGTTCATTTGTTATGAGGGAGAAACAAACGAGTTAAAACAACTTTTCTGTCCTCTTAACTTACAGTCCAGTGGTGGTGCAGTGAGGAAACAGGGATAGTAATATCATTATTAAAGGGAGTTCCCAGATGAGGGAACTCCTTCCTCCCAATTCAGATCAGCACTCACGGTCTTAGACAGTTGCCTACAGCACTGGGGAGGTTAAGTGACTTGTCCAGGGTCACAGTCAGCATGTATTGGAGGAAAGATTTGAACCCAGGTCTTTCTGGCTTCCAGGAAGGCTCTCTCTCCACTATACCACATTGCAATGTATGCATGTGTGGGGTTTGGGGGGAGATATGACTTTCAAATAACTAGAGCACAAAAAGCACATAGTAACAGCATTAGAGAGGTGCCAGCTAAGAGCAATGTGATGTTTAAGAAGGAAATTTCACTTTGCTAGAAACCCTCAAATGCTTCTGGTTTAGAGAGGTCCCACCTAGCCCTAAACCTCATGTGTGTTTCCTCCATTTGGGGAAAAGTGGCTAGATCTGACTCAATGAGAAATCCATGCTAGAGAGGATTCTCCTAATGGAACTTAAGAACTAAGATGTAATATTAACTCAAAGAAGGGATAATTTTTTTTTTAAAGAATGGAAAAGTTCATGGACAAGTTTGTGTATTTGTTATGTTAATCCTTGAAAAAGGTAATGGAGATATCAACAATTTCTGCCCTGTTTCCAGAAAATATTTGAGAATAGCCTCCTCCACTGACATCCTCCTCCAAGCTGAATTCCAGCATGGAGGTTACCCTGCCTTTTGCATGGCAAAGCAGAAGTTATGGGAAGTACTGAAAAGACTTTGAATATAATAAGAGCTATACAAATAATAACAACAACTAGAATTTATATAGGCATCTATAAAGATAGAGGCCAGGCCTGGAGTCAAGAACACTCACCTTCCTGAGTTCAAATCTGGTTTCAGCCTCTTACTAGCTATGTGACCCTGGGCAAGTCACTTAACCATGTTTGCCTCAGTTTCCTCATCTGTGAAATGATCTGGAAAAGGAAATGGCAAACAACTCTAGTATCTTTGTCAAGAAAACCCCCAGAAGACTAAACAACAAAAGCATTTATATAGCACTTTAAGGTTTGCAAATCGCTTTACATACCATAACTCATTTCATTGAAACAACAACAGAGGTTGACTCCATTATTATCCTCCTTTTACATATAAGGAAACCAAGGAGTGGTTGAGTGATTTGCCTAAGGTCACACAGTTAGTAAAAAAGAGTCAAACTCAGGTCTTCCAGACTCTAAGCCCAGCACTGTGCCCCCTAGGTACCTCTACAAAGGCTCCAGAATTGGCCTTAGTGTTTGTCTGTCTAGGCTTGACCACCAGAAATGTATCTTTTAGGCCCCAGTAACTCCTGAAAGAAGCATCCACAATGACGAAGAGGGATGACAACTTGCATTAAGGGAGTACCCGCCCTGATGAAAACACAAATCCTTTAACTCTTAACTTGTACACATCAAAGGCATCTAAAGTGAAAACAGGAGAAAGAAACAGGAGGCTTTCTCAGACAATTTTCTAATTACCACATCTTTCCAGGCCCACAATTAACCTAAAAGTCATGGAGAACAGAGAATCCCTCTATGGATATAGCCAGACTCAACAGTTTCCTTGACTGGGACCAGTTCTCCAGGGCAAGGTGTTTCTCATAGGTTAGGTTAAGGCTGGCATATCTTTGTTGCTGTTGTTCAGTTGTTTCAGTATTGTGCCATGCTTTGTGACCCCATTTGGGGTTTTCTTGGAAAAGATACTGGGGTGGTTTGCCATTTCCTTCTCCAGCTCATTTCACAGATGAGAAAACTGAGGCAAACAGGGTTAAGTGACTTGCCCAGGGTCACACAGCTAGTAAGCGGCTGAAACCAGATTTGAACTCAGGAAGATGAGTCCTTCTAACTCCTGGCCTGCCACTACCATGTCACTAGCTGCACCTAAGAGAAGCACCAATGTGTGAGGATGCCAATCATAGGCATACAATGTATACCAAGGAGAATCTGTCTGCACTGGTCTCCTTAACTTCACTCCCACATACAGGAAGCAATTATCATCACCAGCGGCCTTCCTGTCCTAGGGGGTGGGGAAAGAGCAGCCTTGGCAGCCCAAGCTCTCCAATAGTATTCTCCTTGCAAAGGGAAGGGGAAAGTTTTACAAGCTGAGTGGGGAGGCGGCAATTGCTTGGCCTCACTTTTAAAAAGGGTGGGGAAGGGTGTGTTCACCGAGTAGTGGAAGTACTAACTTCCAGTTAGGAGCCCCATTAGGACAACCTTTTGCAAAACCAGGTGTGTGCAATTGCTTATTAAAGTTCTCACCCTGGGGCAACTGACAAGAATCATCAGTCCTAGTAGACAAGTGCTATGACCCCAAGGCATGCTGAAGCACATCCGGAATATTTTAAGCATGCCACAGAGAATGCTTTTTAAAAAGGAAGGAGAATCTTTTTTGCTTCAAACCACAGACTGGGAAGAAAAGGAATTGGGGCTAGTTGGAACCTTTGTTTTGGAAGACAGTGCTATAATTTCCATACCAAAAAGGGAGCAGAGTTAGATTGAGTTTCTAGGAAGCAGGGGTGGGGGTGTCCCTTTACAGCATTCAATGAGCATTGAAGAGGTGGCCCTTTGAAAGGAAAGGTTTGGGCTGAGGGCAAAACTCCTCTCTGGGCTTTTTCACCTGCTTTCTTTCTAAGAGATGAGTGAGTCAACTGTCTGTGAGTAAACACCCAGAATTTCTTATAAAGAAACTCGGGGACATTTGCTCTGGGTGGTCTGTTCTAGTTAGCAGCGCATGTAGTAATGGGATGCCAATGACAGTGGAGAAGTGTTTCGAAAAATAATGAGAACCCTAATTATGTTTTTCTAAGTTCAACTAAGAGAAGATAAACTGATGATGGAGCTAAGAACTGACATTAAATAGTATTTTAAAGTCTGCAAAATGTATAAAAGTTATCTCATTTGCTCCTCCCTCATAATTCCAGTGAGGCATGTGCTATTATTATCTTTATTTTACAGATGAGGAAACTGAGGCACAGGAAAAAATAGGGTCACGGTCACATGGCTAGTTCGTTTCTGGGGCAGAATTTGAACCCAAACACTCTGGATATCTTAAGTCCAACGCTCTATCCGTTATGCCACGTTTCTGCTAATCATCTCCAATAAGGTGTTAACTAATTGCTCTGCCAGTCAAACATTATTCAATAACATCACACACACACACACACACACACACACACACACACACACTTTTAGGAGAGTGCGCTGTGTCTGCTCTTATGTGGCAAAGATGATGCAACCAGGGTTCAAGTGGTGCATGTGGGAGCAGTGTGGGAAGAAGGGTGGGGCAGGAAGGTGTTCCCAATGGAAAGAGGCATTACCGTGAGGTGGAAGCCAGCCAGAACACCCAGGTTCAGATCTTGCCTCTGAAGCTAGAAGGGTCATTTAACTTCACTAGGCTTCAGTTTCCTCATCTACAAAATAAAGAACTGGAGACTAGATGGCCTCTCAAGTCCCTTGGGCAGCCAATAGAGAATCATAAATTTATGACCCCAAAGACCACTGGATTTGGAGATGACCACTGGATTTGGAGATGACCTCTGCCCTCTTACCCCTCTGACAGAGGCTCTGGAATTTATACTTGTGTGATGTGAAGTAAGTCATTAAAGCCCAGCAATATTATTTGTAAATTGAGGAAATGGAATCAGGTGACCCCCAAGGTCCCTAGTAGCTTTAAAATCCTGTTATGCCATCTATATGTTACTGAACCGTTCATTATTAAGGGCAACTTGGATCCCAAGAGGAAGCTACCCCAGAGCCACTAATTTTCAAAGCAGAAATCACATAAGCAAAAACTAAAATTCCAGAGAGCCACATTCAACCATTCAGCAAACATTAACTGAATTACTGAATGTTACAGAGAGAAGCATGGATTGGTGTTCTTAACACTAATTATTCAAATTTAACCATGAAAAGCATAACATAGAGGTTCACTGATTAATTCAATTCAGTAAATATCTACATGCAAGACGGCAGTTAGACGTCGCAGTGGATAAAGTACTGGGTCTGGAACGAGTTCAAATCCGGCTTCAGACACTTAATAGCTGTGTGACCCTGGGCAAATCACTTACCCCTGTTTGCCTCAGTTTCCTCATCTGTAAAATAAGATGGAGAAAGAAATGGCAAAAACCACTCCAGTATCTTTGCCAAGAAAACCCTTGGGCACAACTGAAAACAACTAAACAACAACAAATGTGCAAGACACTGCAGTGGAGGGGAGGAGATAGAAAGACAAAAATCAAAATATAGTTCTGGTCCTCATAAAGCTTCCACGTTGACAAACATGTCAACAAAGGTACCTAAGGTAGTAGTATAGTAAAACCCCACTATAAGCCAGCTTTCTATAACAAGGATCCAATTGTATTTTAAGTCTCTGGTGTACATAGAGATGAATAGTACATCTCTTTTCTTTTTTAACACTTCAATGGCTCTGGGATCTCCTTGATGTGGGCAGCACCTTTACTGGATGCAGATTACAACCTGTGCTTTCTTATCCTGGGTGGCCCTTGTCCACTCCTCCAGTCAATCTTTCAGAGTGGGAAAACTCTAAGACTTTCCTCTAAGTTTCAACATTACACAGATACCAGAGTAGCACACTCTCCACAGCTACCCTTCACTTTTTGTTACAGGACCGGCCCACTTTTTTTTTTCCCTCTTGGCCACTGACTGGACCACAGCAGGGACCCTAGAGGCCATCAAATCCAACTTCTTCATTTTGACATTGGGCAAACTGACTTGTCACTTTATCAAGCAAATGTGACTTCTCCAATATCACAGATTATGTCAGAAGTAGAATTAGAACACAGGTTTATGTCTTTTTGATGATATCTTTACTCCACTTTCTATATGCAGTTCACTGTTGTTAATATGTGCCAGCCTATGTATACACCTTCCAAACACCAATCTCTTCGCCTGAAGGTGACTCAATTCACAGCCATACAGCATCACTAGAAGGACATGGTGATAAAAAGAAAAGTTTTTGTGACAGAATGGCTTGGGATGATTGAAATTTTCCCAATGCAATTTAGCCTCATTATATATACCTTGATGGACCAGCCCAATGGGCTGTCCACCTAACTGCATATCGTAATCAAGAAAGACGTTTTCTCAACAAGGAAAAAAATCTCTTGATCCTCAGTAGCCACATTACAATGGTTTGTTTCCTTCTAAAGAAAATTAAAATAGCTCTAAGAACTATGTAGAAGTCATTTTATAAAAGTCAGTAAGAATCATGCAGACACTCTCAGTCAATTCAATTCAATCCAAATACATACTGAGCACCTATAATTTACAAGGCACTGTGCTAGGCTTTCTCTGGTGGAAAGGTTCTTCCAAGCACCCTGCTCAAACTGAAATTACTTAGGGTGGCATTTTCAGTCTCCTGACTTGGGTACTCTGTTGTTTGGTTGAATGAACACAAGCAACCCATGCCAGGAGGAAGTTCTATTAAATACTGAGGGAGATAATGCCAGGGTAGATTCTAAATCAATAATTCCAGACTGTAGATAAAATCCCCGGTTACTATCTTTGTTCAAGAGTCCCCCACCTCCACTCCTTGGGATCTCCTTTTGTCTCCGTTCTGCACTTTGTAGCTGACCTAGCTATGTACTTGTTGATCTTGAATTCAAATGTGCTCACAGGCTATGTCTGGATCCTCAAGAAAGCACCCTGGCATTTTATTTTTAAAACCGGGATCCAGTATCATTGCCAACATGTAATGGCTTGAATCCTGAAGGCTGGATACCCTTGAGCCATTATCAACTTTCAAAATAGGCAGCACATTCACAGAGCAGAACACGAATAGAGTTGTTTCATACTTTAAAGTCATTGTGGAATTTACATAAATATATTTGCACCATGAGAAGAAAAACAAGCGGGGAAAGAGATTAATGAGTAAAGTGAATTAACTAACAACCATCATTTTGCCCCATATTTTAAAAGCAGAATTAATAATGTCCAAATGAGTAATCTCGTGGATGCTGTACAAAGGCATTGAATCTAACAATTAAAAAAAAAAACACGTATATGGGTGGTATAAATTAGTTCTTATTATTGTAATCTTTTTAAAGTGCTAATCAGCTTGCGTCTCCTTTATTGAAAAATCCACAATATCATGTATCCTTTAACTGTGGTTTCCTTTTTTTTCTGATGAGAAGAAAAGTACAGTACACATCTCCTAGATGAGGAAACAGTCACATGTCAAGTTACTCATGGAGCCATCAGGAGTCACCCCCCAGAATCCTCCCATTCTCTAGCCTCTTTATTTATTTAAAACTGCCTAGGGAGCCAGCACCAGCTGCCATTCTCCAAAATACACAGCAAACCCAACAGCCATTCAGATGCGCATTCCACCCCTTTCAAGTTGCCTTTGTTTACATGTGGATGGCATAATGAACCTTATGCATCAGGGTGACCCAATGCTGATTTTTGCTGGGTTAGCTAAAACGGGTTGATCCTACAGGTACAGAGGCAGTGACCTGAACCACTTCGAAGCAACGTGTCGGAGCTAATAATTTCACACAGGATCATTAAATTTAGATACGGAAGGGTCCTTCAAGATCATCTAGTCTCTCCCTATGCCCTCTGTCATTTGCACAGTTCAGGGAAACCAAGGCCCTAGAAGTAAAGTGACTTGACCAAGGTGATTTGGGTGACAAGGGTCAGAGCCAGGTCCCGAGAGCACTCGGCTTCCACTTTAAAAGTCTCAGAGGCACTTCAGTCTTCAAGCTTGGTTCAACACGAGAAGCCTAGCAGACTACTTCCAACTTCTCAAAATAACAACTGAAGAAGAAATCAGCCTCTTTTCTCTGCATTTCTACTAAGCATGCCAGGGACCGAACATGACTTCCTGGGAAGTTCCCACCGCTTCTCGCGTCAAACTGATTCCTCTGCCAAGATGAAAAAGTGTCCACGACTTCCTCTTCTACTTTGCAATACTGTTCTCCTCTTCCATCCAAATTCCAGTCTCCTTGCCCCATTTTCCCCTTAGTGTACCAGGGGCTGAGGGAAAAGGATGTCAAACTTCTTTCTGGAAGGTTTCTTCAACATTCGTTCTTCTTAATGAATCTGCATTTTTGAGACAATAAGTAAGGGCCATGAGAGATAGTTTCCTTTGCACTTCCTCAGGAAGCTCAAATTTCAGGCCTTCAAAATTTTGCAGAAGGGGCATTTTCCTTTGTGTGAACAAAGAAGCAGTCAGCAGGGCATTTGCTGACCACCTTCACTAGGCTCAAATAAGCTTTGTTTCTCCCGTGTTGTTCCAAAGAATCTAATTCAAAATATGCTCTGTTGACTAGGTCACATGGCTCATACGGCCAAGGTCAGAGCTTCAATATACAAACAGTCCTCGTAAGCATGTTCTAAGACCAATGATTATTCCCTTAATAAAGGCCGGGCATCTTACAAAGCAATGCCCTTGGTTACAAAGGGATGGTTTGCAAAGGTAAGTGAGTATGTGGATTATTAAGGTGCAATGTAGCAGAACTTTTGGAAAATACCTAAAGCACATGTCCTACTGATGGCAAGTCAATTCTATCTCATCTGAATATGAAGGGGAGCATATTTTTACCCCATATTATTTTATGATGAATTCATAGAATCCTAGGATTTTAGAGCCTGAAGGTGATTTTAGGGGTTCTGTAGTCCATCTCCATTTTACAAATGAATAAAATGATGGCTAGAATTTATGAGGGTTGCCTAAAGTGATATGATAAGTAGCAGTATTCCATGCCTTGAAGTTTATAAAGTGCTTTCCCAATAACTGTGATTAGGTAGTATGGATATAATTATCTCCATTTTACAGGTGAGGAAACTAAGGGTCAGCAAGGCTGTTCCTTGCTCAAAGTTCAGAACTAGTTAAGTTGCTGCACTGGGTCTAGAACCCAGGTGTTGGGACTCCAAGTCTAGTGGTCATCCTATGATATCATGCTGTCCTTCATTACTATTCTATCATTGTTCATTGATCCTTCATTTCATTTATAGACTATTGTAGAACCACTGCTGATGTGGCTTCCTTTCAAGGTGACATATTCTAAGCAGCTTATCTCTAAGAGAAGATTCCATAAGCTTTCAGCAGAAAACACCTTGGTGCATTTTACTTCCCATCTCTAAATCTGTGATTCTATTTTTAAACTAACTATTTTTGAAAATGAAGGTCTACTCCATGACTCAAAATTATTAGAAGTTACAAGTCAAGATCTGGTAACATCTCTTTTCCCACTTCCTACAAATCAAGGGGTGTAAAGTTCACTCTGTTTCTTTTCTTGTCCAACTAGATTGAATACCTAAGTCTATTTCATGATTCTGGTAAATTTATCATGGTGAAAATATCCCCAAAATAAAATTTTAAAATGAGATCCATATGGATTATAGTATTTTAGGGCTAGAATTGACCTTAAAGAGCATCTAGTCTTCATTTCACAGATGAAGAGAGAGCTAGAAAGATTGAGTGACTGGCCAAGGTCACACAGGTATTAAGTAGCAGAGTTGGGATTCAAGCCAAAATCCATAACACCATGCTGGCCATTTGAGGTTCCTAAGACAATGTCTCAGCATGGGCAATGAACAAAAGAGTAATTCTCTCCACTTCCCCTCAGTACCCAGAAAGCATCATCTGATCAACTAGAAAAGTCGATTCTTCACAACAAACATTCAATTTATGATACAAATGTTTTTTACCACCCCCAAGACAAGTATTCTTCTCCACCAATTCTACTTCCCATCTAAACGCAAAAAAACCCCCCAAAAACCCAAAAAAACAATGCTTTATTTACAGACTAAAGAAAAAAAATAAATAAGAGCTTCAATCTTAGTTTCTGGCCTCATTCCAAGCTTCAAACAAAAAGATTTAGTAATCCTTCATTTGCAATACAAAAACATACAAAAATAAAATCACCTGTCATAAACCAAGTCTAACCTTTCATTGAATGTATAATTTCACTCAAAGCAATACTTCATTTTTGAACTTGGCCTAGTAGATACAAGAAATGTATTAATGATACAGACTTTATGTACAAGATAATTTGGGAAAATGCAACTCTTTAGGATTAGTTTAAATAATATTTAGCAAGAATAATCAAAATTCGTAAACAGGTCCAAGAAAGGAGGTCTTTACAATTTTAGTCCATGCAATATCATTCCCCCCCCCCCACCTCCACCATGTACCCACATTAATATGATTTCAGTTTCAGAAAGGTTTTGACTTTCCTGCTATTATCCTGGTCTTGCTTTAGCACATACTTTATATTAGAATGCGTTCCAGGAAGCATATGGCAATAGAACTAGGTCAACCATTAACCAAATAACAGGAAGCTGCTCTGCAGAGCACACCCTTCAAAAGCTTGCTTAATGAGCTGGCTCTTCAGAATGTGTCCTTCACTAAGGTCGAAACTAACAGTGTCCATGGGTTTCTTTAATTCTGCAAGGTCATTTTAGCTTTCGAAGGCTTCAGGAGATATTGGGGCTTTCGATGGTCAGATTCATTCCACTGGGTCACTCAAGGATGAAGGTCAAAATGTGATGAAACCTTTTGATGGGATGAGTCTGATGAACCCAACAGGGGTTTTGTTTGATATGATTACTCTGGGGAAAGGTCCAGAGGCTTCAGTCTTTCAGTCTCCTCAATTTTGTGGGAGAGAAGCTGTGTTCACTCTCTTCTCCATGCCAACCTTATCATCTCTTCTTTGAAAATTCCATACCACCAATTTCCACCATGAAAAATATGAAATAGTTCACGTTCTGTTGGTTCATCAAAATGTAGTCCTGGGAAATATCCATCTTGCTTTGTTATCTTATTAAGATGTAGATTTCATTCCAAACTAACAGCCATAGAATCTCTGATTACGGATTTGTTAGCCTCAATTTGAGTTTTCTCCCTCAGGGTTTCAAATTCAACTCTACACAGTTTGACTTTTCATTCAGTAAGTGAACTGCCTTCCTAAAACAATTTTCATTCAAGGACAAAGAAATATAGGAAATAGAAGGAGAAATCATGGAGCAACCAATATTATCCTTAGCATCTTTGACCTTAGATGTAATCTAAAAATCCCTACTTGGAAAAAGTTGTTTATTAAGGTGGGGTGGATTGGGCAGTCGTCCATTATTATGAGTTGCTATTACACATCTTAACTCTGAACTTCTAATACTTTTTCAATTCAACTGTAACATTTAGAATAGCAATCATTATCTAAAAGTAATAAAGAGATACTGTTTTATCAGACAATTACTGATATGATTGCAAGACTTAAGAAATAAACATTCAGGAGTAATGTGAAACCTAGATAGCTTAGTTCTGATTAATACCACACGTTATAGTAATTGCATTCAGCTTGAGAGTAACCTGGGAACAATCTCTTGGTCCCATCTTCAGAATTAAGGCTATCTGCCTAAATTTTAACTTGCCAACATCTTATTCCCCTCAATAACTTGGTACTCAATAAGTATTTACTAAGCGTCAATGCAATGCAAGCACGGAACTAGGTAGGAGTAGGTAGAGAAGAAGCTTCAGATCATTTATGAAATCTTAATTATAACCTTTATGGGTTGCCATGACCAAAAAAAGAAAACAAGCCAGAAGAAAAGAAAAGAAAGGAAGAGAAAAAGGAAAGAAAATCATCCTTGGGTAAGCAACTCTCTGGAGATGAGCCTCACTACTTGGGGAAGCTGCTTCATGCATGACAGACACACAAGCATCACAGCAGGATGTTAGATAGTGGCTGTGATTTGCAATAGGTGGAGGCAAAGAATACTCAACACAGATGAAATCATGGACCCATCAAAGCTTAATTAAAAGTTATTTTGCTGCTAAACTGCCAAACGTCACAAAAAAGGAATTTTTTTTTGACACGTTCAGATGATTTTACAAGCAATACATGGAAATGAGGCCAAAGCAAAAATATGGGAACAGACGAGGACCTTCATGACAAATCCAATGGAAGATGTGAAATTGTCGATGCTGAGGTCCACGTATTCCTACACGACAGAATCTGGGGAAGAGCTTCACATAAATAAGTAACATTCTGGCTTCTTAAAGTCAAAAACAAATAAAAGCCACAGCTTTACCTGTGAAAAGGCCGAGTTTAGGGGAGGCAGAGCCAAAATAGTAGAGTAAAGGCAGGGATTCGCCTGAGCTCCCCCCAAACTTCTCCAAATACCTTTAAATATTGAAATTCTAGAGCGGCAGAACCCACAAAAAGACAGTGGAACAATTTTCCAGCCCAAGACAACTTGGAAGGTCAGCAAGAATGGTCTGTTGCACCAGGGTGAGAGAGGAGCACAGTCCAACACAGTCCATGCCGGCGCAGACCAGGCCAACAAACCAGGAGCAGGCCTTGGGAGCTACTTAATCAGTCGCAGCGGCGGCGGTTTCCAGATCTCTCAGCCTACAGATGGTAAGGGGATCGGACAACAGGTCAGAAGGAGATTTATAGGGTTCTCTTTGCTGGCAGAAGGGGCAGGACTCTAATGCATTGCTTATATTTGGATCTGGGTGGCAGTCCAACATCTCAGGCCCAGTGCAAGGAGGAGCACTACCACAGCACAGGTTGCAGCTGCAGGCGAGCAGGTTCCCTAGCCACAGTTCCAGGGTTGAAAAGAGTGCTTGTGGTCACTCACAAACCAGTGCTCAGTAGAGGAGAGTACTACTAACCACATCTCTCCCTAGATCATATCACCTTGAAAGAGTCAAACACTTGCAGGTCCCTAGAATTATCTTTGAAAACGGCTGCACAAAAAACCTGGAGTTTGGTACAGTGCCCCCTGCACTTGGGAAGCAGAGCCCTACTTTAGCATAGAGTTTAAGGTCAAGAAACAGGCTGGAAAATGAGCAAACAACTGAAAAAAATTCTGATCACAGAAAGTTATTATGGTGACAAGGAAAATCAAAACACACGCTCAGAAGAAGACAACAAAATCACAAAATTCCTGCATCCAAAACCTTAAAGAAAAATATGAATTGGTTTCAGGCCATGGAAGAGCTCAAAAAGGATTTTAAAAATCAAGTAGGAGAGGTAGAGGAAAAATTGGGAAGAGAAATGAGAGTGACACAAGAAAATTAAGAAAAAAAAGTCAACAGCAGAGTAAAGGAGGCACAAAAAATAGTGAAGACAGTAACACTTTGAAAAACAGAATCAGGGCAAATGTTAAAGAGGCAAAAAAATCCAATGAAGAGAAGAATGCCTTGAAAAGCAGAATTGGCCAAATGGAAAAGGAGGCACAAACATTCACTGAAGAGAAGAACTCTTTAAAAAGTAGAATTGGCCAAATGGAAAAGAGGGTACAAAAGCTCACTGAAGAAAATAAATCCTCAAATGTTAGAATTGGGCAAATAGAAGCTAATGACTTGATGAGACATCAAGAAACAATCAAGTGGCAGTGGATAGAGCACCAGCCCTGAAAGTCAGGAGGACCTGAGTTCAAATCTGGCCTCAGACCAAACACTTGACATACTTACTAGCTGTGTGACCCTGGGCAAGTCACTTAACCCCAATTGCCTAAGGAAAAAAAAAGAAACAATCAAACAAAATCAAAAGAATGAAAAAATAGAAGAAAATGTGAATATCTCATTAGAAAAATAACTGACCTGGAAAATAGATCCAGGGGAGATAATTTAAGAATTATTGGACTACCTGAAAGTCATGATCAAAAAAAGAGCCTCGACATCATCTTTCAAGAAATTATCAAGGAAAATTGCTCTGATATTAGAACTAGAGGGTAAAATTAAAGAATCCACCAATCACCTACTGAAAGAGAACCTAAAATGAAAACTCCCAGGAATATTATAGCCAAAATGCAGACCTCCTAGATCAAGGAAAAAATACGGCAAGCAGCCAAAAAGAAACAATTCAAATAGGGTGGAGCCAGAGTCAGGATAACACAAGATTTAGCAGCTTCTACATTAAAGGATTGGAGGGCTTGGAATATGATATTCCAGAGGGAAAATGAGCTAGAATTACAACCAAGAATCACCTACCCAGCAAAACTGAGTATAATCCTCAGGGGAAAAATGGATAGTCAATGAAATGAAAGACTTTCAAACATTCCTGATAAAAAGACCAGAGCTGAATGTAAAATCTGACTTTTAAATACAAGAATCAAGAGAAGCATAAAAAGGTAAACAGGAAAGAGAATTCATAAGGGTTTCAATAAGGTTAAACTGTTTATATTCCTACATGGAAAAATGATATTTATAATTCCCAAAAACTTTCTCATTAAGTCATTTAGAAGGACTATACATAGAAAGCAGAAGTATGAGTTGAATGTGATGGTATGATTATCTAAAAAAATAAAATTAAGGGATGAAAATGAAGAATGCATTGGGAGAAGGGGAAAGGAAGAGGTAGAATGAGATAAATTACCTGACATAGAAGAGGGCTGAAAGAGATTTTAAAGTGGAGGGAGAAATGAAGGAAGCAGAGAAGGGAGCACATGAACCTTACTGTCATTGGAAATGGCTCAAAGAGGGAATAATATACACACTCAGATGGGTATAGAAATATATCTTACCATACAGAAAAGTAGGAAGGGAAAGGCATAAAAGAAGGGAAGCGGGGAGCTGACAGAAGGGAGGACAGTTTGGGAGAGGTAAAAGTCAGAAGCAAATCACTTTTGAGAATGGATAGGGTAAAAAAAGATAAAGAGTAGGATAAATAGGGGGAAATAGGATGAAGGGAAATACATAGTTGTTAATAATTACTGTGAAAAAAATTTACAGTGAGTTTCTCTGATAAAGACTTTGTTTCTCAAACATATAGAAAACTGAGTCAAATTCACAAAAATAAGAGCCATTCCTCAATTGATAAATGGTCAAAGGATATGAACAGGCAGTTTTCAGACAAAGTAATCAAAACTATCTATAGTCATATGAAAAAAATGCTCTAAGTCACTATTGATGACAGAAATGCAAATTAAAACAATGCTGAGCTACTACATCACACCTGAGAGATTGGCTAATATGACAGAAAAGGAAAATGACAAAGGTTAGAGGGGATGTGGGAAAATTAAAACACTAATGTACTATCAGTGAAGTTGTATACTGATTTAACTATTCTGGAGAACAATTGTAACTGTGCCCAAAGGGCTAAAATCATGCACACCTTTTGACCAAAAAATACCACTACTAGGTCTGTATCCTAAAGAGATAAAAAACAAAAAGGAAAAGGATCTATATGTACAAAAATATTTACGGCAGCTCTTTTAATGGGGGCGAAGAATTGGAAACTGAGACGTCCATCACTTAGGGAATGGCTGAACAAATTGCGGTATACCATTGTGATGGAATACTATTGTGTTTTAAGAAATGATAAGCAGGATGCTCTCAGAAAAACATGGGAAGACTCACAGGAACTGATGCAAAGTGAAATGAGAAGAACCAGGAGAACATTGTACACAGTAACAGCAATATTGTTTAATGATCTACTATGGATAATTTAGCTATTCTCAGCAATGCAATAATCTAAAACAATTCTGTAGGACTTACGATGAAAGGTGTTATCCATCTCCAAAGAAAGAACTGATAGAGCCTGAATGCAGATCAAAGATACTTTTTCTTTACTTTCTTCATTTTTCTTGGAGTTTTTTGTCTGTGTTTTCTTTCACAGAATGACTTACGTGGAAATGTATTTGGTATGCTACACATGTATAACCTATATCAAGTTATTTGTCTTCTCAAAGAGAGGGGTGGGAAGTGAGGGAGAGAATCTGGAACTCAAAAATTGAAAAAAAATGTTAAAATTGTTCTTACATGTTATTGTAAAAAATTAAATAAATAAATAAGAAAAGGCCGAGTGGATCAACACCATCACCACAGACACAAAATTGAAAAAAAGAAATGTCTACCCACCTACCAGGAGTCCACAAGAAAGTGAAACATGGTTATGAGTCATAATCCAGGATTGACCACAGGATTTCTTAACAAACTTTGCACACAGTCGGCGATTAATCAATGAGCAAGAAAACAATGTAAAAGCTCACCATCAAGGACTTCACTGACCAATTGTTGTTGCTGGATAGAGAAGAAGGAGATCTTTGAGGTGGCCTTCACCTCAGACTCAAGGGCTCCTCTCAGGATTATTTCATGCTGCACCCACCATAATCTCCAGGACCTTTGAAAGCCTGACTGGAATGTGACTCACAGTACCCACAAGCTACAGACTGAACAAGGTCAGTCCGGTTCCTAAGATATGAAGAGCTATGAATTCAACTCCTCTTTCTGCCAACCTTCTTCATCCTTAGTCATCTACAAATGCATGCCAAAGCCTGTCTATAATGATGCAGGAGACAGTCACCATGGGTGATACATCCCTCCAGATTGCTTCAAAATGAAAGTTTATTGCTGAGACAGTCTGGCTTGGTGAAAACCTGCCAACATTTGCTAAGAATCAAAATTTCTTAAAGGAATTATTTGGACCAACTAAATTCAGAGTGAAACACAGAGGTGTTTGTAAAAAAAAAAAAAGAAAGAAAGAAAAGAAAAAGAAAAAGAAGCAATTCAATGATGGATTCCTCTTTGGAGAACTTTCTCCACAGAGATTTATGGTACCACGAAAAGAACCCTGACTCTGGAATTGGAGAACCTAACTTCAAATCTCTTTTCTGCAAGTACTGGGCAAGTCACTTAAACTCCTTGGGCCTCAGTTTCTTCATCTAAAAATGAAGACATTACAAAAGATGGATCCTTAAGGATTCCTTCCAGCTCCAGGACTACGATACTATGAAACCCTGAGAGTAAGCCTCAGTTTCCACATCTGTAAAATGAAAGAGTCAAACAAGATGGCCCTTGATCTCCCACCCAGGTCTCGACCTGTGGCTTTATGAGGCAGGTATCATTACTAGGATCCAAGGTCCCCAAACTGATACCAAGCTCCAGTAACAGCACCTATTGGCAAGTTCTTTTGAATTCTAAAAGAAGTCAACCGCTATTTTTCTTTATTATAAAGTGTTGACTACAAAAACCTTTGAACTGAACACCATATTAAATTATGAAAAGCTCATCTTTGGCCTAAAGGCCAAAGAAGATCTTACATTCACAGCAACTCTCTCAATGCTGACAGCTCCATAAAACCTCCAGCAGAAAAGCAGGATTATTGAAGCATGGAATTATTTAACATAAACAAAGACAAAGTCCACAGTGAGATTAGATGATGTGACTAATTTTCCATGATTGTCCTATGCTTGGTGGAGTTGAACCACAATTTCATTCAACCTTGTTGTGAACCTGAATCCTAGACTTTGGAGGATTTCACTTTGAAATCTCTGGGGGGGGGGGGGGGGGTAGAGTGAATAGCCCTAGCACTAATGTCCACTCTTCCTTTATCATTAATGTTTCTAAGAAAACCTACTTCCCAATGGCCTGTATTTGGGGAGCCCTGGAAGCGAATCTTCTATCCGGCATTGTTGCAACCCAATAACATCTAAGGCAAGAATCCATTCAAGGAAAGCTATAAAACACTCTGGTGGCAGTTTTACTGAGAAGGCAGTAGAAACTGACTAGGCCCTGGTGGTCAAAAGTAACTCAGCCAGGCCTGTCACTGTCTAAGTTCTAGAATCCTCCATGCCGTGATCTGGTCTCAAGTTTTTAGAAACAAGCCAGATTTCCGTATTCATGAGGGTCACTCCATGACCTGAATAGAAACTGAGATTTTTTTTTTAAACCAACAACAAACAAACATTTGTAAGGTCAACTGAGTGACGGGTCTTTGTGAAGAAGTTTTTCCCTTTGCTCACTGCAGTGTTAGGATTTGAGTTCAGACTGGTAGCAGCAGCCTCCAGGTTTAAAAAAGGAAAATAACCTCCCCTCTCCCACACCCCCCAATTTTTAAGCCTTTTTTCCCCCTCTTTCCAGGAGAACTAGACAATCATGATAGCTCTCTATAGTTACGTAGCAATTACATAATTACTAAGTCTATGCAGTATCGCTCCAACTCTTCTGAAGCTCTCTCCACACTACAGCTGCAGCACAAGGCGCTCCAATGATTGCAGCCTTTGCAGGCATGGTCCCTGCCCCGAGCACAAAGGAAAGCACAATGGAAGCCCATCTGAAGCCAGGGAGATGCTCCTGCCTGAAAACTTTCACATCTCCCCATTTATGGAGCACACTTCCCACCCATTGTTGACATGGGTAAAACCCAGCTTTCCTGTTGGTGCAGACAGCTTCCAAAGGGGAGAAAGTCAGCTCAAGCTCAATTCAAATCCCGTTGTTGACAATTCACAAGGCAATCATTTAGCACATAATATGAAAGCTACATCAAAGGACAAGATGCAAGGGAGGTTGGGGGGGGGAGGTGGAGAAATCTATCTGAGCTTCCTTGCACTGGCATGAAATGGCTGCTTTCCTTCTGGCTGCCAGCTCCAATGCTTCATGTTGACATTACACATCCTGTGCTGTAGATCCACCCCCATGCTGCTGCTTGCCCAACTGAATTATCTCCTGCGTCACAGCAGTGGTAACAGAACTGCTGGCTCTGCAGATCTGAGAGCACCATTTCCATGCTTAATACATTCTGCAACTGGACACATTACCAGATAGTCTGGGTTGGTTTGGGGCACTCTCAGCAGCGATACATTATTCGGCCTAACCTTCTGTTAACCAGATGGTCTGCTTTCCTCTTGGGACCAAACCATTAAACTTTACTTTATTAAATTCTATCAAAACGTGGGGACAGTTTACAGCAGAATGTTTGGTTCATCTCCAACAGGGTTGCTAAGATGAAAATGACCTAAAAATAACTGGAATCTCTGCTTCACACCAACAGAGAACAAGATCTTTTGGAGTAAATATTTAAATGGTCTGCCAGATTCAGTACCATAGCAGTATGAACCACATGGATAGCAACTTATATTGCAAAGTTGCAAGCGCACACATCTCTAGATCTATATGGACACAACATCTCACCTCTCAACCTCAGGCTTTGGTTAGCATGCTCCCCACTCTAGAATACACTAGGATCAACCAAACTCATTCATCTCCATCATTCCCAGACCAAATGCCAGACCTTTGAGGGCGACACGATGACGGTAGGTACTCCAGGCTTCTAGTTAAGGTGTCACCATCAGGCCTTACATGAGTCCTGCATCCTAAACCTCTCTATAAAAACATGCCTGGGGGTTATGAAGATAGAAAATACTTTCCATCATCTTTCCATCAGCAGCCAAACACAGACATGCAAAAACGGGCCATAGGGGAATGGAAGGACAACAGCACAAGTGCTTCCTGGAGGTCATTGGCAGCGATCAAGTGTCGTTTCTGAGGAGCCACAGATGAGTAGTGTGCTAGAAGCTACTGAGAGTTAGTGAACTTTTCCATTTAGAGATAATATTACCAAAAGCATCTCTGAGCAATAGCTAACATAACCCATCTTCCATGTCTCTAATTATATAAATATTTGACAGAGAGAAAAGATAAAATTCTGATACCTGCCTCTCTCTTTTGGTGTGGATGTGAAGCTAATTCTCATCTTATCACAAACTAAAAAGCGTCTTTTCCACAACAACTTTGGTCCGGCAGAACTTCCTAGCATGTCCAAGATTCAGTTCAATAGTAGTCTATCCACATTACTATTATCAAGGCCATTCCAGGTTATTGTGATCTCTGATCACCCCTAAGCCCACACTTTGACTGCCATCCCCTTTAGTTTTAGATGGGCCCTTTGGGCATGAAAAATTTCTGATCTGAAAACAGTCAGATGATATGAATACCAACCAACAAAAAGATGTCTTCTCTTTTTCCATCCTGTTATGTCAGGAAGGGCACAGAATAAGAATGGCATTGACTTTCAACTGCCATCATTTCAAATGTCAAAGTTTCATAAGGTCATTTAGCTCTGTCCCTCTAGGAAAGTCTGAACTGTAAGAAGAAAAAGCTGCTCATGTCTTCTTTTTTTAAACCATCCTATTTACAGAACCACCACTTCCTCTACTTCTACCACCACTTTTGCCACCACCAATGTGTCTTTCTGCCAGAGCACACAGGACTCAGCTAAGCCCTACCAAAAAAAGTCACTCCACAATCCAAAACATCATTCACCATTCAAGCACACTAAAATTAGCTTACCCACCCCTCAAGATCTCAACAGACCAGCTGATATTTTGGGGCATTATTAGGAAGATTAAAGAGACAGAGATTATTAAAATAAACATATCTGTGAAGAAGACCAAATCACTTGTAAACAAGACTATGTGATAGTAAGGAGGAAACTGGCTCAAAGCTACCTGAGCCAACCAACAAAGGAGGCAACCAACCTCCCATATTGAGAGAGTAAAAAACAACGCTTAGATGCAAGGAAAGAATAAAATCTATGTATTCATTTACGACAGAATGACACCTTTAAAAAAAAAAAGGAACACCAATATCCTTTCTCCTCCCCTCTCCCCAAGAAGCCCTAAGGGTTTATGCTTTTTCTAATTTTTCTCCACAATATTCCAGGGAAATAATTTGTAAGGTAAACATGGACTAGATCTATTCATTAAGTAAAGATGCTTAATACATCAAGGGTACAGAGAGAGAGAACCTCTAAAAGAATCTGAGTTTAAGTAATCAACAAATATATGGATATACATGGGAAAAGGCACAATATAAAAGAGATGATGATAGATGATGATGATTTTAATAGCTAGTATTTACATAGAACCTACTATGTGCCAGGCACTTTGCTAAGAACTTTACAATTTTTATCTCATTTGATTCCCCACCATAACCCAAATGTCCACTCTAAGGCCACGGACAAAATCAATAAATAATTAATTCATTATATAATTATTTGAAGAACAATCACCGTATAGTGAAAAGATCATGGCACTGCTTGAGGTTAGGAGGTGAGATTTTAGGAGATCTTTAAAGGACTTTTCACCAAATCCTAAATTTCCACTCAGAATTTCCATTCAGAAATTTTAAGTGTCATCAAGAAAGGATTTTGCACTTATGGCTGTAAATTTGTTGTGTGTGCCACCTATATAATGAAATTGTATGTAATTGTTATTTGTTAATTACCTTACCTGCCCAGCACACGTGCAAAAGGAAGGAGCAGCTTTCTTCCACTGATCCTAGAGCACGGATTCCTCCCACCCAATTTCCTTTAAATATTGTCTGCTCTCAATTAACAGGGCCTCACCAAACTTAAGGACACACCAAAGTTAACTGGAAGGGCTATCCTCCCAGACCCTTCCCCACGCAGAGAGACCCCTGAGCAGGACACCACAGAGACACCAGGAATTACCAAGCGGGGGCAGTCCCACAGTCTTCTCGCTTACCACTGCAGCTCAGGTCCTTGGGTCATTCTCAGTGCCTCACCCAGACCACCCTAGTACATGGCATGGGGAAAGTGTGTGTGGGGGGTCATAAGATCAAAGAATCAAAGCCCTCCTTGCAGTTGACTCCCTAGCCGAATTAACATGCTGCCGGGTTGCAAGGCTGCTGCAGCGGAAGCACCGAGAACCACCGCGCAACTACACCTGCTCCTTCCTGCCCCCCTCCCAAGTCTCTGCGTAGTTATTTCGCGTGCGCTCACGCTAGTTTTCTCCAGGCGGCTCAGTGGCATGAAGAGTGGCCAGCCAGTGTGCAAATGTTTTAGTGCCTCATTTTCCACCAATGACTGCATAGAGAAGAGAGAAGGCTGCCAAATAAGAATCTGGCCCAGTGAATCATGGTGTCACCTTAACAGCCTCACTTTTAATATAGGTGGCTGTTTGTATTTCCTAGAAATCATTTGTTCCATTTGATAGGTAAACAGCAAATTATTATTTGCTTCTTTTTATGGCAGAACAAACTGGCCACTGTTCCCAAATGTAGTCTTGCCTTCTAAGTCTTAAAATGGTTTATTTGTTCACTCATTCAATAATTAAGCACCTACTGTGTGAAGAATGTGCCAGGTACTGGCAGGGGGAAAAAAAAAGTTTAGATAACATTGGTTGCTGCCTTATAGAACTTAAAGAGTCTACTAAGGCGAGGAGACATAAGCACATGTAATTACAATATACAATATTGCATGATAAGTAGATTAGAGACATGCAAAATGCTATGTGAAAGCAAATGAGGAAGGTCATTCTCTTTCATTCACTTATTCAACAAGCATTTATTAAGCATCTCTGCTAGGCACCAGTGGAGAAACAATGATGTTTCAGATATAGTCACTGCCCTTGGGGATCTTAGTGTATCCAAATATTGGCAGACAGGGAAATTAAGAATCATAGAGGTATAGTGTGGCAAAAGTCCTGGGTTTGGATTTGGGCTCACATAAGTCTTATACAGAAGCGATGTTACCCTGGGAAATTCTCTGACCCCCAGTTTCCTCTTCTCTGAAATGGCATCTTCCTCACCAGGTAGTTTTGGGGATCAAATGAAATAACACAAAGAAAATGCTTTGCGAGGTTTAAAATGCTATGTAAATGTGAGCTGTTACTACAGTACACACACAAATATACAATAGTGTATAATACCTACAGTGAAGAATAGAATATGAGAGGAGAGCATTCCATAAAAAGGAATGGGGTGTGGAAGAGCAGATCACTTTCAATAGAGAAACCAGTCAATAACAGATTTTCTCTTTTTTTAGTTTTATGGCCACTGTGGCTAGAGGTCAGAGGAGAGACCTATTTATAGATTTATTAATAACCATATTTGCCCTCTGAAGACTTTCTAAAGCCATTCTCTCAACCTAGCTAATTGTTTTAACTTGTGGGACGCTGGGGGTTTTTGTTTTTGTTTTGTTTTTGTTTTATTTTTTTGGTAACACATAATATCCTGGATCACAGCCAAGATAAATTCACCTCTCACCTTTCTACTGAAGAAGGAAAAAAAATTAAGGGAGGATAGCAAGAGAGAAAAAAGAATAGATACAAACATTTTAGAAAGTATAGAATTCAGATGCTCTCCTAAGCAAAATCTCTAGCATTTACTTACCTATTTCAGCATCAATTTTGATTCTTGGAGCTGCTGTCTGGAAACAAGGTTATGAAAATGATCGTGTAGCAGCCATTGAACAATCACAAGCTAATTAAACGGGTGGCCTAGATTATCTTATTTTTCCACTAATAAATCGTATAACATGTAACACTTGATAATTTCAGGACCTGTAGGTGAAACTGATTACTCACAAGCTAATGACACCTGTCAGAGAAGGGAATGGGTGAATGTCCTGAAACACTTGAACTGGCTAAAGAGCAAGTATGGATTTCAGCTATAGCTGACATCTGTTCCTACACACCTCTTCATCTCTTAAGCTAAATAAAATTACTAAGTTGAAGGCCAGAATGAAAGAGAGACTGGAACTCAAGGTGATAACTTTCATTCAAGTAGAAGGGGAAAATTCTGCTTTCTTAAGCTGTGTGATATTTTATGTGATGCACAACATGTCACTTTTTGCAAAACAATGGAATGTACCTTTTAAGGGATACAGGAAGCTTAAATTTCCACAGGAAAATTGAAAGGAAGAGTTCAATTTTTCTATAAGTCCCCTGACGTGCCAGCTCCTTTTCTGAGTCAAAGTATGATACTTTTAATAGCACAAAATGAAAATCCACATATCTTAACTTTTGTGGACAACCTTGAAGATGATTGTACACTAATTATACTGGCTTGGATCTCAAATCAAAGATTCCATTCCCAATTAGAATTCTATTCATCCAAACAGAGATATTATGATGTAGGTCCTCTAATAGAGGTCTAAATGAAATTATAACTGAGAGTGTCCCATGTGGATTTCACTTCTTGGTGGGGTACAGAGGTCATTACTTTGCTCCTAAACCCTTCACTGCTGCTGTGTAGGGCACCACCATCCTTCCAATCATCCAGGTTTGGGACCTCAGTATCATCCTCACCATCCTTACCATTTGTTACTCTCACTCACCTCATATATACAATTAATTGTCAAATCTTGTCCTTTCAAACTCTATAACATTATTCATATATGACCCCCATCTCGTCACTCACTCAACTACCGCCTTAGTTCAAGCCCTCATTGACTTTTCTGAATTGGTGAAGTCAAGTCCTGCTAAATGGTCTCCCTACCTCAAACCTCTCCTCACTCCAGTTTTTCTTCCACCCACCTGCCAAACTGATTTTCCTGAGCTCAGAACTGACCATATCACCCCTCCTACTTAATAAACTCCAGTGGTTCTCTATTACCTCTAGGATCAGATACCAACTCTCTTGCTTGGCATTTAAAGGTCTTCACAAACTGGCCTCTTCCTACCTTTCAATTCTTTTCACACATTACTCCCCTCCACACACTCTGCCTTTTAGTCATACTGTCCTATTTGCTGTTCCTCACACACAACACTCCATCTCCTATTCCAGCCTTTGTAGTGACTTTCTCCTCACCTCAACACCTTGAGAATCCTTAAAGACTCAGTTCATGCCACCCGAAGAACTATTTTGGGTCTCTCCCCCCATTGATAACACCTTACTTTATAAATTGCCTTCCATTTACTCTACTTTTATCTTTTATGTACTTGTAAACATTAGAACATAAGCTTTGTGAAGGCAGGGGGCTTTTTTTGTCTCCACACTTAGCATAGTGCCTGGTACATAGCAGAACTTTACCACATGCTTGGTGAGTGAGTTCATGAGCGAGTGAAAACTCCCTCAGAGGCCCAGTTGGTGCCAACAGTCTCCACATCAGGTCAGTGCAGACAGTTAGAACTTACAGATCAAGTCCACTGAAACTAGGACTACTGATTAAAGTGGTATTAATAATCAATTTCACCATCTCTGCCACAGTTACCTAGTTCTAACAAGCTTCAGCAAAGCCCTGTTTCACCCTCTTTTGCCTGTGAATAGTTGTCCTTTTGAAGCTTTTTCCCAACCACAATAGCCATTGTCTAAGGAAACTTCTTAATGTGAGAATTAGACACTAAAGAAGGGAAAGGAAGGGAAAGGAAGGGAAGGGGAAAAGCACTTCTAAAGCACCTATTATTTTCCAGTCACTGTGCTAAGCAATTTGCAAATATTATCTCATATGATCCTGACAATAATCTGAAAGGTTGATGCTGTTAGTATCCCCATTTTACAGTTGAGGAAACTGAGGCAGACAGAGGTTAAGTGACTTGCCCAGTGTCACAAAACTAGGAAGTATTTGAGACTGGATTTGAACTCAGGTCTTCCTCACTCCCACCTCATTACTCCATCCACTGTCACCTAGCTGACTCAACACTAATGTATACTATCAAAAACTACATTACAAAGAGACTATCTCTGGAAGTCTTAAGCAGGGAAAGAAGATCTGGTAGATTTTCATTTATCTAGACTCATTCTCGATTTAAGGCTACAATTGAATATAAACTGAAAACTCAAAGTTTTTCCCAAGCTTAAGATTCATGAACTGTCAGCAGGCCCCAGGCCCAGTAGCATTTTTATCTATCAGTGACTTACTAGAAGGTCATTTCCTTAAGGTTCTATCATTTCCCATACAGCCTATTGTCCTACCTACTGAACTGGTGACTTTTTAATAGTAATAGCTCCTCTAGTGTGAAAAGAATTGTAAAGTTTCCCAGAGAAACAGATAAAAACCAAGATGCTGGAGTTGTTGTGACCATGATCTTGTCATAGCATTTCAATGCTAGAGGTTCACAACTTCAAAAGTCTTGAACCATTTTTGAAATGGACCTTTAGTTGATAGAACTAGTTTCTATCACTGAATTCCACTTTGAAAGGAAATATTTGAAACTATTTCCTTGTTGACCCTAATCATCCCCAACCTAGATCACCAAGAATTACAAGAGCAGGAGGAGTTATAAGTTTTAATGGTATACCACATAAGGGTATGTTTTTGCCAGTGCACACAAAATTTGGAGTTCAAAAGTTACATTTATTATGGATGGAATGACTCAGAGTATATCTCTATATTACAATATACAGTTTTATTGCATATTGTTCCTCTCTAACTTGGCTCCAGTATGGTATCATCTTACTGCACACATCACCTTCATAGCACAGAACAGTAAAATGAGGCATTTTTCAGTAACCACATATTGTCAAGCTATGCTAAAATGATTGAGCCTGCATCTTACATAAATTCATCTACCTATAAGCTATAACCACTTTATATTAATCTACTTATCTATAACCATACAGGATTAGAGCTCGAAGTGGCCTGAGACATCATCAAGTCCTGATACATTATAACTTATTTTTCAATATGTTAAGGTTTCCTTCAAAATCACTGGAATTTGTTCGATCACTTTGGAATTCACCTTCAGAAATCACTGAAAAAACTCAGGTTTAAGTATGCCCTAAGTACACTGTTTAGGTGTACTCACCACAATGGAACTGAGAGAAGATTATTATCAACCCTGAATAACTAAATCTAGCTCAAATCCCTCTTTCATCAAAAGGGTCCACTGGGGTCTGCTGGCATTCGGTTCAGTAGGTTAAACTCAAGACTTCCTGAAGGTCTAGGTGGTTGGCAGAACTTTTCAGTTATGTAATCAAATTTACTCTCCTTCTAGACAGTGTTCTTATCCAGTGTTAGGAAACAGGAGATTCCTGGAACTGACAATGGTCAATTGATAGCAGAAGAAAAGAGGGAAAAAAATCCCATAGCTGAACTTTGACATTCAAATTATAATGAGCCCTTCCATAAGTATTCCTTTCCTAGTTGTAGTTACTAAATACTAAATTAAAGTCTTTTGGAAATGAACTGACTTTATTCAAAAGCTCAAATGACTTACTCTACAGACATACTTACACATTCTCTATCTGATTTTTAAGCTTTTATCATCTTAAGGCTATGACCTGATATAAGGAATTTTAGGATAGGCTTATAATTGCCTAGATCTAATATTGGCAGAGCAGACACTAAGCAATCACATAATGGACACTTGATCCCACTGGTCAGCATAATAACTGAAAGTCTTGGACACAACATATTAATATATGACAGAATTGGATTGACCAGCCAATCAGTGATCAATGCATTGCTTAACATGAAGCCATAGCAAGTCATCTGACCCCAAACTAGGTGAACTAGTGACAGCATGTACACACTGTCTCCTCTTCTCCTTTTTGTTGTAATCCAGTGGCCTCCTCTTTTCTTCTTTCTCTTTTTTTCCCCCTATTTCTCCTCAGTGTTGGTAAAGAAAGCCCCATGGATAGCTTCAAAGACAGAACTATCACATTTTCAATCCATTAATAATGCAGCTATTTTCTACTGTGCTCCATTCTCCACTTCATCTATTTCTAAGGAGCTGTCACCTTTCTAATTTCCATTCAGACCTATTTAACCGATTGATACAGCCTATCCCTTTTCCTCATCACAGTTCCTATTTGTAACCACCTCCTCCTCATATAATGTGGACTTCAAATCCAACATTCTTTTTAGCAATAGAAGATGAGATATAAAGAATATGGGCACAGTCATCAATCTCACCATTCCTTTTTTTTATTTCTCCCTGCCTTTGCTAATTCTGTTACCCCTTGCCTAGGATATGCTTTTCTGAAGGTTGAAGTCCATCCCTGAGACTCTTCTTTCAAGGCCTTTCCTCCCTGAAGCCTTTACCTAATATGTCCACATCCCACCCACCCTACTCCACACTCCCAGGTTAAAATAATCTGTCCATCCTCCATTTATCAAACACTTTCTCTGGTCTGGTTTTGTTCTTCTCCCTCTCCTCTGTACAACTGTTATTAGTGTGCTAGTTCACCAATATCCCCATTAGGTTAAATGTTCCTTGAGTGAAAAGCTTGTGAAATACTGTTCTTCGTATCCCCTTCACCTACTGTAGGCTCAGTGCTGAGCACATAGTAGGTGGCTAACTGAATTTCACATGTCAAAGTTAAAAGTACCCTCTTTCACTGCCCTATCTTTACCTTTAGAGCAAGCACCACTTTCTCTTTTTTTCCTGTAGGCTCTTTCCAGTACACAGACCTCTTTAGCTTTGTCTTGTGAATCATTCCACTGCCTCTTTTCTCCTTCTTTCCTTCCCACCTTGCCAGGCAATCTCTTATTACCAGCAAATTTCCACTACATAATTATGGCATGCTTTAGCCTACTTTTCTGTTTGCTTAACAGCCCTGCCTATTTTCTACTTGCTCGGATGCTACTGTTTGCATTTCTGACCGCCTAATCCAAGTATCCTTTCAAGGCCTAACTTCCCCTACCATGATAGCAGCTGGAGCCCTAATTCACAGGTCCCTTCCAAAGCTTTTCATTAGCAATAGAAATGAGATGGTTTAGAAACCCATTTCTTAACCTGCAGGTGAGTACTAGAACCTTTGTGTAGCAAACATCTTTCAAGGATCCCACATTGTGCCACTGATCAATTATTTTCTTAGTAATAAGCACAATGTTATGGGTACATTTGCAGTGTTAACGGGGAGAACTCTCACTTGTGAGAAATCACCCACAAGCCAGCTGAAGTAAGAGGCACTCCACTGACATTTGGAAAACCAAACAATCATAGTTTTACCTTCTTTATCCTCAATTGTGAAAGGAGAAAAAAGTTCCAAAAGTGGAAGGCTTCAACTGTGTTCTGGTTAAACTGGCCAGACAAGGGCTTATAGGGCTTTTGGGGCCCTCACCAGCTGCACCCCCCCTCCTCACAGTGGATAAGCCTCTCCACAAATCCTTGGCTTAATTACTTTTGACACAGTTGTCTAGATTGAGCTTCCAATTCCCTTTGTCCTCCAACCCTTCTGAATCCACGGAAGTCTTTGCCTCCTCACCTGGAGCAAATGTTTCCTACTCTGTCCCTGATCTCATATTTTTATGAAGATACAGAATGATCCTGATATGTTTTAGGAACCAGTTCCTGTTTCTAATAGTGTTCTCTCTACTACGGAATGCAGCACAATTCTTGCTCTCTTTGAAAAAGAAAAAAAAAAAGGAGTGAATTGTGTGTACCTAACCAGGTTTTTTAAAAATCCCCCTTGAGAGTAGCACTCTTCATCTTTGGAAGCTCCAGAAATTTCCCCAACCCAATTCATATTTAATCACACCCTGTCCCTCCACAGTAGGCTCTGCTTTTGGGGACGAGGCTGGGGTAAGAAGTTAGCAGGCATCACAGATGTATTTTATTAATATCCAGGAGCAACATGAAGTGAACTGAACAAGCAAACAGATGAAAGCTAGGAAATCAATACCAAATGCCCATGACCTTGGAAAAAAAAAGAAAGAAACCTTCACTCCAAGTATAACTTAAGAATTTCTCCATCTAGCAATTAGACAAGAACATTTTAATGACATCAATTACTTGTTTACCTCAAATGGTGGACAACAATTTCATTGGTGACAATATTTGTGGTTTTTGTTAGAAATTATATAAAGTGAGAACAACCACTTCAACATTTCATTCAATATTACTGTAGAATACACTCTTCTTCCACTCTTTTCCCCACAAAAGTAAACTCCTTGAGAGCAGAACAGTTTCCATTTTTATCTCTGTAAGACTAGTGCCTAGCCCAGTACTGGATACACAGTAGTCCTTAACAGATACCTTATTGAATTGAAAACTAAGTAGCCAACAAATTTGTTGAATACTGACCCTAAAAAAAAGTCATTATGTTGGTACTATTTATAATTATAAGATAATCACTTATAATTTCATCCACATTTCCTTCGATGGACAAAATATGTTAGAAAGAAAAAAATGACCAAGCTTCAAATTTTATGGTAGTTCCAAAATTGAAAATGTGAACTCAAAACTATTCCATCTGATGTGTGTGTGTGTGTGTGTGTGTGTGTGTGTATGCATTTACGTATGTGCTGTCTTCCAGATACAAGGGAACAAAAGAATTTTAAAAGGTTTCAAATAAGCTCCAAGGATCATGTGAATTCTTATATATCAAAGTTCTCTCTTCTTGAAGAAAACATCTCCTATTGGCCTTTATCCCTAAGACAATACAACTTGTGATCATTATCTTCTGCCCTACCATCTCCCTATCCCTTTTTATTATTATTTTTTCTTCCTCCAGCACTGGCATACAAACCATGCTGTTTTAACTTCTTTCCTGTTCTCCCAGTTCTTCTGGAACATTTTATTTTCGACAGTCAACTCATTTGGAGAAGTGCCATAGTGAGGTTCAACTGTTTACACTGTTAACTGTATCTCTGCCAGAAGCTCAGGGGTCCTGCGCTACCTTTTTCAATTTCCCTCTTGGATTAGACATTTTTTGCTCTCACTCTGAAATACTTTAAAATGTTAAAAAAAATTCTCAACACTTCATTCCCTGTTGCTTTGAAAATTACTTTCACTTACTGAAAAGTAAAAACAAATAGAAACCCATTTTGCACTCTCAAGACTCTTGCTTGTGTCCCATGGGCTCCAGTTCAAAACTCTGCTCTATGCTGATGAGTCCTTTTAAGGATAATCTATTGTGTTGCCACACATAGGGAAAATGCATGGCTACCCATTAATATACTACAGAGAACTGACCACTTAGAAAATGTGTGGAGGATACATTTTTGGATGGGTATCTAATTTTGGAAAAGCACCAACAATTATATTAAACTTCATTAACTCTCTCCATCAGTATTACAAAATGGTATCACAGAAAGAAGCCAATTTTAATCTGTGCTATTTCAAAAATAGATCCTCAGAATACAATTATCAATGTTCATGTCTTGTAAAAGGGTAACCAAATTTTACAAAGGCATCACCACACATTTCATCATCATCACTGATGAAATTTCTATAGATCCTTAAGTTTTACAGTGTTTTCTAGATACTATCTTATTTATCTCAAATATTTCAAAGTTTGAAAGGATTCCCTAGCACCAGATAATAGAAATGGAAAGCCAAGTAGAACACTTCAAAGAAAAAGCCTATACAACTCAAAGGAACTTAAAGGCTATTGAAATGGACCAAACAACTACTCAGAGAAGTTTCTCTTCTGTCAGAGGAACAAGTTTTAGTCAACAGGTTTGCAACACTTTAAATTAAACTAAGAAGATCAATAGTTGTGTCCCATTAGTGGTACAGAGTTCCTCACAGAGCTATTGAATTTTTAAGTGGTTAGTTGTTTCTGGGTTTAAAGGAATGATTGATAAATTAGGTATGCAATATTCACCAATCACACAGTGTACATCTTCTAGTTATTAAAAAGCAAACACATTTAGACTCTCTCTCTCTCTCTCTCTGACTAAATCAACTTCACATTGTTGGAACAAAGCTAGATGTGTTTTTTTGTCCATCATCCAAAAACCTCTCTAGTAAGTAGCCTAGTCTGCTTTCTAGATTTCAGATTTCAAGAAAGCTTCCCTCTCTCCCTTCCTCCCTCCTTTCCTTCTTTCTTTCTTCCTTTTTCCTCTCTTCCTCCTTCCCTCTCTCCCTTCCTCCCTTTCTTCCCTCTTCCTTCCTTCCTTCTTTCCTTCCTTCCTTTCTTCCTTCCTTCCTTCCTTCCTTCCTTCCTTCCTCCCTTCCTTCCTTCCTTCCTTCCTCCCTTCCTTCCTTCCTTGCTCTCTTTCTTTCTCTCTTTTCTTTCCCAACCTTCCCCCAAACTAGGGCTTGTGCTATTAAAAGAGCTTAGACCTTCCCATTTCCTTGCTAGGGCTAAAATTAAACTGTCCATTCCTTAGGGCCCCAACATAACATCTGCCAGATGTCTTGGCATATCACATGGGGAGGAGAATTTTCTTCCAGCATTATCTGCTCTCCTCACTCATTTCCCCTAATCAATTAATAGCTCACTAACAACAACTGCCTACCTCTCAGTCATCAGCTAGTGTAGGAACTTCATAAAAAAATTTTTTATGACAAATAAAGTTGAATTGGCTCTTAATTTTATTGGAATTCAGTGATAGGCCCTGAATATGTTCCCTTTTATTCCTGTGATTTTCCTTAGTTTCCATATCAACCATCCAATTATGTACTCATATCAGATCCTTCACATTCTGAGACCATTATTTATATACCACTACATTTGTGAGCCTAAGATTGTGAAATAGCAACTCTGCTTTTCAACCATCAACTTAAAATATTCAATACAGCTTTATAAACTCCCTGTCCCATGACCAATGAACCACAAACTTGATAAAGGCACATACCAAAGAGGAAAGAGAGTGCTGTTACCTAAACCAAGAAAATGAAGAATCAAGGCCAAGGACTAAGACAAGCTAGACTGGCACCTATTAAACACCACAATACAGAAAATATGATCCTCATCCAAGTACCCCTTATGATTCTTTTCTTTCAGACAAACCAACCACAAATACAATAAAGTCCATTAGTATAGCAAGATTTTCACTGTTTTTCCGGAAGACTCATTAGCAAAAAAAATATATTGTTTTCTATAGAAGTTATAACTGACATGAAAGGGTAAAAATGAAGAAGACAAAATCTTCAACGAATGTGGCCATTGAATTCAATTGACAACGATCCAAACAAACATAAGAACTATCTTGTAAATACGGTTATCCAAGAGAAGTTTGTTCAGTGGACTTGAATCTCATGGACTACATACATCTCCAGAATCATCTCTACTAAATGTAAATGTTCCTTAGAAAAAACTTACAGAATGGATTTCATCAATCTGGAATCCAAAAACAGAACAGGATCTCTGGCTTGTAGATCAAAGAAGAAAGGAAGTTAGATATGTAATTCCTTGGCTTTCTCACATTACTGCATATACCAACATACATCTTTGGACTTGCAACTCAAATGTGCATATCTAGAAAAAACTGCCAGACAATGAAGATTAGCACATCATGCCACTCATCCTTTTTGATCAAAGAGGGCAATGGATTTGTCTCTTAGGCTACAACATATATACAAATACTAACTACCTTTAAAAAGTATACATACACGTATATACACACACACACAAAACCTGGATATATGTGTGTATACATACTATACATATATACTTGTACATATATGTATGTGTATGTGTGTACATGTATATATATATATCTATATGTATATTCCTCCCCCCAAAACAAGCCTTCTAATCTTTACACAGTATCTATAGGACAAACAAGTTGAAAAAATAAAAAAAAAATCAGCCAGTCTTGCTTGTTTAATCTTCATAACACAAACTGGTTTAATTTTTTTTAAAATTCCCTCAATGTCCTTTTTCAAGATAAACCTAAAATGAATGCATATTTATACAAATCAGAAACTGACCATATATTAATCTACTTATTGACTCTTGCCATATTATACCCCTAAGTCTCTCTTTTTTAATGTATTCCATATAAAAATCATATTGAACACTTTAGAGCATCCATAGATATGTTGCCAAATCTAGGTATAACTACAGGCCCATTCTACATTATCACTGGAATTGAGCAAACCTGAAAATGAATAATGTTATGACTCAAAGTTATTTTAAGCGCTATAAACAAGACATACTTTTTAAAGGGGTTGAATAATTTACTTTGTATGTGAATCACAACTGAAAACTTAGAAGTGACCTTTCTAACTATACCCTAGCTGGACTTGAATGTACATATATACCCTGCCCACCATTGTTAATCAGTTCCCCAAAAATGCATTGATAAAAGAAATGATGTTGTAAGGAGCCGTTAGTTTCGTAGGAAAAATGTTTTAAATGAGAGACAGCCCAAACATCCTTAACACTGGGTTGCGCAACTTTATAGTAGAGTTGGTAACAGTATATTAACACTGTTATTATGAAATGATTTGGTTGAGACAGCCTTATGTGAAGTATGCCTATATTGACTGTAAACAATTATGAATGAAAGTATTCTTTATTTTATAATAACCATTTCACCCCTAGGAAAAAATAATCAAGGGCCCAACAATTTGGTTTCAAAACTGTGATTTTCTCACAAGTGAAACTTTTTGCATTTACTGGAGTTTTCCTTGCATATGAATGAAATTATTGTCTGACCGAAAGAATCCACTCGAATTTGGGGTCTCAATGCGCTTCATAATACACAACACTGCATAAATCTTTTTTACTATTATTGTTCTGATTCATAATGAAGAAAAGCAATTAAAAAAAAAAACCTGGTAGGAGTAACCTATAGTGTCTTCTGAACCACCAATAATACTTAAGACAGCCAACTAACTTCTTTGTACCTTTCTATATTTTCCCCTACTTGTAAACAAGTCTTTTCAATTATCCTAATCCAAGTTTTTCTCTTTTTTCCATTGCACAGTTGAGGCTTCCTCACCTACCTCCCATACTTCACCTGGAATTTTTTGAAGCTCTCCCCATACTCCAGATGTCTACCTTAGCTCTAGTTGAAAATTATCGTCCTTGATTTCTCCAAATTCCTGCAGGATTTCATTTTCTGCTTTGGTCAATTACAATTCTCTAATTGCCAGTTTGAATATATGTGTGTGGAGTGGGGGAAAGGAATGTCCCCCTGATAATCACTCACTGCCAGCAATGCCTTCTTACAGAAAAGACTGGACTAAATTATTTCAAATTAAAAGGCAAAGACATCTCAATGTAAGTTTTGTCTAAATGACATAATATTTAAAAAAAACTTGTTTCTATAGTGACATTGTAAAGGAAACATACTGGTATTTCTAAAGAGTTTCAGTATTTCAATACCCAAAATAAAAGAATAGGAAAAAAAAAGTGAAACAAAATGATTTAAAGTCTACTACACATATGGAACAACTTGATACAGGAGCCATAGCAGGTCAAGAACCCTATATTAGTAAGCTCTAGAGTGCCTCTGAGGTCTTGCAGCATTGTTTTGTTGCAGAAATCCAACTGAGAGTGTTTCAATATAATGCATCTCAAAGATAAGAACTACTCTCAAATCTTAGAAGTCCAAATGACTGGTTTAGAATCACCACCACCTCCACCTCCCTCACATATTGAAGAATAACAGCATCAGGATGGCTTGCAACAGAATGTAAGCCACTTAAAAGCTGAGGAGGACTTCCCAGAAAATGTTAAATTCATCCTTTCACTGTCCTGAAAGAGGTCAAAAGCCCTGCAGGAATAATCAAAAGAAAAAAAATCCAAAAGTTGTCTTTACAATGTAAACAAAAGATACAAAAACTTGTGAAATGATTTCCTTGAAGGAGGGGAAAAAAAAACAAACCCTGAGAACTTCCTTAAACCTTCCATTTCTTTGCACAAATGAAGTGATCTTGAAGAGCCACCAAAAGGTTTCACATGGAAAAGGAAGAAATAGTAGGGGGAAAAAAAGAGCCATCACAAGCAGAGCTTCAAAATGGAGAACATCCATAATTTTATGAACACTTCTCATCTCAGCTTTGTCTCCTGGAAGCCTGCTCTCCTCCATTTTCTGGTGGAGCCACAACATGACATGGCTTACCTGACTCAGTTCACAGCTCTCAGCCAAACTAGTCACTTCCTTTTAAAGCATGTAAGCAGCCTCAAGGAACCAAACCAAACCAAAGAGAACACACGCACACTCACACACATCCATACACGCACACATTCATACACACAAACACAAAAAGCCAGTAGTAGGAGAATGCCCCAACTGGAAGGTCTTTCCAATCCCAGACATTCGCTAAAATGAAACTTTTTTTTTTTTTTTCTGGAGGGGAGGGATATAAAGGGAACTCTAGCAGGCTCCCTTTCTATAGGTTAGAAGGTACAATGAGAAGAAAATCAGGGTTACTCCAGGAAACACAAAAGCCTGGAGACTGAATGTGTGGAGAAGCCTGGTGTTTTGGAGTCTGGACTAGAACCAAAGCAGACAGCTTGCAAATGGAGGACAGAGAGATAAAGAGAAAGCGAGAGGGTGATCCGATGGGGGCTGCTGCTTCTTCCCTGTGTGGCTGGAAGGAAAGCAGACACTGGGGAACTGAACCAGAAGTAGTGAGGCTTTCTCCCCTTTCTTTCTTTTCTCCCCCCTCCCTTTGAAAGGAGTGAAAAAAACAAAACAAAACAAACAAACAAACAAACAAACAAAAAAAACCAAAACGTGTGTAATGGCTTCTCCTCTCCAGAAACCGCTGTTCTCCAAACAGCCCCTTCTGAAACACCAGTCTGGAGGATAGTTCCTCCGCTCCTTTCTCAACCTTCATCTCCCGATCCCCTCTTCTCTCTTCTCTCACCACCTTCTCCACCACCACCACCACTATCACCACCACCACCACCACCACCACCACCACCACCACCACCACCAACACCACCAACACCACCACCACCACCACCACCAACACCAACACCACCAGAAGCAGCAGTAGCAGCAACCTTCTCATCCCCAGCGGACACAGCCCGAGCCCCAGATCCCAACTTTGGAGAGGGAGCAAAATACCTGAGAAAGAGGGGGGCATATCCACACACGCTTTGCAAGCAGGGAAGAGGGAGACAGAGTGGGAAAGGAAGGGAGAGACAGAGAAAGAGGTCACCCGATTGCTTAGGTCGTGCCAACACAGAGCTAGCTCTCTCTCTCTCTCTCTCTCTCTCTCTCTCTCTCTCTCTCTCTCTCCTTTTCTCTCCCTGTCTCTGATCCCACTTCCCAAACCCTTAGCATCAATCCTCATCCTCCAGCTCTACCCTCACTTCTTCATGTTCTCTTCTCTTCTCTTAATATAACTACACAAAATTAATTAACCACCTTCCTCCTTTTCCTCCTACCAGAAGCAGCAGCAAAAGCAAAAGCAGAACCACCACTACTACCACCTTCTCCTACTCCTCCTCTTCCTCCTCCTCCTTCTCTCCCTCCTCCTCTTCCTCCTCCCCCTCCTCCTCTTCCTCCTCTTCCTTCTTCTCTTCTTCCTCCTCCTCTTCCTCCTCCCCCTCCTCTTCTCCCTCCTCCTTCTCCTCCTCCTCCTCCTCCTCTCTCTTGCTTCTTCTCCTCTTCCTCCTCCAGTCCATGCAACAGACTTCCTCTCCTCCCATCTAAACAAAACCCTCCTTGGGTGAATGAATGAATTTGCTTGTCCCTACACACAAATGCTCTCTCTTCCCTCAGTGAATATATACCAATCGGAGATGGGTTTTAATTGCAGGAACTTACAGGAGCGTCCCGGAGCTGTGAGCTGCTTCTTCTTCTGGTGCTCTGCTGCCTCCTTCTCCTCTTTCTCTTTCTCCTCTTCCTGCTCTTCTTGTTCTTGTTATTGTTGTGGAAGTTGTTTGTGAGTCTCATGTGCTTTTGCCAGGTCTCAGCAATGGAGGATCGCCATCTTTCCTGCTTTCCTCTCCTTCGCTGGCTTGCTGCAGCTGCAGATGACCTGAGATATCCGTCTCTCTCTCTCTCTCTCTCTCTCTCTCTCTCTCTCTCTCTCTCTCTCTCTCTCTCTCTCTCTCTCTCTCTCTCCTCTCTCTCCCCTCTCCCCTCTCTCCCTCTCTCTCCCCCCTCTCTCTGCCCCCTCTGTGTCTCTCTCTGAATAATGAGCAACCAGAGGGAGAGAGAGAGAAAGCAAGAGAGAGGGAGAGAGAGAGCAAGAGAGAAAGAGAGAAGGAAGACAATCTTCTCCCACCACACAAAATGCAAGAGCACCAGGGGGTGCGCGAAGCCTTTCTAACAACAACAACAACGTGGAGGAGGGGAAAAAATGAGGAAAAGGCTGGAAAAGGGAGAAAATATCCAGGAGCCCGGGAGGAGGAGAAGAAGCAACAGAAGATGCTGTTGCTGCTGCTCCTGCCCGCGTTGCTGCTGCTGCCCCTGCTGAAGAACACGAGAAGGAGGAAAGGTGGTTGCAAAGTTAAAGCTGGGACATTGTCTTTGTCACTCAGAACAACACACAGCCAGGCCAGGGAGGAGGAGGAGGAGGAGGAGGAGGAGGAGGAGGAGGAGGAGGAGGTAGTGATGGTGGTGGTGGTGGTGGAGGAGGAGGAGGAGGTGGTGGTGGTGGAGGAGGAGGTGGAGAAGGAGGAGGAGGAAGACAAGGAAGGAAGAGGAGGAGAAGGAGGAAGACAAGGAAGGAAGAGGAGGAGGAGAAAGGAAAGAGGGGGAATGAGGTGAATAAGAAGCAGAGAGGAAGAGAGGAAGGAAGGAGATCTGAGGAGGTTCCCAAGCCAAGCTGTTACCTCGCCAGCCCCCGTACAGGGGCACTCGGCAGCCCTTGTTTTCCAGAGGGAGCCCTCACCATGGATCTTGCGTGTTCGATCATAGCTTTCCACCATCAGCCCAAGCCCAAAGAGCCGATTCCCAGAGGCTGATGTGCCCAAGTGGGTCCCTCAGACACATTCATCTAGAGGCTAATCTTTGCAAGGAACATACATTGAGCTGGAGGTTGCAAGTATAAAACCAGATCAACCACGTGGTTGTTTTTAATCCCCTTCCAGCTTGTGTTGTAAGTATTTGATGTGAAAAGCTCAAATTGTCCATTACTGGCACGTATTTTGAAGTCTTCTCCCTGAAATAAAGGCTCATTGTGCATTTTATTTCTCCTTCGATATGGCAAGGAAGTGGGGGGGGGGAGGGCGGGGAGGAGAAAGATGATCAATCCGATCTTCAAAACCACTTTTTTTCTCCTCAACTTGTGAAATGTTTTGACAGCAACAACAACAACAAAAAAATCCTACTTAAATAACTTTACACCTTCTAACCCCGTGTTGTTTGCACTTTGTGGCTGATCATTTAAAGCCTTCCAAAGTAATAATCAACGCTCATAATGATAAGGTGTCACGGTGTTGAAGGCGAGACAGCCAAGATGAAGCTTTCATACCCGGAATTTTTATTTAGTGTAATTTTCCCCAAATCGTCCTGAACTACCTCTTTTGCCAAGGTGCTCCCCCTGCCCCACGATGTCAAGTGGGTTGTCTCTCAGGCTTTAATTTTGGTGTTGAGGGGGGTACAATAGGAAAAAAAATCAATACAACAAGACAGGAGCAATTGAAGTTCAAGGACAAGGGCTATATTCTAGTATCATTTCTATTTCTCTGGTCCTCAAGCCTTGCACTCAACATCCTTGGGAGAGCAACAACACACGGGGTGATGATGCGTGCTGCAAAGACCTTCATTAAAGTTTCTTTTGTCCCCGCCTAAATTTGGGTGCCTTTCTGGATTCCTTCACATGGGCTGCCTTTGGGAGCGGTGATCAAGTGGAGGAGGCGCACAGACCCACTACTTAAAGCGTGTCAGCAGTTTATTAAAGATGTGGTGATGATTGATTACAAGGTTATCCTCTTTAATAGCCCCAATGCAACAGCCAGGAAACAAATACCTAAATGAAAGGGGGAGGGGAGGGGGAGGGGAGGCAGAGGAGGGCTTGAGGAGGGGGTGGGGGAGACGCATCGAGATAACAGTGTTTAAGAAACGGATTTTTACACCTAAGTCTCCTAAGGTTTCTCTATCGCTCCTTCTTAGACAATATCTCTCAGCCCCGAGGTAGGAGCTGGTCCCTGCTCCCAGTCTACATTCCCTTCTCTTCCCCCTTCCACCTCCCATTGAAAAGCAAGTGAACAATTAAGGGAGATGTTATGGATAGATAGAGATATAACTTCTATGGTGAGGGAAGGAGGGGAGGGGGAGGGAAGAGAGAGAGAGAAAGGGGGGGGGAGAGGGAGAGAGAAGCAATGAAGGAAACCCTGAGTATTAGATGTACCACTAATCTTGCAAAGACCTTTCCTTGGATCCCCCTTCAAGGTCCAAGCCTGTGCGCCTAGGGAAGGTCCCTTTGCTCCTCTTCCCTACCGGCGGGGATGGGGCTGGGGAGGGGGGAGCGAGGTTGGGGCAGGAGGGTGTCTGAAATCTGGCAGTGGCTTCTCCTATAAATCACTCTTGGAAGTGAAAAGGAACTCACAAGGACTCTGACGTCTCTGCAGCACCCTAGCAGATAATTTACCTCTTTGTCTTTAATAAAAAGAAAAAACAAAGCAAAACCCTGACTTTTTCTGTCAAGCTATGCTCCGGCAAAATAACAATCGTATTTCAGGTTGAAAGCTCCTAATACAGCTGGGTTTCAAGCCCACGATAAAATCTTCATCGACGTGAAGATACCTTCTCGTTTGGCCCTAGAGTGATGTGGAAGTGTCCCCACACTGAAGCATCCCCATTTGTGTAGGCGTGAGTGCGTGTGTGTGCGTGTGTGTGCGTGTGTAAGTATATATGTGTGGTGGGGGTTGGGCGGAAGATGAACAAGGAGAAACATCCCAGGATGGATCGGCGAGGTCTGGACACCCTCGGCCAAGCCCCGAGGAGGAGCTTTTCCAAGGAGGGTGTTCCAATTCCAACACGTTTCACAGCCTCATAAACCCAGCTGGCATCGGTGAGGGGAAACGGCTGCCTAGCTTCAGATAGCCACCGTCCCTGCAAATTAAACGTGGAGTCGCCAAGTCCCCAAGTTCACCCAGAGCCACAGCTCATGCTTCCAGCGGCAGGAGGGGGTGGAGAAAGAGAGGAGAAAAAAAGACCGAAAGGGATTGATGGGAGATGAAGGAGGCGGTGGAAGCTTTGTCTGATAGGAGAGACCCTTCCAGTGGACTGTGCCTACAGATTAAAATCTTTTAAATTCCAGAGTCTACACCTGGTTGTATGTATGGTAGACAGCATGGTGGGAAGGGAGCAGAGAGATTCGTGAGGAAATATGAGATCTGTTCACTTCATCTCTTCGGGGGAGGAGATGGGAGAAGTCTTTCTTTTTTCTTTCTTTCTTCTTCTTTTTTTTTTTTTTGCATGATTGGTTTTTATCCCAAATATCAGCCTTAAAGGGTCATTCAGAAGCATTTTGAGTCTACTTATAATAAGAGCAAACTGCCTTCTCCATGCTGATAGACCAACTTTTTACAAAAAGCCCACACAGCCCTGCCGTTTGCATCGTGGGAAGCCAACAATTTTAGCTAATGACGCTATAAATATCACTTTTACTCCAACTTTTAAGGACAGTGGCAAGTACCTCAATTATCCAACTGAAGTAATTGAAAGAATATTCCTCTATTTGAATATTTAAATCTTGCAGCTTTAGTCCTTTAAAACTTGGAGCCTCTGGTTTGGTTGTTTTTCTTTCCAATGAATAGGACAAAGCTTTGATAAGGCAGCCTGACCAGTGAGGAAACTCCGTGGTTGGATGTTTAGTGAAAACGTTAATAAGGTTGACACTTAAGTAACCATAATTATGCTTTGCCATTAGCAGCCCATTAAGATGAATAGGGGGAAGTTCACACCTCCTTCAGTCCTGCTATTTCATCCCCTATGAAGACTCATAAAAGACAGCACTTCTTTGGTTTGTCTTCTCCAGGTTATCTCCCCAATCAGGGGGGATAAAAATTTCTGTAATTAAAAAAAATGAAAACTTAGATTTGGTATGCAACAGAACAATGTTCAGGGAAGTCTCATGGGAAAATCTTAACTCCCTGAAATCTGCAGATTGTTATTGTCCCTAGTGTCATTATTCCCCTGAGTCATATGGAATTTCAAGATTTTATTAATGTCCCAAGGAATATGAATATGTTGGAAATCTGGACTTTTTCTTCCCTTATGGAGGGTGACTGGCATACAGACTCCTCATAAAGGGAAATTATGGCTCATCAAAAGGGTGACTTTATGAACATTAATAGAATAATAAATCTTGCAATTTCTGTACTAGAAAAAAATGAAGCCCTAGAATCAGAATGACCCCATGCAAATATTATCTACTTACTTGGCTATTCCCTAAGAGAATAAAACAGATTAGGATGTTCCATACATCTTTCAGATTTCTAAAACCTTGGAAAAATAAGACCTACAAATCCAAAAAGAAAAAAAAAAGTGCACTGAAGGGTCAGAAGAAAGATTGTGTCAAAAATCTTGAAAGAAGAAAATATGAAAAAAAAAACAATAGCATCTAAATCCAAGAGAATTAATTTTGAACTAAATAAGAGTGTGAAGTTTCTAAGTTCTTTGTCCCTATACTTAATCTCTATCAACCCAGTGAGCAGAGAGGGTAAAAGGTCCCTTCTCTTTCAGCTCTCACACAAAGTCTTCAGTTGTAAGCTCTTCCTTTTCTAAATTTTTTGAGGAAAACTGCTTAGGCTGATTATTTTAGAAAAACACAAGACACAGTAAATGAGTCTCTGAAAAATTTTAACTACTCTTTCCTTAAAAATTTGGCCATATTTTTGGGCAACTGTAATTTGACTTTTTGTTGGAACACCTCCTCCCGTACACTTTTTATCTGAGTTAATCACAGTCCTTGTCCTATGTGAGTTTAAATTTCATTTACTACGAACTGTAATTTACATTGGATTCCTCAAGACCCTAATAATCTGGTTGGAAATTCAGTGATACTAAACATCCTTTTTCTGACAATTTGACTTCAAATAAGTTGGATGATTATGGAGTCTCCTTTTTTTATATATCATGGCTTGAATAAGTTAACAGGTTTTCCTTATTATCTTTGATTGAAGTGTCAGTACTCTTGTAAACTTATATACAGTCATATTATGCCACGTTTGTGGGCGGAGTTCTAAAATTTTGGATAAAATGACAAAAAAAGAGAGAAAGGTTGATGATTAATGATTCTGACTAGATCTTCATGGAAAAGGAGTTGTGTTGATTCTTATTCAGTTTATTCAGTCTCTACATCTTAGTTAAAGCAAAGGTTAAGAGAAACAGTTGAGTAGAAACATGACAAAATTCTAAAGTTCCCTTTTCTGTTAATTAGGAGTAGATATATACTATATTAGGATATCAAATTCTAGTATGGGTCAAAATCTTATCGTGCCAAATAACATCTTCCAGAGGACCAAGATTTCCACTAGCAATCCTTAGTTATCAAAATTTGGGTCTTCTAAGAGAACTTCAGAATAGGGTTGATTCTAAGACTAATGAAGTTCAGTCAGTTGCTTTTGAAAATACGAGGTCCTTGATCTGGGATAATAACAAGATATGTGTGCATGTTTTCCTTAAAGTAAATATACTTGGGAATAAGTTGAGAACATCTAAGGATCAACATCTTTTTGTGAAGCATATCATGGTATTCAATTCTCCATAGTGATTTTTAAGGAAAAGGGCATCCATGAATCCTACCATTGTTGGTAGGATAGATGTTCAGTTGCCTTTCAGTTGTGTCTGACTCTTCCTGACCCCATTTGGGGTTTTCTTGGCAAAGACACTGGGATGGTTTGCCTTTTGCTTCTCCAACTCATTTTACAGATGGGGAAACGAGGCAAACAGGGTTAAGTGACTTGCCCAGGGTTACACTGATAGTAAGAGTCTGAGGCCAGATTTGAACAGATATTTCACCTGAGTGGATCTTGTCCACGATATTATATTTAGGAAAAATATTTTTGGTGGATAATAGTATGTAGTGCTTTAGGGATGTTGATAGACAATGTATGATTCATGTTTGTATATGTTATAACTACATGTTTTCAAAACATCCGGGAAGAAGTACAAAATTCAGTTAATATGTTCTCAATATAATTGATACCATTGATTAGTGCTCCAATTTCATGATATCATTTACTTTCACTGAGTCTAAACACCCAGAAAATAGCTTCAACTACTACCCCTCTCCTCCCACTGTTCAACATACTAAATTTTTCACTGAAGTGTTTTTGTTTCATTTGAACTCAGGAGTCTTCCTGATTCTAGACCCAGCACTCTATCCACTATGCCACATAACTACCAGTAGGATATACTACGATGAAAAATCAAATCATCAAGCATTTACTAAGCACCTTCTAAGTGCCAGGCATTATACTAATCCCAGAAGATAGAAAGAAAGGCAAAAAAAAAAACAGTCCCTACTCTCAAGGACTTCACTATGCTTATAATAATAGTTCAGTAGGATTGGACTCAACTGAAAGATTGCCACTCTGCTGAGAATGATTCCAAGCAGCAAGACCAGTATTTCTAGATTCCCACCACTTACACTCTTGCCATGGTGAATCAGAACTGAGCCATTCCTTCATGTCTGATTTGACCACACCTTTATAAATAAACATGTCCCTCGTGTCCATGTGAGAAATACCATTTGGGGAGAAAATTATGAATTTATCTACCATGCTTTTCAGTTACCTAATTTTGTAACCTGTTCAATTATCTTGATTATTTGAGTTCAATAAATGGCTTTAACTTTTCCTTGGAAGGTAGAAAGGCTGGAGAGATTTCTTCCTCTGTGAACTTTCTTAGAGCAATATTGTGGGAGGGATTTTTACTTTCCAGGGTTTACCTGTTTATGGAAGCAAAGTTGATAGTGTTTACTTGTTCATGTTTGGGAAACTGGAAATAGCAGGAATGTTTATTTCTCCTGAGTGTATCTTGTCCACAATATTATATTTAGGAAAAATATTTTTGGTGGATAATAGTATGTAGTGCTTTAGGGATGTTGATAGACAATGTATGATTCACTTTTGTGTAAGTTATATCTACGTGTTTTCAAAACATCTGGGAAGAAGTACAAAATTCAGTTAATATGTCCTCAATATAAATGATACCATTGATTAGTGCTCCAATTTCATGATATCATTTACTTTAACTGAGTCTAAACACCCAGAAAATAGCTTCAACTACTACCCCTCTCCTCCCACTGTGCAATGTACTAAATTTTTCACTGAAGTGTTTTTGTTTCATGTAAATATTGTCCATACCATCTTTCCTTATCAATTTTGCCAGTGTGAACTTGATGACTTCAAGAGCCTATTCCATCAGTTGTTTTGATGAAGATAATATGGCTAGTGTCTTATTAAAAAAAAAAAACAACAAAGCAAAACAAACAAACAAACAAACAAACAAAAACAACCTAAAACTTTCAGCTGAAACTGAATGGAAGGTCCATATGAACAAGCAGTGTGTAACAGGGGAACTGACCAACAGAACCCAGTTCTTTTCAGTATGTGTACTGTGCTCTGTCTGAGGCAGCCCCTATATGGATTGTGGAGCATGTAAGGTATTCTAAGAGGAGCTTTTTGGTTCATTGAACTGGATGTACATAAAAAGAGCCTCAACAACTCAAACTTTCTTTGTGCTGATTAAACAAACAGTAGTGGCTGCCTATTTCCTCATCTGGCCAGACCTGTGACTGTTAACATGGTGTCTCTAGTATTTCCATCTTTAGGTTTGTTCTTTCCTGCTCTTATATGTATGCATATTAGAGCTGGAATGACTAGGCAATGATTTTGTGAGATCTCAAAAGGTCTAACAACTGTAGAGTTTGAAACCAGTGGAACTTAGTGAGGCTCCAGTATAGCTCCTAGAAGCGCCTGCTTGACCCCTGCTAAATGATATTGGGGTACTAATCAATGACATTACGTTATTGATCCAGAATATCAGTGAATCAGCCCAGCAACCCACATACATTTTCTACAAGCAAGGGAATGACTATCTATCTGATGAATTTTGTAGGACATATGCTTTGTAGCACCTACTTGAAGATTGACCCTGCTCTTCTTAGGGACCAAGGTGTTAGAAGGAAGAGTGTACTCCTGGTTCAGGGAGGATGTTTTTGGATTTCTGTTCTTGCTATGTCTTCTCAGTAAATATCCTCTTGTAAAAGCTAATTGATGTTTATTAGTTAAGTGATATTGGAGTACTAGTTGATGACATAGATAATATTGAATAGGTATTACCTGACACTTACTAAGGTGATACTAAAGAGATAACTGCTAAGTGATATTAGGAATAACACACTGGAATGGGGGCTTGAGCCAATAGCATTTGAAAGCATCCCTAGCCCCTCAGGAGAATCCCTAGAACCCTCTGTGGAAAATATAGTGTTGTTCTAGAACCTGATTGACTAGTGAAAGTGGAAGTTGAGGAGGATAAGGACCTCCAGATTCTATATATCTACAAGTGGAACAGCTATCCCCCCCCCCAAAAAAAATTCAATACTATCTTTGGCTGAATTTATAGAAGAATAATATCTAGAATAAGGGAAAAAAATCATCCCACTGTATTTTTCCCTGATCAGACCATATTCATTGCATTTCATTAATTTCTTGGCACCAGATTTTGGTAGGGATGTTGATAAACTGATGGTCAGAGGAGGGTAATCAGCATAATGAAAGGATACCAATCTATGTGCCTTGAGAATTAGGGAAGTAGGGCTATGTAGCCCAGAGAAGATAAGACTTACTAATAATATGACCCCTCCTCAAATACTTGAATGGCTGTCATTTGGAAGAGAAGTGCATTTATTCTGTTTCATCCTTGAGTATAAAACTAGAACCAAGGGAGAAAAGTTTCTAAAAGGTAGATTTCACTTTCATGTAAGGAAGAATTTTATCTAATAAGACAGTGGAAGGAAGTGAGGAAAGGAGTGGAACTAGGTGATTTCTAAGTTTCCTTCCCAATCTAATATATTTTAAGTTTATGATTTTTATATAACATTGCAGTCTTTAACTTATTTTTTAATTTTATTTTTTTGAATTCTGAAATTAAATACAAAAAAGAATACATACATACCACACACATATATGTGGGTGGTATGTATATATTTATATATATATGTATATATAAGAGAAAGAGAAAAAGAGGCTTTTTAAAATGAAACCGTGAACCTAAATTTTATATTTATTTTTAAGTATTTAACAAATTATATATGTTTCTTTCAAAATTGTTCTGCTTGTCTGTTTCCTTCTGAACTTTCTTAGATTTTCCTCTGTACTAAAAAAAAAATTTCAATGGTTTTCTTTTATTTTATTATTACTATTCCCTCCCCTGAGTTCCTTATATCTATCCCTATTCTCAATTAATTAAACAAAAGGAAAAACACTTTTGTGATAAATAAACATAGTCGAGCAAAATGAATACACATAGTAGCCATGTCAAAAATATCTTTGTCTTTCTGCACCTGGAGTCTATAGTTTTTCTGTTAGGAAGTGGGCAGCATGTTTCATCATAGGTCCCTTGGAGAAATGATTGGTCATCACAACCATCACAATTCTTAAGTATTTCAAAGTTTTTTTTCTTACCATGTTATTATACTTGCCTAAATTATTCTCTTGATTCTTCACACTCCTCTCTGCATCAATTCATGTATGCTATCCAGTATTCTTTGTGGTACAATGGATAAAGTGCCAGTCCTGGAGCCAGGAAACTCTGAGTGCAAATCCAGTCTCAGACATTTACTAGCTGTGTGACCCTGGGCAAGGCACTTAACCCTATTTGCCTGTGTTTCTCATCTATAAAATGAGTTGAAGAAGGAAATGGCAAACCACTCCAATATTTTTGCCAAGAAAACCCTAAATGGGGGCTAGAAGAGTTGGACATAACTGAAATGATTGAACAACAACAACAACATTCTGTTTGTTCTTATGCTGCAGTCTGTTTAGCTATTCCCCAACTGATGGGCATCCTATTAGATTCTAGTTCTTTTCTTTTCCTTTTAATGCCACTTCAGGATCAGGAAGTTTGTTTTGCTTGTGACTCCTTGTCTTTAAATTCAAAGTCCAATAATTTGGAAATTAGTTTTCCTTCAGAGGTCCTTTTATGGGATTTTGTTTGCACCTTTCTTATATACTCTTTGTATTGTCTTTGGCATATTAGTTACTTGTATCTGTTTCATATGAACAAACATATGACATACAGAGGTCACAAGAGGCAGCATGGCATAGTGCAGGGTTTCCCCTTTGCAGCCCCTATACTCCTTGGTTTTCAGTAAAGCTTCCTGTATCCCTATTTAATAAGAAATAGTAATAATAAGTAAAGTTTATATAGTTCCTTGACGTTTGAAAAGAGCTTCACAAATATTATTTTATTTTCACAAAAACTGTGGGACATGGGGACTATTATTTTTCCCATTTTACAGGTAAGGAAACTGAGGCAGGCAATGGCTAAGTGATTTTTCCGAAGTCACAGAGCTGGTAAGTGCCTGAGACTAGATTCAAACTCAGTTCTTCCGACTTCTGCTTTACCATGCATATGCACATTAAAATAAAAAAAAGAGATTAATTCATTTTTTATAAAGAAAACTTTTGAGTTACATAACATTCTCTCCCCCCCCAACACTACTAATTTAAAACTATTTCAATAGGATAATATAACTATTTACCAAATATTCCTCATGATTCCTTGACAAGCTTCTTATATCCCCTTGGAGGATGTGTACCCCAGGTTGGTAATTCCAGGCCAAGTGGATAGAACTTGCCTCAGAGTTATAAAGACCTATGTTCAAGCTGCACCTCTGATCTTTGTGACCCTTGGTAAATCACTTAACTTTTCAATTTCCCTGGGGTAATTATTGTTGTTGTTGCTCAAGTTGTTTTTCAGTCATGTCTGATTCTTCATGACCCCATTTGGGGTTTTCTTAGCAAAGATACTGGAGTGGTTTGCCATTTCCTACTCTGGCTCATTTTACAGATAGGGAAACTGAGGCAAACAGGGTTAAGTGACTTGCTCAAAGTCACACAGCTAGTAAGTGTTTGAGGCTGGATTTGAACTCAACTCTTCCTGACTCCAGGACTGGCGCTCTATTTACCTCATCACCTAGGTACCCCCCAGGCAAATATCTAAGACTATAATTTTCAGAGAAGTTATTGATCTGCATTAGTGGAAAGAGTTTCTTTATTGGGAGCTTCCTGTATTAATGAAATCAGAGATCCTGTTCCAACACATTCTATTTATATGTAATATCATCTTACTAAGCTCCATTAGGGCAGAAGTTGTATTAGTTAATCTGGACATCCTCTCCAGTGCCTACTACAATGCTTATAATAGGAGCTCTTAACGTGGGGTCAGTGGTAAGTGAACTAGCATTTATTAAATTCTTATTATGTGCCAGTCACTGTGCAAAGTGCTGGGGATCCAAAGACAGGCAAAAGACAAAAAAATTATAGTCAAATAGGGTGATGGCACATAAACAACTGTGTACAAACAAACAAGAGATATACAGAATACATCGTAGATAATCAACAGACATTAGTACTAAGGTGTATCAGGGATGGCTTCTTGCAGAAGGCCAGCCTTTAGCATAGACTTGAGGGCAACCAGGAAAGCTAGGAAGTAGGAAGAAGAGAAAGGAGGGAGAGAGTTCTAGGCATGAGGTATCTTATGCAAGTGAGGAACTGTGAGGAGCCTAGTGTGTCTCCGGGCAACAAAGTAAATGGTGGGGAGAGTTGTAAGGTATAAAAAGGCTGGGAAGGAAGGAAGGAGCCAGGTTGTGGAGGGCTCTGATGTTTAATCCTGGAGGCAATAGGGAGCCATTGGAGTTGACTGAATAAGAGGATCTGATATGGGTCAGACTGGTGTTTTAGGATGATCAGTTTAACAGTTGACTGGAGAATGGACTGGAGTGGGGAGAGACTGGAGGCATGGAGACCAATCTGAGGCAGGGAGACCAGGGGTCATCTGTGAAGTGAGGAGGGACTGCACCAGGGTGATGACAGTGTCAGAATGGAGAAGGAGGTATATACTAGAGATGCTGAGAAAGTATAATTGACAGGAATTGGCAAGGGATTGGATATGGGAGATGAGAAAGAGAGAAGCAAGGTTGACAACTAACTTTCAAGCCTAGGTGACTGGGAGGATGGTGGTGCCTTAGATAGTAATAGGGAAGTTAGGAAGAGAGGAGGGTTTGGAAGACGAGATAATGAGTTCAATTTTGGACATCCTGAGTTTAAGACGTTACAAGACATCTAGTTTGAGATATCCAAAAGGCAGTTGGAAATGCAAGATTAGTAATCGAAGAAAGTGTTAGGTCTGGATAAATAAATCTGAGAATTATTTGAATAGCGATGATAATTACATCTATGGGAACTGATAAGACCACCAATTGAAATAATATAGAGGGAGAAAAGAAGGTCCCAGACAGAGCCTTGGAAGACAACTATGGTTAACAAGGTGTGACCAAGACAAATTTGTGTATGAATTTGTTTTTTAAATAAATATTTTGATAATTTTCAATATTTCCATATTTTTATTTCAGTATTTCCCTATAATTGTTTTCCTTTGTAATCTATATATTTTATGAATTTAAAAACATTATTCTAAGAAAAAAGGGGTCCTCACATTCTATCAGATTGCCAATGGAATCCACAACATTAAAAAGTGTAAGAAACCCTTTCTTATATATATAATAGGTGCTTAATAAATGTTGGTAGAATTAAAATGGAAGAATTAAATCTTAAAAATAATACTTTGAATTTGCATATTAATCTATAATTCTTCTAGCCATTATTTCATTTTATCATCTGAATGGCTTTATGAATGAAATTAGTACAGTTATTATTATTTTATTTTACAGATGAGAAAACTGAGGAAAGCTCTTAAGTGACATTTGAAGATATTATATCAAGTAAGTGGCATTACTGACTGGAATACTGGTTTTCCTACTTCTGGTTTGGTGCTCACAGTTCAGAAGATTTACTGTGAACTCAAAAAAGTTTGCAAATAAATTGTTAGTTACCACAGACCTCATTACCAAACTGCAAGAATATTTCTAATGTTTGCCTAATGTATAATAATTGTTGGCCACTGGACTTCATTAATCACTGTTCATAAAACTCTTTGAATTCTTCCCAAATGAGCCATTTCAAAATCCTTTTTTCTGTTAATAACAGTATTGTTTAATCCAATCTTTCAGTTTCCTAAGCTTAGTTCACTCACATCTCTGTGTCCTAGGAAAACAATCTCCAAAGAATGGTAATATTCTGTCTTCATTGACTCCCTTGGCCACATTTGTAACTTGAGTCCCTGTTGATTGCTCTGTAACCTTAACAAAGTCTACTTGCACTCTTTGAGGGCTTGAGGCTTGTGGTTTGATTTCATCACAGGTTGTGAAGATTATTTATAAAAATTATTCATTGGTTGTATTTCTTAAGTACCTGGACTGCTGAGCAGTTTTAATATTGCCTGGTTAGAATTTTACAGCATCCTCTTGGTGTTCATCCCAAAATTCTGCTGAAGTCAGCAATTAGATGAATATTTATTGATTTTTAAAATTCAATGTCATTTCCCCTTCCTTTAACCAAACTTAGCATTGCTAAATTTTTAAAAGCAAACAAATAAATAAAAAGTGGAAAGTTTGGAAAGAATGAGAACCCCCATGCTTCACTGGTATCCATAAAATGTCCAGAGATCAAGCACAAGGTTTCCAGCACATTGGGTGAGTCCATTGTGAAGCATTTTTGGAAGGACATAAATGAATCACATAAGATGCAAGAGCCTGGATCAGTTGTAATCAATATCATGAGGGGTGGGGATTGGAAGGTTAGGTAACTGCATTGATAAGGTCACAAAATAATTAAGGTACTGAAATATCTAAGTATAATAACGGAGTTCTAGTCCTCAACCAATAGTGTGACCTTGAGCAACACACTAACTTCCCTGAACCCCACTTTTCTCATTTGTGAGATAATCATTGGAACTAGATGTCTCTTCTAGGTCTAAGATTTTATGATTCTGTTATGCAATTACCTGTAGGACAACACAATCTCATGGTGAACAAATAGCAATTTTTTAATGTGACCTATCCTTAACAATTCATTTGTAAATCATGAGATTACACTAGATGACGTCCAATTGCCTTTTATCTCTAAGATTCTCAGTAAATATATTTCTAGGGAAGCCAATTTTAAAATTCTCCATAGCCAGCCATATCTAATAGTTTTTTTCAGCAAGTATATTTTTCTTTATTAATATCTTCTCTAAAAAACAGGCATGATTACAACTCACTTTTCTCTGAATCTCTTTTTAGTAAAGATGGAGAATTGACAGTTATGTTCTCCTCATGGCAATCCTTTATATCTCTAAGAACAACTAGCATCATCTTTCAGACTTCTCCAGGCCATATTTAAAACCCTTTTTTTGACTGTTACTTCTTCTGCTTTTTTTTTTAAACCCCAAACAGACCATTTTTAATGACTGAGATGTAATCCAAGTCTATATGGCTGCTTGCAAAATCTTACCTTCTCTAGATCCAATACCCAATTTTTTTTTAGCAAGAAACCTGACACTTCTATTCAAAGAGTAGATCAGTGTGACACAAAACCAAAAGGAACAAGGTTAGAATTTTCACCTAGAAGAGTGCAATCTTAATATTTCGCTTAGTTATGCTGAGGGAATGATAGCACCATTTTCCACATCTGGACTCAGTCCCAACAGTGCATTAAAAAATAGATGATTCTCTTAGTCTTTTTGAGTACACTCTGTACAGAACTTACGAAAGAACTACTCCTACTATCTAAAACAGCCCTACCAGTGTCATCATTTTACACTTGATGGAATACAGGATTTGAGAACTCAGAGATATTGTTTTTAGTGCTATGGGATATGAGATTGTGATCCAACTTGTTCTGTCAGAATAACTCAGTTGACATTACCAATGAATGATAAGACTTGTGGCATAAACTCCAGAAGACATTAGTGATTGAATTGAAGTGTTTATCTAAAATCTATGAGGTCATAATCTTGAAGTATGTAACTTCACTCCAGTTCATGCTCCTCTCAGCTGTCATACTGATCTACCTAAAGCTCAGTTCTGACTATATCATCTTCCTATTCAATCAATTCCAATAGCTCCCTGTTGCCTCCAGGATCAAATATAAAATTCTAGTTTTGCTTTTAAAGCCCTCACCTGTCCCCTTCTTACTTTTCCAGGCTTCTTAGACTTTACACCACTCCCCACCCCAATCCCACCCCATGTACTCTGAGATCCAATGACCCAAACCATCTTGCTGTTCCTCCAATGAGACATTCCACTTCTGTACCCCAGGCATATTCACTGGCTGTGCACCAGGACTGGAATTCTTCTCATCTCTTCTTTCCAGCTTCTCTGGCTTAAAGTCTGAGTTAAAGTCCCACCTTCTATAAGAAGATTTTCCTGATTCCCTTTAATCCTAATGCTTTCCCCTCTGTTGATTATCTACAATTTATCTTCTGGTTTGAGTTTCTTTGTATCCTCACTGCTTGGCACAGTGGATGGCACATAGTAGGTGCTTAATAAATGCTAACTGCATGATTGAAAAATCTTATTCCTCTGACTTAAACAGTGGTTCCTAATCTGTAGTCACTGGACCCTTCAGATTGAACCCTATGTAGACTGAACAAAAGCCTCTAAATCTGTGGTGTTTCAAGCATTGTCTTTCTGAACGAATAAAAAGCATTTGTAAGTATCTACTCTGTGCCAAGTACTATACTAAGTGCAGGGGCTACAAATAAAAAAGCAAAATAATCTTTCCCCTCAAGGATCTTACATTCTAACAGGGCAGACAACCCACATTGGGGAATTGTGGTGGCTGGGGAAGGCATAAGAAGGTAAGTGGAATAATAGAGCCATCCTTGAACACATTCTTTCCAAAAGTAATAGTGGTGGTGATTTTATTACATTCCCAGAGAAAGAAGTGGAAAGACGGAGTGGGGGAAGGATTTTGATAGGGGTTTTAATTTCTATTTAGCAAATTTAAGTTGTGTAGACTGAACAAATAACATTTCACACACATATGTACATAAGTATTTTTAAGAACTAAATAGATACTGTCATAACCAATCACGTACAAATATGTGAATTCACTGTAGTTGTCACGTATTTTTCTCCATGGACGCTAATGCACTTTTATAAGCAAGTAACATGGACGTTTTTGATGATGGTCTCCTACTTGAAAAAATTGGAAACCACTGGACCAGAAGCTTCCATAATCAAAACAACCTTTAGATCTCTCTCTCATGAACTATGTCCTATGGAAGGCAAACCAGCTTCATTCGAAAATTGTAAGATGTTTTTCAAGTGATGCCTTTAGAACAACTTTTAATGTTTAAGGAAACCACTAAATGACTAGTTCAGACAAGGTCTCCAAATACAGCACTCTCTATAGATAGCCTATTAGCATGTGCTCTGAAATATTGAGTGGAAATCTTAAATGGCATAGGCCAGTTACATAATTTGCATTTAGATCATAAAAAGGCTGATTCTCGTTGTATTCTCCCCTGTGTGTAGAGGAACATCATCTAAAGATAGAGATATTTCTATTGGTCATCATCCATTTTTTTCTTACCAGCCTGCACTCTGGTCTTCTTGACCATCTCCTAGAAACATCTCCATCCTGGAAGATCACTTCAACCTTTTGCCTCTTCAGTCACACTCTTAGTTTGGATGATTCCTCCTGTAACTTCCATTTAAGGAGGGCATCCAGGCCAACCACTTCTTCATTTCTCTTCAGGTTGTTCTTTGGACTTCTCCATCATGCTCCTGCTTTGGGTCCCTCCCTCTTCCTTTAGTTTCCTTGTATGTATTGTTGTCTTCCCCCACTAGGATGTAAGCATCTTGAGGGTAGGGGCTGCCTTTCTTCCTGCTTGTATTTGTATTCCCAAGGCTTACCACAGTGCGTGGCACATAGTCACTGCTTAGTAAATGCTTGTTGACTGAATGATTGACTACTGATCACCCAAGGATCAAAGAGCCCCCTGAAACTGACTATAAGGCTCAAGTAAAACTTAACAGTGATTCATTTTGTTTCATGTGCATGGTAGTTTGTCCTAAGACTCCTTTTATGCTATGATTTATGGAGCTCATCTTTTTTTAGCCAACATGGTCCAACTGTGATGATTTTGTAGAAGATCTAAATGAAAAGATGTTGGTGAATAAGCTGCAATTATCTTCATGGTAGTCATTTTGCTTGTGCTTATCATGAACACAGCAAGACAAGATGATCAAGTGTCCCATTAAACTTTGTTTCTTCTTGCCTTTGGGCATACAATGAGACCAGCTTTGCCAACTCTATTGTTTGCCTCTCCAAACAATTTGTGAGTCATCCTTTAACTTAGTTTGACCTTTTTTTTCTCATCTTCTCATCTTTCTTGTCTTTATTTATCATAAGAATGTCAATATTGATATGATTCAGTTCTTGAAGAGTGTCAATTTGTTAATCATTAGACAAAATCTTGCAATTCCTATACCTCGAGTAAATTTAATGTTCAGAGACAGTCTAAGAACAGTGTGATTCCAAATCTTTTTTGTCTTTTTATTCTGCTACTCAACCACTCTCACTGTAGAAAAAGAAGTAGATCACAAGAAACTGAAGGTCATTTTATATTTTTCTTTGTTTCAGGGGTTGTCACAGCCAAAGAATTCATCATCTAGTGTCCAAAGGCCAACCTACAGGGAATCAATTGATTAGATCTTTGATCTAAGCTTACTTGGCCTTTGGACAATACCCCACCCTAGTAGGACCTGCCAGAGCTTATATCCTGATAAAACTTGGATCACCACCCCAGTATAATCAAGCATCAGAGTGGGGCTTTGTGGAAGATATGGAAGGAAACCTTCATGAAAAAATGAGAAGGGAACAGAGGGCATTTTCAAATTATCCTCTAAAGTCGACCACATTTTTATACTGACACAATTGATCCAAAGGTAGACACAAGATACTGCTGTGTTTATTGTTAGTTGATTATGAAAAAGAAAAAAAAAACATTTCATTTGGTAGAGTAAAACATTATCTGAAGACTTCCCCTCCAACAAGGAGTTTCTCATACACATGTTAAGGTTATAAAAGATTCCTTTGTAAATGCAACCACAGAGATAACTCTGTTCAATAACCTTCTGATTATTAACACTAAGTGAGGCATAAAACATGAAGATAAATGCTCCCTATTGTCATGGAGGCTGTTTCCCACAAGATCCAAATAGAAGAGAGAAGCCCTATAGATGACTATGTCCTCCACATGTTCCAATTTTCAGATCAAGTTCTGCTAATTGAATCAAGTTTCAGGATATTCCAGGGCATCCTCAGTGAAAGCCTAGATTATTCAAAAGAGATTCCTAATAATTCCTAATAGGAAAAACTAAATGGATGAAAAATACCTGTTATTCAAACTAGGACATATATTTAGGTGGCCAATACGTACTAGTAAATCAGTACATATATTTAAGGCAGGCACTGCAAATGAATGATGAGTTATGCCCGGAATGAACAGGAAGAAAAGAGTGGGTTGGAGTGCTTTTGTAAAATTGCATGGTATTTTTAATGATTCCAACCCCATCCTCTGTTAGGGTAAATGGAAACGGCCCTGGCAAGGACACCCATTTTTAAAATAAATATTCTCCCAATGGTGCTGTCTGGTTGAAAATTTTGGAGCACCATAATCTCTGAGGAATCAACATTGTGGATGTCTCAGGTGGCCATAAAGTCACCTATGCAGGATGAAAATAGACCACAACATATTTCCAATGATGACCTTTGTTTATCGATCATCATACTGAATTGTTGAAATCTTTTTGAGTGATGATTTTGTCATCTAGCATGTTGCATTTCTCTTTCAACTTTGTATCATTTAGACCACGGCTTCTTAAACTTTTTATCCTCATGACCCCTTTATGCATTTCCCCAGTGCTGGTCAGCATTGTGCAACCTGAGGGCATGCGCAGTGCAAAGTACACATGCTTTGTGTTCAGAACCAAGGCTTCAGTGAAGTTGAAGTGAAATGAAGTGATGCAACACATGCAAGCACTGCCAGAAACACTTCGGATTCATTATGTGTTTGATTTTTAATTAATTTTTGGTCATTGCATGTTCAGAAACCTTTTACTGTTGCCAAATTTTTCACGACCCCATATGGGGTTGTGACCCACAGTTTAAGAAATGCTGATAGACATTTGATAAGTGTACCTTTTTTGTCTTTATCCAAGTGTCTCATTCAAATGTTGAAGAGCATAAGGGTACGTTGGACAAAGCACTATGACATGAACCTGGGAGATGCCTCCAGATGGAAAGAAATCCTTCACTCTGAATATGTGACTTTTAACTTAGTATAAATCTCCCCAAATGCATTGTCATTGAGCATACAACTTATCCCTTCTTTGATCATCAACTCTTTCCTTTTTCATAGATCTGAAAGGTAATTTCTTCCTTCCTCCTCTAATTTGTTTATGTTATTCTTTAAGCCTAAGTCAAGAACTTCTCCCCTCTTACAAATATCCTATCATTCAGATGTTCTCTGTCACTCCTTCCTTCACCCCAGTCTCACAAGATGAGGTAGCTTTACTTCTTATCTTGGGTAACCCCGCTGCCTTCTCAAATAATCCCATTTCATCCTGTCTCCTCCAGAAGTTTGCTCTCTCTGTGATTCCCCACTTTATCACTTATTTTTCAGTCTCTCCCTGTCTACTGGCTTATTTTCAACTGCCTACAAACATGCCCATGTCTCCCATTCTGAAAAAACTCTTACTTCATCTTTATGCCCCCAATAGCTATCAACCTATATTTCTTCTGCTCTTTACAGCTAAACAAAAAGGCCATATATAATAGATCCCTCAACTTTCTCTCCTCCCACTCTCTTCTTAACCTTTCACAATTGGACTTCTGACTTTATCATTCCATCGAAACTATTCTCTCCAAAGTTATAATGATCTTTTAGTTGTCATATCCAATGGCCTTTTCTCAATCCCCATTCTCCTTTATCTCTCTGAATTCTTTACCATTGTTGATCATTCTCTCCTTTTTCATACTCTCTTCTCTCTAGGTTTTTGGAATACCACTTGGTTGTCCTCCTACCTATCTGACTGTTCCTTCTCAGTTTCCTTTGCAGGAGCCTCATCCTATAGTAGGAGACATTCCTTACAGTTTTCTCCTGGGCCCTTTTTTCTTCTCCTTCTATACAATTTCACTTAGTGAAAAAGGCCAAGATATCCCTGATCTATATCTTGCCACTGGGCCTACATGGCTTCAGGGGAGAAAGTGAGGTTGGTGACTTTGCACAGCCCTCCCTCACTTAAATCCAGTTCACTTACAAGTCATGGCATCATCTTCCTGATGCTATAGTCCTCTTGGAGAACAAAAGACAAACAACAACAATACTTGGTGATCTCATCAGCTCCCATAGATTTAATTACCATCTTTATGCTCCTAATTCTTAGATCTACCTATCTTGCCCTGATCTCTCTGCTGATCTTTAATCTGTGTCTCCAACTGCCTTTCAGACATTTCAAAGTGTATGTCCAGCAGACATTTTAAATTTAACATATCTAAACAGAATTCATTATTCTGCCCTCCCTATACCCAAAAGCTCCCCATCTACTTTTTTTTATAATTGTGGAAGGCAATGCTATACTCCCAATCCCTCAAGCTGGCAACCTAGGAGTCATCCTTGATTTCTCACTATCTCCCAACCCCCATTACAGTCTGTTGCCAAGGCGTATTGATTTCACCATTGCAATATTTCTCCAATATGCACCCTTCTGGTCTTTAATTTACTTCTTATTTTGGAAGGTTATATTTATCTAGGTTAGAGAGAGGCACACTGAGGTTCTTGTGAAGAACTTCTCCCTATTTCTCCCTACAACTCATTTAACTTTTCCTTTAAATATTTCGATTCTATACCGTTTGGTGCATATAAGTTTAACATTATTCATTGCAACTTTTCCTGTTCATCTCTTTCAATTAAATCTATTTTTGCTGTTGGCTTGTCTAAAATTATCATTGTTGCCTTTGCTTTTTTAAGTTCAGCTAAGGCATAAAAGATTTTGCTCTAGCCTTGTATTCTAACTCTATCAGTTTCAAGTGTATTTCATCTAGACAATGTATTGTTGGATTCTGCTTTTGAAACCATCCTGCTATCATCTTCTGTTTTAGAAGTGAGTTCATCCCATTCGTATTTACATTCATGTCCATTAATGTGTATTTTCCTTTATCTTGTACTCTTATCTCCCCCAGCCTTGCACGCATGTATGCATGCACATGTCTATGAGCTTGTGCAAGCGCACGTGCACACACACACACACACACATTTTTATAAAGAAGGATTAGTAAGGGAGGAGTGTGCTTAGCACGAGTATTCCAGGTTTGATATTTGCTTTTGCTCCCCTGTCCTTTTACTTTTCTCTTACCCAGAACCCAATGACAGGTTTTTGTCCTTTCTTTCCTTTTAAATCTCCTTGACAAACAACCCTCCATGGTGAGAGTTTGTTTTGCTTAGGAGCAATACACCGTTCAACCTACCCTATCTCTTTTTCCCCTTTGCTCTATCTCCTTTTTTCCACCTGTTTCCTGTTGAAGGAAATTTATGTTTGCACTCAACTGTATATGTGTGTTCTTCCCTCCTTTGACCAATTCATATGAAAGTGAGGTTCAAATCTTGCCCGCTTCCCCTCATCCCTCCTTTTTTGTTTATAGAATCTTCTACTTGCACACCTAAATTACATGACATGACTTCACCCACCCTTCTTTTCTCTTTCTTTTCTTTTCTAGTATTTTCCTTTTTCCTTCCTTTCCTTTCTTCTTCTAAGATTATCAAAACATAACAAAACCCTTCCTAGGTCTTTTGTCTTATTTGATACCCTCTATGATCCTTTATGAGATTATAATTCTAAGGGGACACATGACATCTCCCCATATTAGAATCCAAAAGTCCCTTGTTTAGTACTTTAAGATTATTATCTTCTTTTTTAAATGTTTCTCTTAACTCCCGTGTCATTTTTTACTCACCTCTCGTCTGTCCCCACTGCCCCAGTAATGATTAAAGTTATATTTTATTAAAGGTCCGTTTCCCCCCAGTAGGATTCTACTTAGTTTTTCTGGGTAAGATATTATTGTTTATAGGATTTATTTTTTGCTTTCTAGAAGAGAGTGAAATCTAAAGCTAAATCTTGAGTGATCCTGACTGTGGCTCCTTGATATTTGAATTTTTTCTTTTTGGCTGTTTGCTGTATTTTCTCTTTGATCTGGAAGCTCTGGATTTTGATTATAATGTTCCTGGAAGTTTTCATTTTGGGGTTTCTTTTAAGAGGTAACCAGTGGATTCTTTCTATTTTCAATTTACCATCTGTTTATGAGAGATATGGGCAGGTAAAAAATAATTTCTAAAAACATGAAGTCTAAGCTCTTTTTTGGTCATGACTTTCAGATTTCCTTGTTCTGCTTTCCTGGTTGTTGTTTTTTTTCTTAGCACAAAACACCTTACATTTTCTTCCATTTTTTTTAGACTTTGACTTTGTCTCAATATTTCTTGTTTTCTCATGGAGTCATCAATTTCTGTGTGATCCAGTCTAACTTTCAAGGAGTCTGTTCCTTGGGTGTTTTATAATTCTTGTTATAAAGCTGTTAATTCTCTTTCCAATTATTTCTTCCATTGCTCCCATTTACTTTTAAATTCTTTCCTCTAGGGCTCTCATTTCATGTGTGAAATAATTTTAAACTCTTTAAAAAAACTTTGTTTGTAGATGTTTTGCAGTCTTTCTCTTCTTCTGAGTTTTCATATTGAGAATCCCTGTCACCATAAAAGCTTTAATTGTGGGTTTATTTTTGTTTGTTTGTTTAGTTTTCCAGTTTTATTGAATTTGGATTTTGTGTTAAGTCCAGGCTCTGCACACTTCTGGGAGAATGGGCCATAACTGGACCTGGTTTGTGTCCTCTTGGGTCCTGCTGCTACTTTCTCAGGGTATTGATTATTATGCCTCAAGGATCTCAAAGACATCTCAAGCTGGGGACTTGCAAGCTGTCAGTGAATCCAAAGGGGCTTGATCCAGGGCAAAGTATGAAAGTTGCCCTCCTGGTCTTAGCTCTGAAAGTTCTCTTTTTTTCTTTTTAAAGCTCTGAAAGTTCTTGACCTGGGTATGGGTCTGAGTAACAGCACATAGAGTGCTGGGCCTTCAAGTCAGGAAGAGTCATCTTTTTGAGTTAAAATTTGGCTTCAGATACTCTATTCAGACACTTATTAGCTATGTGACCTTAGGCAAATCCCTCGACCCTGTTTGCCTCAGTTTACTTATCTGTAAAATGAGCTGGAGAAAAAAATGGCAAATCACGCCAGTATCTTTGCCAAGAAAAGTCCAAATAGGGTCATGAAGAGTGGGGCATGACTGAAATGACTCAACAACAGCAAAACAAAGCTGTGAGCTTTTTCTTGGTTGGAGCTTCAGCAATTGCTACTGAACTCAATCAGAGTCAGCTAACTAGAAAGCTCTGTAGGCTCTTAATGACAGAATTACAGGCTCCCCTTTGGTCTGGGCTCTCTGCTCTGGTTATTCAGCTGCAGGCTTCTAACTGAGCTGGAGGATGGATGTGAGACCCTGCTCATGTGTCATAGCCACACAGCTGCTGCTTACTTTTGTACTTGCTTGGTCCATACCCAGCATTTTGGCCTGTGACCTCTCCTTTCCCTGGACCATCTCTCCTAAGCACAGATCCTTTTCCCAGTCCACATTGGATCTATAACCAGCTCTGGGGTGTGGAAGAAAGAGCTTCCAACTGATACCTGTTCCTACCCCTTGCAGACCCCTCTTTGCTGAATCTGTTATCTCTTCTTGCACAGGCCCCTCACCAGAAGGCTCCGTGAAATGTGATCCTGCCTAGAAATTGTTTCATGTTTATAGACCTTTCCATTTGCCTCCCTATGCCCTGACCTGGAAAAAATGAATCACTATGATCTTGTTCTTAGATTTCCCAATCAAGACTTATTTTGGATATACTTTCTAGATCTTTTTGAACTGGTTGTTGGTGAGAGCTGGGCTGTATTTTTTCTTCCTACTCCATCTTGGATGTTCTCTTACCTTTAAGTCGTCAGGTAATCGCTATGGCTCATTAGGTTTTGGCCTTTGGAAAATCTTGTCCTATTTTTCTGGAGACAAATTCATGAAAATCTGTATCTCATGAAAGCATTTGAAGAGAGTTCATATTTGTTTTACTTAAGATTTATTACATTACTACAATATTCCTGATAACCCTCTTGGACAAAAACTGAGGACGACTGGTGATTTCTCCATACACAAACTCAGAGATACAAGGAATCTCAGACTTGGAATGGATTTCAGGAGCCATCTAGCCCATGCCATGACTCTACAAGAATACTCCTCTGTAATATCCACAACAAGATGTCATCTAGTTTTTGCTCAAAGGCCTTTACTGAGGTGGGTATCCTTTATTTGCTGAGGTAGCACATTATACTTTTGGATAGCTAACTGAGGAAGGTTTTCCTTAAATTGAGTCTAAATTCACCTTATTACAACTTCCATCTATTGCTCCCCAGTTCTTCCTTCCATGACCAAGAAAAACAAGTCTAACTGGTCTTCAATATAGACCATCTTTCCAAAACCTGAAGAAAATCACAACCAGAATTCTGAGCCACTCATTTTTATCAAATTATTTGTTCTTTTCCTGAGACATGATTGGACATTTGTTCCTGGACACAAGCAATTAAAAGTTCCCTTTTCAACATGGAGGTTCATCATTGAGTAAACTCTAAAAGAAATAGAAAAGAGATGCACACTTCTAGCCTACTTGTTTTATACTGAAAAATTAACAAGACCATAAACAGAAAATTTCCAACACAAAATAGTGAATTAAAAAAAAGGGAGGGGGAGCTGGTGGTGTGTACCATGAAAAGGCTTGCTTTTCATTTTCTTTTGGGGCTGAAGTGAGCCAACAGTGGTTCTTTAAGAGAGTGAGAAGCCTTGTTTGTAGCAAGTTGGTACCAGTGGATAACATGTAAATGGAGAAGGGCATGTTCATGAGGCTTTTTCCATTGTCCTTACATGGCTAGGAATAGGGAATGGACCAGTGATTTCCTTGGTACAGGCAAATCATAGGTGAGAAACTCCCTCTTCACTGAAAGATGGTATCTTCTCTGCAACTTATAGTCTTAGAGAGCACTGATAGGTTAAGTGACTTACCCAGGATCCCACAGCCAGTATATGTCGGGAGCAGAACTTGAATATGAGTCTGCCGGACTTCACCATCAGCTATAGAATGCTACTTCTTTACACATCTAATTTTTGGTTTTACTCTGGGTTTCACTGTTAATTTAAGAAAATCTATTAAATTATTTTTATTGTCTTGACTGTGTATCATTTGTGGCCCAGTTCCACCAAAGAATCTGGACTCACACAGAATGCATCTGATCCTAGGAGCCTTACCCCAAAGGATCCTTTTCTCTCCTTGGCTTGTGTTTTTACCAACAGAGTTTTACTTTGGGGAAATTCCAAAGGAAAACTTAGGAAAGGCACAGGAATAGATTTCCTCTGAAGTGGGCCAGGCCCAGGCACTCAAAGTATAATATGAATGATGGGTATGGAAAAGCCTTTGTTTCACTCGGTACAGAAAATTCATAAGATGTAGAGGACTTTCAGGGATCCATGAACAAATGTAGAACGTAAAGCACTCAAATAGCCCATGAGATTTCTCCTTTCCCCCAGGAAGACTTTCAGGGGCTATAAACAAGCATTTCTCATTTCCTCTGATCTGTGCCATTTGAGCCACTCTTGGCAATAGCAGGAAAGGGTTGGCAAGGTCCAGATAGACTGGCTTCCTATGACATGTCTAGTGTCATCCAGTTGCAAAGACCACAACGGCATTCTTCCTTCCCCAAGCAACTTGCTTTTGACCAAATCTTTTGTGTAGGAGGTCCATTGCTTAAACATTCAAGTCCAGAAACTCTGGAAATTTGGAGTTTTCTAACTCAGGATTAGCTATAAGCTAACACTCAAAGCTGGGGGGTGGGGCACTTAGAAAAGGAAACAGATAGGTGGAAGAAAGCAGTCAAGAATTGGAGATCCAACAACTATTCTTTCAGGCTCGCCATGTATATAGTATGTGGGTGTAGAGGATAGAGTTTTGATTCAGGAATACCTGGATTCAAATCCTGCCTCTGATGCTTAATAGGTACTATTGAGTGTTTCTACCTCATGTGAGGTGTTTTTCAAAGTTACGTGCCTTGTAATGCTAGTCAAGTTAATTGGTGGAAGGAGAAATATCATTATATTGAACAAGCTCCTCTTGTGAACTTCCTAATATAAATGTAATTTCTGGTATCTAATGGCACTTTCTTGTTACTTAATTTTGTCTTATGTTATTTCTTTAGAACAAAACATTTTCCATTAGTGTGCTAATCAATCAATTAGTGCGGTAATCATATTACCAGGGTAAGATTTGAGGTGGGGGAGGGAATAAACAGAATTCTTATTCAGTTATCTTTAGTACTGAAGATGTTTCCCATCCTTTTCCATCTATTTCAGCATTGTTGGTTTGGGGTTTGGGAGAGTGTGGTTAGGAGAAGAAGAAAGAGGAGCCAGAGAAGATTATAGATACACTCATGTGTGTGTGTGTGTGAGTGTGTGTGTGTGTGTGTGTGTGTGTGTGTGTGTGTGTAAATGATGAAATATTCATCCTAAAAAGGAGCAGTTAGGTGGTATAGTGGACAGAATGCTGAGCCTGGAGTCAGGAAGACTACTCTTCCTGAGTTCAAATTTGGCTTTGGCTTCAGACACTTACTGGCTGTGTGACCCTGGGAAAGTCATTTAACCCTCTTTGCCTCAGTTTTCTCATTTGTAAAACTAGCTAGAAAAGGAGATGGCAAACCACTTCAGTATCTTCACCAAGAAAACCCCAAATGGTGTCATGAAGAGTTGAACATAACAGAAAAACAACTGAACAACAACAAAAAGTATTCTAAAAAAGAATTGTAACATCATTCCCTTATCTTTGCCTCCCAAAAACATGATGCCCAAGGTAAGGGTCAGTTTCCTTGTATTTTCTTTTTGGAACAAGTTAATATTTGTTCCCTACATGGTCATAACTATTTTATAAAAATTTTTGACAAGTAGAAATTTAAAGTCTGTGGTCACATGTATTCTCTTGGTTTAGTTCTTTGTCTTTCAGATGAAACTCAGATCTTTCCATTTTTCTAAAACATGAGTAAAAATCACATTTTCTTGAAATTTCATTAGATAAAAGTCTGAGACTGGAGTCCATCAAAAATCCTTTTCCAATCACTAGTACTTAGATCTACCTAGGGTTTGACTGCAAATGTTCCTTCTGGAGAACTTTCCTTTTGTTTAGATTCATTAAAGATTACTGTTTCAACCCTATTGTGGTATTTTTGGGTAGTTCTTAAACATGTGGAAACTATCAAACAAGACTGAGTACTTTTCAATACCACCTCACATGTTCAATATTGGCTTCCTAAAGCATTCTAGGCGTAGCTAACAGGAGCAAGGTTATGGAAGCAGAACATGTTCATGGTCACCCTTCCATAAACACATTCTACTGAACTCAATTTGTTCACCCTTTCCCAGTTATACCTGGAAGGAAAGAGTCTCTTATCCTCTTAGCCTTCCTTCAAGGTGTAGCTCAAAGGTAATCTCATTTATGAAACCTTCCTGGATGCCTTCATCAGAAAGTGACTCCTCCATTTTTTTTTATTTCATATCACTTTATAATCTTTTACACATTTATCAGCTTCTAATTTATATTAGATTTATCTGTGTATGTATCTTTTCGCTCTTTTTAGATTGTAAACTCCTTGTTAGCAAGGGTCAAGGTATTATTTAGCCTTCACTCAAAGCTTTTCTTGAAACAGTATTACTGTTACTGTATACAACTTTTTCTTGGTTCTGCTCATTTTGCTCTTCATTATTTTGGGTAAGTCTATCCATGTTTTTCTAAGATAATGAAGTTCACCACAGCTTATAGCTCAGTAATATTTCATCACATCACAACTTGTTCAGCCATTCCCTAATCTTTCTATTTCTCAGCACAATGGATTGTACATAGTAGTTGCTTAACAAATAACAAATATTAACAAATAACAAAATTAAATAAATACCCAATTGTCCCAATGTTAGTTGTATAATTATACCATTTTATAAATATTGTAAAATATCGTAAAATTTTTGTAAAAGAGTGACTACAAATTTTGTAAAAAAAATTTTCATAAAATAGTGACTATAAATGGGAAAGGGAAGGGTAGAAACATTTATAGTGTTCCTATTATATGCCAGGTACTATGCTAAGTGCTTTACAAATATCTCATTTCATCCTCACAGGTAAGTACTAGTATATGCGCAAGGAAAAAAAGAGGAAATTGAGATGGAAAATCAAATTGAAAGAAGCATAAGAGGCGTCTTGGTGTGATAAAAGGGTGCTTATCTTGGAGTTAAGGACCCTATTTCAGGGGTAGGACTGTGCACAGTAACATGATGCAGAGATGGCCAGGAAGTGACAGGAAAGTCTGGTTCTACAAGCTCAACTACTATCAGAACTCTGTCCCCAGGGCAGAGTTCACGCTTCCTACAGGAGGGATGAACACAATCTCTAGAGTGAAGTTAGTATAATGTGAAGATGGAAACTGTAGATCATCCCTGGACACCTAATCTATTGGAAAGTGGCAATGCTGTGAGGTTCTATGAGGCCCAGGAAGCCTGGCTCGCTGTAGGCAACAACAAGGGGATTCTTGGGAAATCTGGGAGCCTGGTCAGGAGGTGGAAGCCTGTGATACCACTAATGTTAGTGGGAAGGGCAGTGCCAGAAGCCAGAGAGGATGTCACTGGGGGTCAGGGAAAGTGTCTGTGGTGGAGAAGCAGTGGCTGTCAAAAGCAGGGAAGTGGTAGGTAGGTAGAGCTCTGTGCTAAGTTAAGTGCTGGGCATAGACATACAAAATGGAGATAGTCCTAGCCCTCAGGGAGCTTACTTATTTTCTTTTTTAAAAAATAATACTTTATTAGATTACTTTCTAATAGGGGAAGACTATTTATCTATCTTCCTATATTTCTATCTATCTAGCTATCTATCTAGGGGAGGAGTGTTTTGATTTGGAAAGTTTCAGGAAAGGTGAGTGGAGTCAGAGGGGATTAGATTGACTCACTGTTTCAGTAGCAACAGCAGCATGTTTTAATTATGGGTCTAGAAATGGGAAGCAGGGCATAGAAGGCATGTGTGAAGTTGTGGCTGAGGCCTCCTGGATAGGGCCTCCATGTGAGGCCCTCACCAATCAGTAAATTTTGATGAGAAAATTACTTACGTTTCTCTTTCTTTTGTTCTTCCTCCAAATGCTCTCCAATATTTTCCCCATTATTCCCAATCTCCTCCCAATCTCCATTTTTGGGTTTCTTCAGGAGTACAGCTTCTTAACACAGTCCACTCCGTTTCTACCTACCTTATTTCTTTTTAATAAGGTTTCCTCATTCAAAGGCATCTTCCACTCAGGAGTTTATAGTGATACCCATAAAGTTAAATTTATGCCTTTGACTTCCTCTTGCTAGTTGACTGAACATAGGCATTTATGTAACTATATTTGAGGCCATGGATTTTGCTATTGCCTCCTTTCTCAGATTTTGCCTGTAACTGGCAATTTCCCCTAAGGGAACATCAGAACATTCTCTTGATGCTGATAATTGTTGGGTTAATCAGGATTGAAAGTCAGATTCTGGCGATTTGTGATGTAGTGTGTTGTGATCATTTAATTAGTTATTATGAGTGGATGTAAGTAGTGGTTCTGTGATTCAGTGTAATTTTATTGGGGTGTGATTCAATATATTTGTTCAGTAGATGCGTGTTCAGGTCCATATCCCCAGCTAATTTGAAGTTGCATTTCTGGTCATTGGGTGCAGCTCCCTGGAGGGTTTGGGAATGCAGCAAGAATAAATTCAAGAGCCAGGTAGATGCTAGTGTTTTCCCTTTATGATTCAAACCTTGAGGTTGAAAGTACACAGAACCCCAGAACCAATATTAATATCTTGGGAACTGTGATGACAAAACCCTAGAAGATGTTGTATTTGATGGACATAATTATGGTTGTCTAATGGATTCCACAGAGGTAAAGAGAATTCCTGGGGTGGCATGAACAGACTCAGATACAGAGCATTTGTATGGTGTGATGTGGTGTGTGTGTGTGCGTGTGTGTGTGTGTGTGTGTGTGTGTGTGTGTATGTGTGTATAAAACGGTGAGGTAACAAGGAAGGTCTATTTCACTAGTCACAGAATCATTAAATTTTAAAATTGGAAGAGACCTCAATGACCATCTAATTTAACCCATACATTACACTATAACCTATCTAACAAATTGTCATCTAACCTCCGCTTGGAGAATTCTAAAATGAGTGAAATCACTACCACTAGCCCAATTACTGTACTTAAGTCTCTCTCTCTCTCTCTCTCTCTCTCTCTCTCTCTCTCTCTCTTTCAGTCCCACCTCCCCTCCCCTCTCCTCTCCTCGTCTCTCCTCCCCTCTTCTCTCCTTCTCTCTTCTCTTCTCTGCTTTTTCTCTTTTCTGTCTCTCTGTCTCTGTCTTTCTCTGTCTCTGTTCCTGCATGTCTGCATAAGACTGGCCCCATCTTTCAGTTTCCTTTAAACTCTCTGTACCTGAACTGGAAAAAGAAATCTTTGCAGCAAGCTTTACTGATAAAACATCTCTTTCTAAGATATATAAGGAACTGATTCAAATTTATAACAATAGAACCATTCCCCCACTGATAGTCAAAGAATACAATCCAGCAGTTCCAAAGGAAGAAATCTAAGCTAGCTATAGACATATTAAACATGCTCTAAATCAATAATTACTGAAATGAAAATTAAAGCAACCCTGAGTTGCTACCTCACAACCATCAGATTGGCAGTTGGCAGAAAAGGATAATGATAAATCTCAGAGGGGTCAAGGCACATTGATGCCCAGTTGGTGGAGCTGTATCCAGTAATTCTAGCAAAAAAATTTGGAATTATGTCTCCAAAGTTACTAATCTATGCATACCCTCTAACTCAGCAATACCAGCAGATGGCACAGTGGATAAAGTTCTGGGCCTAGAATCAGGAAGACTGAGTTCAAGTCCTGTCTCAGACACGTCCTAGCTGTGTGACTTTGGGAAGTCATTTAACCTCTCTGTGAAATGGGGCTAATAAAAGCACCTATACTGCACACTGTCTGGCACACAGTAGGTGCTATATAAATGTTTGGTCTTTCCCTTTCCACTACAAACTAGGTTGATATACCAAAAGGATTAAAGGAAGAGGAAAAGGATTTATATGTACAAAAATATTTATAGAAGCTAGTAGGAAAGAATCTTAAACTAAGGAAGTGTCTATTAAATGGAGAAAGATTGAACAAATTATGGCATATATGATAGAATATTTTTGGACTTAAAGAAATGGAGGGCAGCTTCAGAGAAACCTGGGCAGACTTGTATGAACTGATGCAGAGTAAAGTAAGAAGAAACAGGAAAATAATTTATATAATAAAACATTGTGAAGTCAGACAATTTTGAAAGACTTTGGAACTCTAATGAACATAATGATCAACCAGGATCCCAGTGCACTCATGATGAAGCATGGTCTTCACCTCCTGACAGAGAAGTAATGGACTCAGGATGCAGAATGAGATATATTTCTTGGAAATAACCAATGCAGGGATTTGTTTTGCTTAATTCTACATGTTTATTAAAAGGAATCTTTTTATTTTTTAATGAGGAGAAGGCAATGGGAGGGAGAGAAAAGAGATTTTTGTCAATTAAATAAAAGCTATCAGTAGTCAAATAACTCCTATTATCACCTCATTACTGTCCAATGAATCAGCTATGATAATATACTAAGTAATAATAGACAATCTCCTTCATAGAGTTTCCCCAGATCCCTCTACTCAGAAGTCATCCCTTCTCTTTGAATCCCTCTTGTGTCTTTTTTTGTTGCCTTTCTTATGTACTTATTCTCGTGTACAAAGCATGTCATAGTGAATGAGGAACCAATCTCAAAGTCAGAAAGACTTTAAGTTTTGTCTCTGACATGTTAGTTGTATGACCATTTGTAAGCAGTGCAAACTTTCCATGCCCCAGTCAATTCTTTAAGACTCTATGTGACAAGCAAATCACCAATCTGGTTTGGTAGAGACATTTTCTTTACTGGAAGTTCCTCCCAGGGTCTGGACCAAAGCAAAAAAAAGGATACTTAAATGTATTCTAACTTATATTATGACTATTTGAATGCATATTTTATCACTTGTTCTAGAAGAGAAGCTCCTCAAGGGCAAGTGTGTGTGTGTGTGTGTGTGTGTATGTGTGTGTGTGTGTGTGTGTGCTAGTGGATAAAGCACTGGCTTTAGGAAGACCTGAGTTCAAATCCAGATTCAGACACTTCCTAGCTATGTGACTCTGGGAAAGTCACTTAACCTCTGTTTGCCTCAGTTTCTTCATTTGTAAGATGCAGATAACAATAGCACCTACCTCCCAGGGTTGTAGTGAGGATCAAATGAGATGATATTTGCACAGTGTCTGGCACTTAGGAAATGGAGACTCAGACAAAAGTTAATTGACTTTCGAGGTTTCCTGTCCAGTAGGTGCCAGAAGTAGAACCCAGAATCCCAGGACTTTTGACTCCTAGGGCAGTGTCCACACTATGCCAATCAGGACATATTTTTAAGCAGTCAACTAGCATTTATTAAGCACCTACTATATACACCAGGATATACTATATACTGTGCAAAGCACTATTGATGCAAGGATGCAAGCTCCTAAGGAACTCACAGTCTAATGCAGGAAATGACATGCAAACAATTAGACAGTATCGATTGGCGATGGTCTCAGAAGAAAGACACTAAGAGTAAGGAGGACTGGGAAAGGTTTCCTGGAAAAGGTGGGATTTTACCTGATACTTGAAAAAAGCTAGGGAAGCCCAGAAGTGAAGATGAGGAGGAAGAGAAGTCCAGGCAGGGGGCACAGCCAGGGAAAACACTAGGAGTCTGGAGATGTAGTATCTTGTTCAATGAATTATAAGGAGGCCAGTGTCACTGGATCACAGAGTACTAGGAGAGGAGTAAGGTGTAAAAAGATTGGAAAGGCAGGAAGGGGCAAGGTTAGACAGGATTTTAAAAGCCAAACAATTAGTATGAGCAAGCCACTGTTCTAAAGCCTAGTGACTGGACATGAACAAAGAAAGTAGTAATAATAGCTAACATTTATATAGTGTTTCCTAAGTGCCAGACACGGTGCAAATATCATCTCATTTGATCCTTTTGAAATCTGTAAAATGTTATATAAAGGTAAGGATTTATCGTACCATTGCTCTTTAATTCTGCAGGATGGACCATTGTCTGGTTCTATGGACTACACTCAGAATGCAGGGGATGTTCATCAGAAAAGAAAGGACTGTCTGTGACAATGTGTCGGAGGACTTGAGTTCAAATCCTTCCTTTATTATCTACTCCCTGTTTAATCCTGGGGAAATAGTCCAGCCTCCCTAGTCCTTACTTGCCTTATCTGAAAAATAAAAGCTATGGACTGTATGGTCTCTGTAGAGTTATGATTCTGTGAGCAAAGGAGAGAGGTACATCAAGATTAGGGGTGAAGTGCATGGAAAATGAACACAGTTATTTTAAAAGAACTATTTCTGCTTGGCTCAGGATTCACATTTCCAGTCAGTGTTTCGACTTCAAAAATAAAAAGAGGAAACTACCAATTAGAACACATGGTATGATAAGTCATCTTAGGTGAATGAGTAAGAATCGTAAACAGTTTCAAAGGGTCCTGACCAGCTCTGTCCACTCACCTTGAGAATATCCATAAAAGTAAGAAAACAAAAAGATTTTTTTTCTCGCTGTGAACCAGCCACCAGCACTATTTTGTCCAGGCTCCTAGCATCTAGGCCTAGTTGCTGGGTTACCAGCAAATATATTCATAACAAACACTAAAAGGTATTCTTTTGGCTCTTAAAGTACAGGAAAGGTCTTCTGCCTTCCATCCTCTCTCCTAGCCAACTCTCAGAACAAAGTAGACTTCTCTTTTTGCGGCTCTCTCCTCTTCTTACTGCCGTAGAACTCAATGGCAAGCATAACTTTCAGTTCTGATCCATTCAATCTTTCCTTCCACTTCCTGAAAGTTCCCTAACACTTGAAATTCTTTCAGTTAACATCTGATAGATCTCTTCCTCACCCTACCACCTCCTCTTCTCCTCAATAAGTAATGGGTTAGCAGCTCTTATGTAAAATAATTAACCCTCTGTTCTCTGCTTTGGTCAGTTGCCAAAGATAGTTTGACATGGAAACAAATGGTATTTTCCACATAGAAGCCTAGTGCCAGATGAGATGATGCACTTCCTGCTTCATAACCCATGTGATGTGTTATGCTATATTTGAACTTGAACAGGAAAGCTTCAAGGGTGATTAAAGGCTTGGAAAAAAAGATCCACGGCGAAAGAGAATCAAGTTGACCAGTTAGTGAACAACAATTCTTTGAGTTCTCCTGTGTGCAAAGTATTTTACCTGTGCATTGTACTAAGCATTGTGAAAAAGGTCAAAGGAACCATTCAATCTGGAGAAGAAAAGGTTGAGGAGAAGCTATTATTCAATCTTCAAATATTTATAGAGGAATTAATCAGTGAGTGATGACCAGCTCTAACTCCACTGAGGACAGAACAAAATGACATGGACTTTAAGCAAGCAGTTTCTAATTTATTCTTAAGGAAAACTTTTCCCAGAATAAAAGTTGACCAATATTTTTTTATGCTCCTCTAGGAAAATATGGAACTTCCTTCTTGAAGATCTTTTAGAAAAAGTTGGAATATCATCTGTCATGGATGATGAGATGGTCTGTGTCATTCTCTGCAGGGCAGGATATGGATTAATTTGAGAATTAGAGATTTTATGATCATAATTCATTTCTTAAAACAAAGTTCTCATTTTATTGCTGGAAAACCGGAAGTAAATGATAATCATTTTCCTTAAGAGGAGGTGATGTGTCCTGTCAAGAGTTCCCTAGAAATTGTGGCAGAATCAGAAAATATACCTCATGTTCTTGATGCTATGTTGTGTTTTATAAAAATCTCCAAAATTTCTCTTGAATACATTTTCATCTAGTGGTTAGAAAAATAATGACTACATTAAAAACACACTTACACATGCAGATAGCTAGAGTATGCAATGTTGGAGCAATGATAATATATTAGGTCCAATTATTTATCACAAACATTAAAATGTTTTAAATGTATTAAAATGTTTTTCTCCTGATTGTAGTTTAAAGATAAATGTATTACTAAAAGTTCATAAAGCATGCTTGAATCAAGTCAATTACAATGTTTTGTCATTATCCAAAAGTAGAGAGAAGCCATCTCATTTGGAAAAAAAAAATTGAAACTCTGAGAATTCATATATACCTAAAAAACACAAACTGGAAAACAAGTTAATTTCATCTGTGACTGGAATGATTTTTTTGAGGCACTTTTTTTTGAAACTCTAAGAAAGAAAGAACTTGTCATTTTCCTTGGAGTTATACTTCAGCATCTAATTGGCATTAACTTTTGAAAAGATTTTCCCATGGCTTAAGATGGACTTTCTCCAATTTTAGTCTATTACTTCTGTTATCATTGTAGCCAATTGACTATTTATTGATTCTAATATTGCTCTCCATAGGGGGTCCAACATTGACACAAGTGGCTTGTGGAGTACTTTGAAGTGTGCTAAACTTGACCACATACATCTCCTTCACCAGCCTTTTACAGTGCCAGAGATCCCCACTTTTAGGGTCACTCCACTGGCATAAGGCCTGGGCCTCAGGAATCAAATCTCCCATTAAAACACAAACATATTATTTGGAAGGTATGTATGAGTCCATTAACACTCACTAATAATATAGGACTGAGGGAATGGAACAGTGGATTTTGGTGGTTGTGATAGAAGATAGTGAAATATGAAAGGCATCAAATGTGATGGTGCTAGACAGCAATAGAAAAAGGGCCCCAAAATGGGAGATGAAATGCAGTAAAAATAAAATTTGTAGCATTAAAATTCTAGAAACTCTTGACTGAATTTTGCTTCTGATTGGTCCTGCTTTATACTTGTTCATATGATAAACAGCAGACTTTCATGACTTATAAAATGATGATGGTAGACTAGATAATTTTTGAGATTCTTTTTAGCTCTAAAATTCATTCATTCTATATTTATTCATTCTATATTCTACAGTTCACTTTACCTTTTATTAAATACTTTTAATAATAGGGTCCTAAATACGTTATATTCTGCCCCAAATTTGCTTTCAGTAAGCAACAATATCTTTTGGGAAAAATAAAAGAGAATAAAATCTTTCTTCTGTCTTTCCTCTCTCTCCTAATTTTTCATCTGACCTGCATTTTTGCCTTATTTGAACAGATTCATTCTGTAGATAACATCTCACATGAATTCCACCATAGACTCTTTTCTAAAAGACTTTGAAAACTACTTGATAAAGCATCAAAATCCACAGACAGCTGACTGGTGGAGTGGCTCAATCTCATACTTCAGAAAGTTGTGGGTCTTAGAGAATTTGTAGGGTTGGGAATGTTGTGTGGTTATCTAATAAATGATACTCTCCTTTATTTACTCTCCTTCTAGCCAAACTGTTCTAGTTATTGTCTCCAAAAGATAACATTCCAATTCCCTTCTCTGTACTTTTGTGCTGGAATGCACTCCCAATTTACCTCTCCCTCTTAGGATCCCTATGATCCCTAGATACCTTCAAAAATTAGCTCAAGTGCCACATCCAACATGACAAGCCTGTGTTAGTCTTCTCAGAAGTTACTTTATATCTATTATATCTATCTATTTTGAATATGCAATGATGGGAGTTCACCCTTATCCTAATTAATTACCTAAGACCCAGACAATTTTAACTGTATCAGTCAAAATAAACAAGGTATGAATATATCTTGAATCAATTTAAAAGAATTACAGGGACTTTGAGTCATTGGGTAAGGACAGATGATGCCACATAGGCTATATCTTGTGAACGGCTGCAGACCAAGTTATGCCTCTTGGGGTAGATATGAAAACAAAAAGCTGATTCAAAATCAGTTGGTTAAGTTAGAGAAGACTTCAAATTTGGGAACTGATGATTCCAGATTCCTGAGAGAGAATTACTCTTCAAGGGAAGAGAGATTTCCCCTCTCACCTTCCCCTTTGACCACATTACCAGAGAGACTGGGCTAGTAGGAAACAATGGTCCTGTTGATAATGGGGCGAGGTGTGTCAACAGCAAAGGAAAGGTATCTTGAGAAAAAGCAACTGAGTATTTAGAGACAGCATTAACTAGACTAGAACTCTGAGAAATTTGAAAGGTTGGAAGACCTGATGGTCCCACTGATGTCTGCAGCAGTGTCCACCAAAGCCTGTAGGAATGTTACTAGAACATCGGTAGCTGAGGTCTGAATATCTAGTCAATGGAGATGGTGGTGGTGATGGGGAGGAGAAAGAGGTACTCTTCCCTACCCCCACTTCTTTCAAGGACAATTTCCTCACTGTTGTTGCTCACCAATGGATTTGACTGTCACTCAACCAACATGCTGCTGGAATCCAAGATTCCAAACTGACTTGCTTGGTTACACAAAGGCCCAGAAGAATATCTAGTTATTTTATCCAATCTCAAGATACTTCCTGTTTGACATCATCTGCTTTTGTTTAATGACCCAAGATTCCAGTGATTCTTTGAAATTGATTGGGGATTTAGCCATATCTAGTTTCCTCTTGTTGATTGATTGATTCAGTTAGAAGGTATTTCATTCATTGGGAAAGGGTTAGAATGTTTCCATAATGTATTTTGTATTTAGGTCTCTGTGTACATGTTCTCCTTCCACTTCTATCCCAATAGAATGTAAATAAGTTCCTTGAGGGCAGGAATTGATTTGTTCATGTCTTTGTATTCCTGTACAAAAAGTATTTATTTGCTGCTTTGTGAATGGATCAACATTTTAGAGTCTATTAAGTAATCAAGGGTTTAAGATGTTTTTTCTTAAGTCTATCATATATAAGGCATTGTGTTGACTTTGTAAGGTATACATGATAACATAAGACATTGTACCTGATCTCTAGGAGTTTATGTTCTAGATTACACTAGTCAGTAGCAATGGCACATGCCCAAATAATGAAAATGCAAGATAACATAAGATAAATTTCATATTAGTAGTATGGACAATGAAGTTCAGAAGAGGAAAAATAATTGCCTGTTGCTGAGGTGATTAGGAAAGGCTTCATGCAGAAGATAGAGCTTCATCTAGATCTTGAAGTAGGATTTCAGTAAGTGGAAATGGAAGGGCATGGATTTTAGGGAAAGGAAATATTTTTAGCAAAAGGCTAGATGTAAGAAAGTTCAAAGTATATTCAGTAGATGAGTTTGAGTAATCAGTGGTAAATAAGTCTGGTAATTTGTGGTTGGGGCAAGATTATAGAAGACCTTGAATGCAAGATAAAGGAATTAGGACTTTTTCTGTAGGAAATGGAGAACCATTGAAAGTGTTTGAGCTAAGGATTGGCAATGATTTAAGATGATTAATTTGGAAATGCTGTGTACAGTGGTTTGAGGGGAAAGAGATTGGAGACAAGAGAAAAATTATTGCACATTTCTGTCAAATCTTAAAGATATCATAACTAGAATGTTGTCAAGACCAGAAAAGAAATTGTTAATTATACAACCTCTGTTTCTCTCAATATACCAAATGAGAGTGAGGGAAGAGAGTTTGAATGGATTAATACAATTTTTAGAAAAATAACGACATGCATGACCTACTGATGGTAGGCTAACAATGTCAGTTCTAGGATATCTTTCATTATTAATATTAGTGTGATGGTGTATATTACTCTTGTTAGTATTTTTACACTCAAAGTGGCCTTGTCTCTAACTAGCTTTGTGGGCTTGGTGACTTAATCTCTTTAGTGTTCAGTTCTTCATCTATATCATCAGAGGACAAGATTGTTTTGTGCATTGCAGGAAAGGGAGGCTTAATAAATGTTTGTTGAATGAGATCTTTAAGGTTTCATCCAACTCCTTTAAAATTCTAAATATATATGTTCTTAGAGATTCCATGAGAATGGGATCACAGATTTAGAGTTAGCTCAAAGGGACATTAAAGATCTTCTAGTCTAACTCCTTCATTTTACAGATGAGGAAGCTAGATGGTGCTGTGGGTAGAGTGGGACCCAGAGTCAGGAAGACCTGAGTGCAAATCCTGCCTCAGATACTTAATAGCTATGTGACCTTGGGAAAGTCACTTAATCTCTGTTTGATTCAGTTTCCTTAACTGTAAAATGGGATAACAGCACTTACCTCTCAGCGTTGTTGCAAGGATCAGATGACACAATATGTGCCTGGCACATAGTAGATACTATATAAATGCTAGTGATGATGATGATATTGATGATGGTGTTGTTGTTGTTGTTGATGATGATGAAAGTAAAGCCCAAAGGGTGATGTTACATACCCAAGGTCACACAGGTTGAAAGAGATAGAGTTAGGTCTTGAACACATGTTCTCTGATGCCAAGTCTAATGCTTTTCTCACTTTCCCACATTTGGGAGGAACTTATCATTTGAGCTGGAGTAGGGTCCAATGTGAGATGTCAGGAAGATGAAGCTAAAAGTACATGTATGATTGAAGAAGACCAAAACAATTACAAGGAGAATGGAAGAGTTTTACACGTGTATATATACATATCTACACACAATTTTTGATTTTTTTGCCAGTGGGTTATCTGTATCACTCTTTACATTAGCCCTTGTTGACGAGGTTCAGGTTTGCTTTCTGAACTTCTTGGAAATTATGAGCATTTTTGCTTACTCTTACTCAAATGCAGCGTTCAGCCCAACAAGAGATGGGAATGAAGGAAACTTGAGATTCCTTTCCCACATTCAAGCACTGATAAAGAAATTGGTTGATTGCTTCTCCACCCTTTAGGGAAAATGTGAATCAGAGAGCAAGTACAGAGAGAAGGCTGGTGGCTTGCATAACCGAGAGGTGATATAACCCAACTCTAATATACAATATATAATGGGGAACAAGAAGTCACTGCAGGGACAGAATGATGAATCATAAAAACCTTCCAACTACTCTTAAGTTGAATATGCATAATGATATTCATTAATTTGTAAGTGGTGTGGCTTTTCAGATAACCGAACACATTCTAGACTCATTCCAGATACAACTGTAATTCAGGCTAAACTACATTAGCTCAAGCCTGAATTCATCTGCATCAAGTTAATATGAACGTTAGCTGACTAATCTCACCATTGAGATGAAGACTAAATTCATCTAGGGAAAGTATATGTTTCAAATCTTGACCTGAATTCATTAAATTCTAAGTTCTGGAACAAATGATAGACATTGAGCAAGTGTGGTGCCTTGCATCAAATATATATTCAATTAATGTTTATGGAGGGGCTGATATATTTCTGTGGAAAGAGAAGAAGATTTGGAGTCAGAATGTCCATATTTAAATCCTGGCTAAGTTATTCATTACCTTTGTAACCTTAAACAAGTCACAACCTCAGTGGAAATCTGTTTCTTCCCATGCTCAAAGTATGACTAATAGACAAGATGAATGGAGGGAGTAAAATTTGAGGAGTAAAAATTTGAGGGAGTAAAAAATATCACAGAGACTTGGTGAGATAGGACTCCTGGTATGTGAATCTGGAAGGCTGTACCTTATTCAAAATAAATAGGGGAGGTAGGAGCAGAGTAGCATTGCATATAAGAAGATATTCTCAGGTGAGGAAAATTACGAGTGAGAATAGGGAAGAATAGTGGAAAGAGTTCGGAAGAAGATAAATGAAGGCAGAAATGGAAGTAATATTGTTTTAGGAATGTACTACAGGACACATGAACAGAAAGAAAAGATAGATGAGTTCAGGAAACTGATGCCTGACATATTTGGCATGTTATCACCTAGAATCACGCCACTTAACATTTCTGGACTCTGCTGGAGTTCTCTTTCTGTCCCAAGCAGAGCAACCAATAATTTCTTAGCTTACCTTAATGATTATTTAATCTTTCAAAAGTTGGAGGAAACAGTAAGGGAAAAATACTATTCTAGATCTGTTTCTTATCAACAAGAAGGAACTGTTTGATAAAGGAAAAATGATGGGAACCTTGAAGGGAAATCAATTAATAAACATCAAATGACCACTTGATCTTGGAATTTGTGATCAAGAACCAAAGGAAAGCAAGGCATAGTCTGATGCATTCTAGATTTGGGGAAAACAGATTCATAAAGGTTCAGAGAAAAGATAGGATTCCATGAACAGGATTACACAGGAGAAGTCAGCATAAGGTGAAGGGAAGTTCAAGGAGTAACATTCTGAAGGCAGGAACTGAAAGAATTATTTCAATGAGGGAAAGAGGGTGAGAGTTGTGTAATGATAACTATATGGATCCACAGAGAACTCATCAACTGAGTTAGATTTTGATATGTCAGTTAGTCAATAAGCATTTATTAAGAGCTTTCTATGTGCCAAGCACTGTGCTAAGCACTGGGGATACCAAGAAAAGTAAAATATAGTCTCTGCCCTCACATAGCTCATGATCAAATGGTGGAGACAGCAAGCAAATGAATATGTACAAACAAGCTATATCTAAGATAAATAGGAAACAATTAAGAGAGGGAAGGTGCTAGGATTAAGAAGGATTTGGGAAGGTTTCCTGTAGAATGTTGGATTTTAGCTGGGATTTAAAGAAAACCAGGGAAGTCTGGAAATGGAGACGAGGATGGAGAGCATTCCAAGCATGAAGGAAATCCAGGGAACATGCCTGGAGATAAGAGATGAAGTATTTTGTTTGTGGAACAGTTAGGGGGCCAGTATTGAAGAGTACATGGGGTGGATAAGATGTAAGAAGACTAGAAAGGTTGGAGGAGGCAGGCTAGGTTATAAAAGGCTTTAAATGCCAAAGAGAGGATTTTGTATTTGATACTGGAGGTGATAAAGACCTGTTGGAGTCATGAGGTGATGAAGATGCTGGTAGAGAGAAAGGAGGAGAAAAGGGAGTGTAGTCAAGGGTGAAATTGACAGGCATTGGCAATAGATTGGATATGGGAGGGGTAAGTGATAAGGAAGAGTTGAATATGACAAAGATGATATACACAGAAGATAGAAACAAAGACAGGGGAGGGAGCATGAATGCAAAAATTATATTGTCAAGAAGGCTAAAGCACAGAATGAGCTTAGCCTAGGGAGGAATAGTAATTCCAAGTACAATAAAAATATTAAAGACTATTTAGCTGACAAATGAAAGCTCAAAGAAGGCCTGCTTGGGGTCAATAGAATGATAATAATGGATGATGGAGAGAAAGGAAAAAAACTAATCAAATCCCACTTTACTTTTTTTTCTTCTGCAAAGCAGAGGATTGTAAAAAAATGGAACAAAAGTGGTTAATGGAGACTTCAAATCCATTATAATCAAGGAAATAGAGAACACTTAGAGTGCTCAGTAAGTCCAAATCCCCAGTCCCAGATTAGGTATATAGTCAGGTGCTCAACAAAACAAAACGGGATATTATATATGATTGCTGGACCACTGTCAGTGGTGAATAGTGGCTGTTGTTTTCAAAGAGGACCAAAATGACATCACTATGGTAAAATGGTATGGGTGATGTCTTTTGATTTGTGCATAAATTAGAATTAAGTGAGGCAGTTGCATGAAGTTGTCAGCTTCACTCTCTCTTCCAGAGTCGTCAGAGTCCAGTGGTAGGACAGAGCCAAGATGACTAGTGATGGCTCGGGATGCAACAGATGACCTTGGCATCTTTGATGTCTAAATAAACTCTAAGCACTCCAAAGCTCCTGCTTCACTTACCCTCATATCCTTTGTAACAGATTGTTCTCATCTGTCCATTCTACCAGGGGAAGTCTTCACAGGCTTGGTGTAGACACTCACTGACAGATCTGTGACCCCTTGGTTACCCTCAATCTGGTTTGGCCCAGCTGCCAAAATGGTTTACCAGGGTGTGACCACTGTGCATGCTACAGCTTCTTGGAATCATGGGTGAAATTCAGGTGGATTGGGTGGACACCAAAGGTAGAAAGCAGCCCTGAAAAGGGCTCATCAGCCCTCACACCAGAGGGTCTTCCCTGAACACACCCTATACCCCTAGTGGAGAATAAGAGAGGTATCAGAAGACTAGAGAAGAGTAAATGTTATCTTACTTTAAAGAAAAGGGAAAAGAAAGGATTTGCACATCAGACCAATGTTTTAACTTTGTTTTTTTGCATCTTCTAGAAATAAATGGTTAGAAAAGAAAACATCAAGAATAATTCTTCCATTCTCCCTCCCTCCTTCTCTTCTGTTCCTTTCCCTTCTCTTTATTAAATTTTTATTTAAAAAACTTTATTAAAGTTTTGGGTGTCATATTTTAGGAAGGAAATTTATAAGCAAGAGAGCATGCAAAGAAAGGTGACCAGGATTGTGAAGGGTCTGAACATCTTGCTGAATGAGGATTGGCTTGATGGAAATAGGCATGTTTAGGCTGGAAAAGAGACTTAGGGGGTCATGAATGCTGTCTTCAAGTATTTGAAGGGTTGTCAAATGGAAGAGAGATTAGACTTGTTCTACTTGGTCCCAGAGGGAAGGTGTACGAATAATGGGTGGAAGTTTCAGAGAGGAAAATTTAGGATTGATGTTGGGAAAAACTTAACTGATAATTAGAGCTGTTCAAAAGCTCTGCGTTGGAGGCTCTAAGTACTCTTGCTACAGATCTTCAAGACATGACTGGATAACTACTTGGGTTGGTGTAGAGAGGATTATTGTTCAGGTACAGGTTGAAATAAATAGTCTTTGAAGGTGCCTTCAAAATTATGAGACATTGTGATTGTATGATTTTCTGATCCATAATATGAAGGGATTTGGTTAGATCATCTTTAAGGTTTGTTTCAGCTTTAAATTCTATGATTTGATGTGATTCAATGAATGTAGTTGATGCTAGAATCAGATTCAACGTACACACACACACACACACACACACACACACACACACACAGACTCATGCACAGAATGCATGTAAGCTGTGGTCTTTGGTCGGTATTACCATTAAGTGTGTGTGATCATTGGTTCTTTCCACACTGCACACAAATGAATGACTGTCCTTTGGCTTACTTCTGTAGCCAGCTTTTGAGGGTATGTTACTATTTCCAGGTCTGCCTTTTTGCTCTTTACTCAAAATGAACCACAGTGCCTTTATGATTGCTGAGTGCCATGTTGTCCTTGTTTCAAGTTACATTTTAGATGCATCCTTATGGCACTTCTTTGGCACAGCCTGCTTGTCATCACTCCATTCCAGCTCACTGCTGCAATTCTTTGGGTCTCTGGCTCTAATCTATTCCCTGCACATGCTCAGTGCAGCAGATCTATGATGGCAAGTTGTCTGAATTCCAGGGCCTCATTGTTAGCAACGCTTTTTTGACACTTAATGTGAAGTTTGACTCACAAGGAACATAATGTGATGTCTGGCAGGTCCAAACCTCACAGCCAAGAAGAAGGTGGTGGGCACATTCTGTGGACCAGTACTGTTTGGCAACACAGGATGTCTTCCTTTTATCTTATAGTGGTGTAAAATTATGAAAAAAATCCCTTGAAACATTATTTTAAATTTATTTTTGTTCAAAAATACATACATACATACGTACACATATATATGTAGATATCTATATATATCTATATATAATAACACCCTGGGAAGGGGTAGCTTGGGGGTATTGAGTAAAAAATTACACAAATAGGCTGATGTTTCACCATCACCACGACTGAGAATTACTGCAATAGACCTTAACTTTGACCTTGAACTAGATCTCACTTTGCTTTCAGTTTGTTTCTCAAAATGATGTTCATTTTGTTTTGTGTTGGTGGTAGGTGGAGAAAAAAAGGTTGTTTTCTTTGAGATGTAGACTTCTATTAGTTATTTTTTCTATACCTGAGAGTGTCCTTAAAGATACCTTAGAAACTTTAGCTACTGCAGAATGATAAGGACATTTTCTTGGGGCATCACTAATTTAAAGCAAGGAATGTCTGTGTCCCAGTGCTTGTTTGGGCATATTTCTGAATTCAATTCAAGATAACTTACCTAGAAAGTTAAATGATTTGTGTTCTGGTTGATTTAATAGCTATTTCTTTTGGTTTTCCTCAACACTATCCTGTTCTGTTCTTGGTTACTATCAAGACATTTCAGATCAATTGAATTACTTAAATTTTTTTCTTCAAATATCAATAATCTTTACAAAATTACCAATCAAATCAATAAAAAAATATGAAATTAAACAACAAAGTATATCTTATACAAGTAAAAATATATTAACTGTACTAAAGTAAGTCATGAAAGTCTCTAGGCCTTAGTTTTTTCCTTTGTAAAATGTGGCAGTTTAACTTGATGACGTTTTATGTCTTTTCTAACTCCAAATATATGATCCTGCTAGCTTATTTGCTTTCTATTTCCTTCCCATCTTTTTTTCCTTCTGTTTACTTACAATTTTTTTGTTATTTTCTATTGTTTTATTAGTATATGTGTTGTTCTTTTTAATACTGTTTGTTTCATTAAATATTTCCCAATTGCATTAAAATTAACATTAATTTAAAATATATATTGTTCTGATTTCTTTTCTCTTTATTTTTATAATTTTTTTCTGTATTTCTTTGAATTCTTCATATTTGTCATGTATATGGCACAATGATATTCCATTACTTCTATATATTGCATTATATTACTTCTGTATACTATACTTTACTTAGCAATTCACCAATTGATGGACATATAAATTGTTTCCAGTTTTTTCATGATTTCAAACAAAGTTCATGTTTTCTGTTCTTTTTTTAAACAGATTTTTCTTCAAAAAAAGTTCACCAATTTCATAATCAAAGTAATAGTGCAATCGCATACCTGATTCCTTACAAGTCTTGTCATCGCTGAATTTTGTTTTTAGCTGTCTTTGCAATTTCATGGCTGTAAGATAGTAATTCAAAGTTGTTTTATTTTGTATTTTTCTGGTTGTTAGAGAGTTTAAGAAATTTTTTAGATTATTAAAATTTTTTTTGTTACTCCCTTTGAAAATTGCCTGTTCACATTCTTTTAACCAATTATTACAATTATCTAATTCTTTTAAACTTGATATATTGTTTTTTTCTCTCAGATTACTTAAGAAAAATATTTTTTCCCATTTGTTTTGTTTTTCCTTTTTATTTTGGATCATTGATTTTTGTTGTGCAAAATTTCTTTATTTTCATATCATCAAATATATTTATCTTGTCTTTAATAGTTTCTTCCTTTTTTGGTAGGTAAGAATATTCTCTTCTTAATAAGTGAGCTACACCTGAGTCATTGATCCAATTGGAATATTTTTGGGGGGTGGGCTAGGCAATAAGGTTAAGTGACTTGCCCAACATCACACAGCTAGTAAGTGTCAAGTGTCTGAGGTCGGATTTGAACTCAGGTCCTCCTAACGTCAGGGCCAGTGTGCTATCCATTGCACCACCTAACTGCCCCCCACTTGGAATTTATTTTACAGCATATAGTGTGAACTGTGGATCTACTATATTTTCCCCACACCACATATATTTTCCCAATAATTTTTATTGAAAAATGATTGTTTCCCCAATGTTTTACATTCTTGAGTTTATCAAACACCAATTTATTTTGAACAATTAATTCTAATTCTAGATTCTTTGTTCTGAACCATTGTTCTATTTTTCTACTTTTTAAATGGAATAACAGATTCCCTTTAATGATTCATTCTTTATATTGACATTTTGAGATTTGGTGGGGGTAAATAATGATTTTTTTAAAAAAAATATTTCTCCTTGATATACTTCTTGTCTATTTCTTTTCCAGTATTAAGTGTATTATTTTAGAATCTAATGTACAAAAAATGTGTTATTATTTTGATCATTACAATAACAACCTATAAATTATCTATAAATTAATTTTAGAACTATGTATTTATTTTATTAGCTCAATCTAGCTATGATAGTGGTCTATCTTTCTAGTCAGTGCCCAGATATTTGATACATTCTGTTATTGTTTCAAATGATACTTTTTTTCTGTCCCTCTGTGTGTGTGTGTGTGTGTGTGTGTGTGTGTGTGTGTGTGTTGATAGTGTTATATATAAAAGTAAATTATTTTTTTCTGGATTTTCGGAAAAGATAGAAATTTAAACTTCTTTGCCAATGTTTGCTACATTAATTTCATCTTTGACTTAGGTTTTTAAATGTTAGCTATACTTGTAGTTGCTTACTATAGCCAAGATTTAAAAAGCAAAGTCAAAATAGTAGTTATATCAGAGGACGTTCTGATTTTAGATCCATTTTTAGTGGAAATACCTTTTATGTTTCTCTACTACATACCATATAGTAATGCCATGAAGTATTATTTGGTTTCAAATTAAAAAAAGATAATGATAAATCCTTTTATATTTTAAATTTTTAAAATTATATTTCAAATTACTATCTTTTAATTACATTTTTTCCCACTAATGAAACTACATTGGATGTTATAGTTTGTTTAAGGACTTTTCTGTATCCAGTCTCTTATTTCAGTTGTTTTTGTAGATAGTCAAGGTTTCAATTTTTTACAAGTCAATTTTAATATTGGGATGTCATGGTATCTCTGGAATGTTCTTATCCTCTTGGTTCTGCTTGATTGATTTGTGGAGGAATCTGACATGTATTGATGGAGAATGTTATTTAATTGTGGTATAAGGGGAGAAAGCATTGCATTTGCAGTCAAAGGATCTGGATATGAATCACAGCCTTACTCTTTGCTAGTTGCGTGACCGTGGACAAGTTATTCTTTTTCTCTTAGTCTCATCTAGGGGTGTGCAGGACCGAGTTCAAGTTAGTTTCTTCAGCTCCTGAGCACTGAAGAGGTGATGAAAGAGTGATGGAGAAAATTTTAATAATGCAGATTATAATTAAAAGTATGCTTTAATTAAAATTAAGTTTAATTTTGTCTTTCTTGGGGATCTGGTTGTTCAACATTTACCAGCACACCACTGATCTAATCTTCCTCATTTCTAAATGAGTGAATTGAGCTAGATTATTTCTAGTGTCCTTCCCAGTCCTCAGTCATGTCTCTTATTATCCTATATATAATGTGTATATACACACACATAAATGTGTCTATACGTGCTTGTACACATACATGTGCACACACATATGTGAAAAGTGAAAGGCTTTGGAGGCTAATGCACATAGCAAGGAAGAACAACCAGGAAGCCTATTAATTAGATTCTTGCTTATATATCAATTATCAAGACAAATAATTTGTTTTTACACAGATATGATGCTTTTATTAAGGGCATTATATTCATGAATAAACAACTATGTGTTTGAGTTTCACAATCTCACATTTCATAGTGGAACCCTAAACTTAGTCAACATTTCCCAGTAATGACTTTTATTATGAAGGTATAGGGTTTTGAGGCATCAAACAACAGTTTTAATTTTTTTTAATAATTAAAAATAATTTGTCTCTCCTTCCTATTTCTCTTCCCCCAATTATGAAGCAATAAAAAGAAAAAAAAACCCAAACCTTTCCAACAAATATGCATAGTCAAGTGAAGCAAATTCCCTCATTGACCATGTCCAGAAATGCATGTCTCACTTGAATTTTGAGTCTGTCATCTTTCTGTTACGAGGTGAACATGGGATTCATCTTCAGTCCTCTGGAATTATGGTTTGTTTTTGCATTGATCTAGATTGATTCTAGAGTCTTTCAAAGCTAAAAAAAGTCCTTTAAAATAGAAGCATAAACAATCATGAATCAAGAATTTACTAATTATTCTTCCCTGTTACTTTAGTCATTTTTCTGTCATTAGCCACACACAAAGTATATATATATCTGTATACATATACATATACGTATGTTTTTATCTATCTATCTATCTATCTATCTATCTATCTATCTATCTATCTATCTATCTATCCATCTATCTATTAAACAACATCTTAAGGAAAGGTATCAAAATTATGCCTGATCATGATCCAAAGAGAATATTTTCAATTCTACAACAATTTTTTTCAATTAAAATAAGCACTTTCAATGAAGAAAATTTTAAGGTTGAGAGAGCATTAATGAGAAAGTCAGAACTTAAGATCCCAAGATAAGAATGGTGAATGAGCAAGTAAAGATTTGGAATGTGCAAGAATAATCAAATGTAAGACCAATATCAAATTTTATTGAATAAATGCTTCAAATGTTTATTTAGGTTTTTGTCCATGAACCTTTGCAGTTCTACAATAACTGCCTTTTAATAGAAGTGTTTGATCTTTGTGCTTTATAGCCATTTTACTCCCTCTTGGATTTATTATGCCTCAGGTTATATTGCCTCATTCGACTGAAATATTCTTTTAATGCACATAAAGCTTTTCCTAAGAAGTTCTAATTTGGAAACATGTGACATGAAGATGTATTTGAAAGGATTTCCATCATACCTGAGTCATGCTCATATGGACAATAACTCTAAATAATAAAAGACATAGAATTCCAGGCAATGGCTCCTGTTAGTACTCAGTGGGATTAGCTCATAGAATCAGGATCTCACACTTAGAAAGGACTTTATTGGTCATATTGTCCAATCTTCTTTTTGAACCAGAAACCCCTATATAACATTTCTGGAAACAAACAAAAACGGTTGTCTTATTGAGCTCATTAACTTTTGGGACATTCTACTTTGGGTAGTTTGGTACAATTTGAATTATCTGGAAGATTTCCCTGACAGTGAGCAAACATAACATCTCTGCAGTTTCTACCTTTTGTTCCTACTTCTGTCCTTTCTGACCAAACAGAATACATATACTTTCCCACTTGCAGACTTCAGGGACACTTATGACTCAATATTGTTAAGAACTTAGTTCTTTGAGATGATGAAGTAATATACTTACTGTGCACTGAACAGTAAGAATTGTTGACTCAGTGGACTTTTTAAAAAGGATTGACCAGACCCTCTATACCTTCCTCTTCTAGGATCCAAGTGGCATCATGTAATTCATAGGAATTTCTTGTGAGAGGTAGGAAGAGGTGACCTTCTTCACAATGGCAGCATAGCAATTGTTCCCACAAGGCAGCTAGAGCAAGGACTTGGCTAGGTGAGATGGGTCTTGGCATTGGTATCCTTGGCTGCCTTTCTTCCTTGTTTGCTTCCCTGAGCATAGATGACAAAGGAATAATCTTGAGATAGACATATCCAGCCTTGGAGGCAACTTTCTGAATTCAAGAGTTTAGAGCTGCTGGGCTCCAAAATAAAGGTTGAATACAGGATGGGAAATGTCAACTGCTTTTTTAACTACAACACTTCTTGGAGGAGAAGATGTCACCTATAGGATGATGAACCTATGCCCTGGTCTTGCTTACCTGAAATGACCAAAGAGGAAATTATTCAGAAAGTTTATAGCCAAGATGAAATATACAATATTTATTCAGCAATCCTACAAATCACATTTTGTCTTAATGTTTTAAATATCAGAATCCTAGGATAGTATAAATTTGGTTATGTTATTGCTGCTGCTTTTTAAAAATATTTATGTCAATATGTATTTCTGAGTCTTGTGTGTATTAATCATTTCTTTTGTGTAGAGAAAATAAATAAATAACTATCCTATATCTGATCTGTGATGTATGCTGAATGTCTTGTCCTTCCTCCTTTTGGTAAGATAATAAACAAAAGCCAAACCTAAGATTTAAATAATTTCTCCCAGGCCTTCAAGGTGAGAATGTAAAGAGAGCATGAGAAAAAGAGCTTGATAACTTCTTTTAGGCTGTTAGACTCCCTTAGGACTGAATCAGGTCAACATGCATGTGTCCAGAGCTGAGATAGGTTCTTTAGTAAAAAGGCATGGTGAGTAACTCTGCTGAACCCAGCTACAATTCTTGAAAAACGATCATTTTGCCAGTCTCATAGCACTCCTGTATTTCTCCATAAATTTTTAAAGTTCAATGATACTGGATTATTGAATTGAATTATTTCTGCTTTATTTCTTATCTGGTGTGTTCCACTGATCTGCTTTTAAAATCATTTAACCAATATTAAATATTATATGATATAAATGATATTTAAATATTATTGCTTTATGGTATAATTTAGGTCTCAAATTGCTATTCACAACTAATTTCTACTTTTACATAATTTCTCCTTAGATTCTTAAAGTTTTGCTCCTCCAAAAGAATTTCCCATTTTTTTCCTAGGTGATTTATAATGTACCTTCTTGGTAGTTTGATAGGTATAGTACATAAAGCATATAGTACATATAGTATATAAATTAATTTAGGTAATATAGTTATTTTTATTATTTTGTTGTAAGCAATTTCTATATTTTAAAAGTAGTTCTTTATTTAAAGAATATTTTGCAACTGTATTTATATATTTTGAGTAGATTGATAGATATTCCTGAGTACATTGATAATCAGGAATTTTGTGCATTTTGCAGCTATTTTGAGTAGGATTTTCCTTTCTATCATTTCCTCATGGATTTTTAAAATTGCTAAACATAAAACCATTTGGTTTTTCTAAAGAGGTTTATTTTATCTTCTATTACTTTGCTAAAGCTATCTGTTGTCTCATTTGGTTTCTTTGTTAATTCTTTGAGGTTTTCTAAGTAAAGCATCATTTCAGCAAGTCAGGATAACTTTGACTCTTCTTAGCTTATATTTATGTCTTTAATTTTTTTCTCTTGTATTGCTATCTCTAGTATTTCTAGAATAATGTAAAATAACAGTAGGGTAATGGGGAAGTTTATAGCATTTTTCTATTTTGAATAATGCTAGTTTTTGGTTTTAGATGTATACTTTTTTTCTACCTAATTTCATAAATGAAAGCTGTACTTTGTTAAAAAAAATTTCTGCATCTATTGACACAATTATATGACTTGAGAGTATTTTTATTTAAAAATTATTTTAATTGTTATTGTTCATTCTTGCATTCCTACTATAAATCTAACTTGTTCACAGTGAATAATTTCTTGTTTATATTGTTATAGTGTTTGTGCCAGGATTTTATTTATTTTTTCATTAATATCTTATTAATACTATTACTTGGTAGTTCTTTTTCTTTCCTTGGTGTAGGGATTATAGCTATACTTGTCTCTCAAAAGGAATTGGATGGAATGTTTTCTAATTTTTGAAAATAATTTGTGTAGTTAAGATATTATTTGCTTTTTAAATTTTTCCTGGGATTCATCTGTAAATCCACGTGGACAACTTTTTTTCTTTGTGAGTTACTTTGCAACTAGTTCAATTTCACTGAGATTTTTTGTTTAGGTTCTTTATTACATCTTAATTTAGGTATTTTTGTATATAAGCTTCCATTTCTTTTAAATTCTAACTTTCACTGGCAAAAATGATATGTAATATATTCTAATAATTCTTATTTCTTTTCTATTTGTTTTTATTTTGCTAATTGGATTTTCTTCTGTTTTGATTAGGATTAGCTAAAATTTATTGATTTTGTTAGTTTTTTTTAAGAACCAATTTTTTTATATTAACCAGCTTTATAAATTCTATTTTTCTTTTGTTTTCTGTTTGAGCAATTTCTCCTTTAGTTTTCCTTCTGTGTTTATTTGAGGCTTATTTTAAATTGCATATTTAATTCATTAATATGCTCTTTTCTATTTTGTTAATGTATATTATCAAAATTATAATCCCCCTAAAATTGTCCCCTTGTAGAAATATTGGCTTGTTGTCTCATTATTGTTATTATTCTCCTCTTTCTCATAGTTATTGTTTCTATGATTTGTTCTTTAACAAAGTTCAGGATTCATAATATCATTGTTAAGCCTCAGTTTAGGCACTCCATTAATTACTATTTTTAGCATGTTATGATTTGTAAAGGATGAACTTAGTCCTTCTGCTTTAAAAAAAATCTTTGTCTAATTTCTCTCTGTTGAATCACAGGATTTTTTTTTTTTTTGTGAACATACCACGTGGTAGTGAGAAATATCTATACTGTTTAATGTTTACATCAAGAATATGTCCTGTCATTTAGCCTAAATTCTCCAATAGTTTGTTCAGTTCTGCATTTTCCTATTTGTTTATCTTATTGCTAGATCTGTTTAGCTCTGAGAGATGAACAGTAACATCTATAGTTAATGTACTACTATCTTTACCTTTTGGAAATTCAGTTAAATTTAGATCCTAAGCCATTAGATGTATATACTTAGTACTGATATTGATTCACTGTCTATGGTTCCTTTAAGCATAAAGTAGTTTTAAATTACCAGCTTATCTATCTTGATATTATGAATTTTAATTTTTGCTTTGCTGGATAGCATGATTGCAACTGATGCTTTTTTGGGAGTTACTTGATGCAGAGTAAATTTTGTCCTGATGATTCTTTAAGTTGGTCTTAAATCTTTTGCCTTTTGGGTGCCTTTTACCTTTTGATGGAACTTCTTTTTTGTTTGTTTGTTTACTCATAGAATTACATTTCTCATAAAAAATGAACAATCAATCAGTAAACTTTTATTAAAAACCTACTATGTACTAAACCCTGTGCTAAGCACTGATACAAAAAGAGGCAAAAGACAGTCCCTGCCCTCAAGGAATTTACAATCTAATGGAGGAAACAACATGCAAACAAATACATACAAAGCTAGCTATATATAGCATAAACAGGAAATCATTAACAGAGAAAAAACATTGGAATTAAGAGGAGTTGGGGAAGACTTTCTATAGAAGTTGGGATTTTGTAATTTAGTCATATTTTTCTACTGTGCTACACAGGGCTTCTTAAACTTTTTCCACTTGTGATCCCTCAGTGCTTCTTAAACTGAGGGTCACGACCGATATGGGGGCCATGATGGCCTTATGATGCAGAGCTATTAAGACTAAGGAGGGAAGGCAAAAGGGAAAGGAATAAGCTTTTCTTAAGTGCCTACAATGTGCCAAGCTCTATGCTAAGCACATTACAAATATTATCTTACTTGATCCTCATAATAGTAATGTGAGGTAGTAGTAATAATTAATGTCATTACTTTGTTTTCTCTTGAAAATTATATTTTAAAAAATCTTTCTTGTACCTTTGTTGTTTGATATATTTACCAATCTAATAATCTTTTCACATCTTTCTTTCTTTCCTCCTTTCTTCCTTTCTTTCGAGAGGAGGAAGGAAAGACTCAAATACTTCTTTTTGTTGAACAACCTTTTTTAGTTGATGATTAGACTCAGGTTTGTAGGTTTTGCATTTCAGTTATATACAGCTTGCTTTACTTTTCAAAATATGTTAGTTTCAAAGTTCTGCTGCTTGTCTGTGTCTCCTAAATATCCTTCTGTTTTATGTTCATTTTCTTTTAAAAATGCTACAGTGATCCCAGCTTCTGGGATAAGAACTCACTCTTTGACAAAAACTTCTGGGAAAACTGGAAAACAGTATGACAGAAACTAGGCATAGATCATAATCTCACACCATACACCAAAATAAAGTCAAAATGGGTTTGTGATTTAGATATAAAGGCTGATACTGTAAGCAAACTGGGAGAGCAAAGAATAGTTTACCTATCAGATTTATGGAGAACAGAAAATTCATGACCAAACAGGAGATAGAGAACATTACAAAAAGCAAAATGGATAACTTTGATTACATTAAATTGATAAGTTTTTGCACAAACAAAGCCAATGCAACCAAGATTAGAAGGAAAGTAGAAAATTGGGAAAGAATTTTTACAACCAGTCTCTCTGATAAGGGCCTCATTTCTAAAATACATAGAGAATTAAGTCAAATTTATAAGAATACAAGTCACCCTCCAATTGATAAATGGTCAAAGGATATGAACAGGCAGTTCTCAGATGAAGAAATTAAAACCATCTATAGTCATATGAAAAAATGCTCTAAATCACTATTGATTAGAGAAATGCAAATCAAAACAACTCTGAGGTACCATATCACACCTATCAGATTGGCCAACATGACAAAACAGGAAAATGATAAATGTTGGAGAAGATGTGGGAAAATTGGAACACTAATGCATTTTTGGTGGAGTTGTGAAATGATCCAACCATTTTGGAGAGCAATTTGGAACTATGCCCAAAGAGCTATAAAAATGTGCATACCCTTTGACCCAACAATAGCACTTCTAGGGCTATATCCCAAAGAGACCATACAAATGGGAAAAGGACCCACATGTACAAAAATATTTATAGGAGCTCTTTTTGTGGTGGCAAAGAATTGGAAATTGAGAGGATGACCATCAATTGGTGAATGGCTGAATAAGTTGTGGTATATGAATGTAATGGAATACTATTGTGCTATAAGAAATGATGAACAGGCTGACCTCAGAAAAACCTGGAAAGACTTGTACGGTCTGATGCTGAGTGAAGTGAGCAGAACCACGAGAACATTGTACACCATAACAGCCACGTTGTGTGATGACTAATATTGATAAACTTAACCCTCACAGCAATACAAGGATCTAAGACATCTCCAAAGGCCTCGTGATGGAAAATTTTCTCCACAAAGAAGAAAGAACTGTGGAGTTTGAATGCATATAGAAGTATACTATTTGCTATTTTTTTCTTTTGTTGTGTTTTGTTTCCTCTTTCTGGTGGTTCCTCCTATTGGTTCTAATTCTTACTTACAAAATCACTAATGTGAAAATATGTTTAATAGGAATGTATATGTATAGCCTATATCAGATTGCACACCATCTAGGGGAGGGAGGTGGTTAGGGAGGAGGGGGAAAATTTAAAACTCAAAAGCTTATGGAAGTGGTTGTTGATAATTCAAAATAAATTAATAAAAAAAAGAAAAAAATGCTACACTGACCCTCTTTTCTTCTTTGTTTTTGTATCACGATCATCTTTTTTCCTCATCATTAATCAGGTAAATTTTCTGTAAAGATTTTTAAACAGCTAACTATATCTCTTCTAATTCTGGTTGCATTGGTTTGTCTGTGCACGAGTGCATAAAAGCTTTTCAGTATTATGTAATTGTAATTGTCCATTTTATCTCTTATGAGCCCAATTATCACTTGTTTGGTATCCACACACACACACACACACACACACACACACACACAGACACAGACACAGACACAGACACACACTTTTTTGCAACAATGGACATGGGATGAGTTATTGACATATATTTTACATATATGTGTTTCTCTAATTTGTTAATGATGTGACTGTATATGTGTGCACACATATATGTATATATATGTATGTGTATATAACTCTATACATGTAATGTATACATTTAGACACATTGTGGTATATAGTATGAGATGTTGGAGATGTGTAGATATTTCTGACAAACTGTTTTTTAGTTTTCCAAGAATTTTTTATTGAATAATGAGTACTTATTCCAGTAGAAGGAGTCTTTGGGGGAACAGCTAAGTGGTGTAGTAGTTAGAGTGCTAGGTATGGAGTCAGGAAAACCCAGGTTCAAATCCGGCCTCAGACATTTACTAGCTGACCCTGGGGAAGTCACTTAATCTCTGCTTGCTTCAGTTTCCTTATCTATAAAATGGGGATAATAATAGCAACCCCCCGGGTTTGTTGTGAGGATTAAATAAGATAATTGTTAAGTGCTTGGCACATAGAAATTACTATGTAAATGTTAGCTATTATTATTATTGTAGAATAACATCAACATATTATTATATGTTCATTTTCTTCTGTATTGTACCTAATCTGTTCAACTGATTGATTTCTGTATTTTAATTTTAGTAGCAAATAGTTTTGGTGATTATTACTTTGGGCATAATTTCAGATCTGGTACTGTTAAATTCTCTTCCTTCTTACTTTCCCCCATTATTTCCTATGAGATTTTTGAGCTTTTGTTCATGCAGAGGAATTCTGTTATAATTTATCTGTATTTCCAAAGTAATCTTTTGGCAGTTTGGTTGGTATTGAACTGAATAAGTAAATTAACTTAAGTGTCACTATTAGTATATTGGTATAGCTTAACCTTGAGTGATTAATAGCGCTCCAATTATTTGTCTTCTTTTGTATATGTAAATACTGTTTTGTAGGTGTGTTTATATTACTCCTGCATGTTTCTTACCTAGAATTTTATACATTCTGTAGTTATATAGGATAAAATTTCTCTTTCTAACCTTTTGCTATGTTTTCTTTGTACTAGATAGAGGAGCTGATGATTCATATGAATTTATTTTATATCTTTCTGCCATGCTAAATTTTTTGTTTCAATTAGTTGAATCTCCAGAGTTTTGTAAGTGGAAAGTAAAAAAGTGATAATTTTGTTTTCACTTTGTCTCTGCTTATTTCCCTGGTTTCTTTTTCTTGTATTATTAAAATAGCATATCTAAAACAGAATCAAATAATTGGCCTCCTTGCTTTACCCCTAAGGTTATTAGAAATGACTCTAACATTTTCCTATTACATATAATGCTGGCTCCTAACTTTAGATAGATAAAATTTAATATTTTGAGGGTAGACCCATTCATTCCTATGCTTTTTTTCTTTTGATAGAGTATCTTGTCAAAACCTTTTATTCTGAATTGATTGCTATAATCATGATTTGTTTTTAGTGTGATCTGCTGTTTCTAGCTTTTAAAAATACTTAACCACTTCTACATTACTAGTACAAATCTAACCTGATCATTATGCATAATTAAAAAAAGTTGCTGTATCCTCTTTTCCAACATCTCATTTATTTTTTTTGCATTGATATTTATTAGGGTACTGGCCCATAGTATTCATGCTATTTTGTCTTTCCATGGTTGAGATATCAAAAACATATTTGCTTCATAGAATATATTCTATTATTCTAAAAGATTCCTTTTTCCCTATTTTTAAAAATAGTTTTTATAATTTTGGAATTAATTATTCTTTGAATGTTTGATAGAATTCATTTGTAAATCCATCTGGTCCTGGGGGTTTTCTTTTGGGAAAAGTTTGGGTAATTTAAATTTTCCATTACTAGTTTTCTCAACCTTATTATTCTATGTTTCTGTAAATAGTCCTTAATTTCATCCAGATAGTTGGTTTTGTTGGGACACAATTGGATAAAACAGGAGGCAGTTAGATAGCATAGTGGATAGAATGTCCTTGTCTCAGATACTAGATGCGTGGCATCTGTAAAATGGGGTTGTTAATAGCACTAACCTCACAGGGTTGTTGTGAGGATGAAATGAAATAATATATGTAAAACACTTTGCAAACCTTAAAGCATATAAAGTGCTAGTTTTTATTATTGATTTAGTTAGTCTTTTTATTTTTCTTTAATTGATATGAATCTTCCTTTATCATCTTTGATACCTGCAATTTGGTTTCTCTTTTTTAAAAAAAAATTAGATCAACTAATGATTTATCCTATGTTATTACCAACAAACAAGTTCCCAGTTCTATTTACAAATTCGTCTTAAAATTGTTTATCTCTCCTTTGATTTTTCAGAATTTCCATTTTTTGCAAGGTAATCAGGATTAAGTGACTTGGCCAGGGTACACAGCTAGTGAGTATCATGTGTCTGAGGCCAAATTTGAACTCAGGTCCTCCTGACTTCAGAGCCAGTACTCTATCTACTATGCCACCTAGCTGCCCTGGAATTTCCATTTTTGTGTTTAGTTAGATTTGTTATTTGTTACTTTATATATTTTTTAACTTATATCCATAATTAATGATCTGTTATTTTTCCTTTTAATTGATGAAAATGTTTAGAGATATTAATTTCTCCCTAAGAACTACTTTGATTGAATTCCAAAAGTTCTGTCTCATTTTCTTTGATGAAATTTTCTATTTTTTCTATGATTCTTTTCCAATTCATTAATTACTTTGTCTCCAATTAATTTAGATTCCTTTCTTCAAAGGTCCTTTGTTGATTATAATTTTTACTATATTATTATCAGTAGAACATATTTTTAATATTTCTACTTCATTTTATGAAGTTATTGCTTCACTTAAGCTTTTTTTGTTGTTATTGTTGCAAGGGTGCAATTTACAGCTGAGAAAAATGTATATTCCTTTCATTTTCCATCATTCTCTCCTTAATGATCAAAATAACATCCTATTTTACTTTCTTTCTTTTTGATAAGGGAATCAGAGTTAAGTGACTTGCCCAAGGTCACACAACTAGTGTTAAGTGTCTGAGGACAGATTTGAACTCAGCTCTTCCTAATTCCAAGGCCGGAGCCCTATCCACTGCACCACCTAGCTGCTCCTTATTTTACTTTCTTTACCTGTGGAGGAAGTAATCATTAAGGCAAATCAACTGTTTACCAGCTGTTTCAATTTTGGCAAGAGAAAAAGCTTTAGGGTTCATCTGTCAGGGGACTAAAGTCCCTAGTCACTAAGATATCATGCCACAGAGCCAAGTTTGTTATACTTTTTCTGGGATATATGGGATGTTCAGGGAAGATTAACATTTCTAGTGTGAGGCTTGCTGAGACCTTTTCAGGGCTGTTCATTCACCTTTGGTGTCCTCTTGGCACTCAACTCTCACTTATAACTCCAAGAAGCTATAGCATGCTAAGCAGCTATACTACAGTAAAACTGTTTCAGCAGATGGGCTAAACCTGGTTGAGGGAAACCAATAGCCTTCAAACCCACTGTGAGTTAGGGAGATGTCTACCCCAACCATGTGGAGACTTCCCCCCAGCAGAATGGGTAGATGAGAACATTTTTTCCAATGGCCATGAAGGCAGCTTGAAGCAGGCACTGTGGTGCACTTAGAGCTTAGTCAGACATTGAAGATGCCAAGGTCATCCAATGCATCCCAGGCCATCACCAGGCATCTTGACATTTGTCTTGCCACTGGACTTTGATGACTCTAGAAGAAAGAGTGAGGCTGACAACTTTGTGCAACTCTACCTCACTTAAATCCAATTCATGTGCAAGTCAAGATATCACCCCATGATATTATTGGTCATTTTTGAAAATGAAGGATGAACAACAACATACCTTTTCCACAGATCATCTATTTCCTTCCTATAGCTGGACATACTGTACTTCAGAACAATATCACTTCTGTTCTCCCACCCTTTGATACTCACAAAGCATCTCCATCTCAAGTTCCTCAATTTCTTCATATGGGATATTTTCTTAATGTATAAAACTAATCTGTCACTATATTTATGTATTCTGCTGTTTGAATGTTGTCCCTTTCCTGAGCCATATTCTTGCCATGAATCCCATCCTACCAATCTTAGAGCTATTTGTGAAGTTGAATTAAAATACTTACATTAAGATTCATCTTTCGCCTTATTTATTGACAAATCTTGTCTTCATATGTAGAGAACTGAGACAATGGATTTTATTGTTGGTTTTCTTTTTCAATAGTGTATACTGAGATGGTATTTCTTTCCACTGATATTCTTCCTACGTTTGCCAGCTCTTCTCTGTGCTGTGTAACTGGCCAGATACATGTGGGCTCCTCTCTCCATTTGCAGCTTAGAGTCCTGCTGATCAGAGTTGCAAAATTCTAGGTGAACATTTTATTAGCCCTCCTTAGACATACTACATTCCTGGACATGAGGTCATATTTCCTGTATTTTAAGTAACAGTTCCCAAATCTAAATCTGTTTCCCAAATTCTATATTCTTATCTAACTGTTCACTTCCCAATTCTGCCTTTCTCTTCTCAACTCCCTACCTTCAATAAGTGTTTCATTGTCGCTGCCTTCATCCCTAAGGTCTTCAGGTTTTTAAACTTTGTTTTGCCCAGAACCTTACTTTCTACTAATGTTCTCTAGGATGATAGCCTTTCTTTTCACATGAATCACCAAGGATGGTCAGTGGGCACTTGATTGTACAGATCCCAGGAAGCTCTATGTCTTATACCATATACATAATCTGGAAAGACAGTAAGTAGACTTCTCTAATGACCATGCCTCTTTGACAGATAGCTGGTTCAGTAGCTCTCAGCAAGGACTCAATAGCCACCACTTCTCACCTGCACTTCTTGCCAGGACTGGATGCCTTCTGGTGATATCCTGGAATCCATGTCATCTTTTCTTTTTAATAAGTTTTATTTATATTTTCAAGTAACAAGCATTTATTTTCTCTCCCACACTCCCCCCATAATTCAAAAAAAGAAAAAGAAAAACAGTAACCAATATGCATAGTAAAGCAAAACAAATCCCTGTATTGGTCACATATCATCTTTCCTAGAAGCATGAAAACCTGCTTTCCATCTCAGACAATTTAGATCTAATCTCCATGGGAAGAGAATCATGGCTGTTACATGGCTCTACATGTGATGTGATCCTTCTCTTCCTTTTCTTCCAACATTCTGACACAGTCAGTATTCCCTTTTATCTTTTCATAGTATTTTTCTTTTCCATTATCTGTTACAAACACTTCTCCCATTCTTTCAAGAAATGCTCAGATGATGCATAGAGTAAAGAAATGGTCTTCAAGTCTTTTCACCTTTTAGTAAGAAGACCAATCTGTACTTCCTTCATATATAGTTTATACATAGTTGTTATTTGGTGCTGACAGAAACACAAACATAACATGCTTTTTGCAGGTCACTTGAAAAACTCCCCTTACTCTTCACATTTGTTGGAATGGAAATACCCAGTTTTCTGTCATTCCTAATGATAACTCCTGTGGTCAACTTATATGGCTAACTACCATGCCCATTTGCTATACTGAAGGTGCAGGCACTACTGACTCATAAGCAAAAAAAAGGCTTTATTTGTAGGGAGGTAGAGTTCCTTCTTTTTCTTATAATATGATGCTACCTTGCTCAATTTCCTTTGATCCATAATTACCAGATTCCTGACAAAGTCCTGATGCAATTAAAATGAAAATCTGCCCTCAGCTATTATCTATAGAATATCTTGAGTAGCAATTTGACTTCTAACTACTTTTCATTCTTCCTTTCTCTTTTCTTCACTCCTAGCTGATCATATTTTGTACAACTACTCTCTTCTTGTTGCCGTTTAGTTTCAGTTTCTTCTTCCTAGGCACTCCACATTTTCAGAGGACAATGCAGAATAACTATTAAAACAAAAGGAAACCATTCACCAAGATGTGCAAGGCAGATTGGCTAAAGCATAAGTAAAAGTAGAGTGAAGAATAGGTTTAAAAAAACAGTGGAAATTCTAAAGTCATGAGTTGGGAGATGAGAAGTGGAAATGCCAGGTGAGGATCAATAAAAGTCAAGTTTGTACAATGAGTAGTTTATATCAGGTCAGACACATGGAGTTTGCTCAGGACCCAATTCTTACCAAGTCATTATTTCCATCTGCCCATGTGTTTGTCATGTGCATTTCTGCACTGAATTTATAGTGAAGACTTGGGTTCAAATACTGATTCTTTCATTTACTACCTGTGGAACTTGGGAAAGTTGTTTAACTTCTCTGGAGCTCAGTTTCTTCATCTATAAAATAAGGATATTGTACTACATGATTTGTGAGGTACTTATCAGTTCTAAGTCTATGATATGTGGGCTTCTGTGGAGTCAGAAGAGTTCTACTCATTCCTAGTAATATTTGATTGGATGAAATATATGTCAAAAAAGGGAAAATCACTTGAAGATAATGGTAATAGAATTTGACCTGTACATTATTTGACTGGGATAATTTCCTGACCATCAAGAAAAAGCTTTGCTTCCTAATAAAACTAGGATGAGTATTTCTTTATTGATTATACTGAACATCCTTACATAGTAATTTCAACCTATTCCCATCATAAGGAAATTAGTATTGTCTTTATGAGAGTCTTTTCTACTAAAAAGACATAATAAGAATAATGTTCATAGCTGAGCCAAGTGATATTGATAATGTTTTATCTAAAGGAAATTATATGTTTTCCTCAAGATATACACTTATCATTTTAGGTAAATCACATAAGATGCTCACATAATACTTTCCTTATTGAAATATTCATGGAGCCAGTTTTCAACCAGCCACATCTAACCAAGTTGTTTTTTTCCCTCTAAAATAAAACTTTTTTTATCATGTACACATTAGATGCAAAGGACAGGGAATCAATGAATCAAGTATGAGCCTCACTTTTCAAAATATACACACAAATACACATTTGTAGTACTAGAACTATATGTAGCCAATGTTCAGTGAATATATAGCAAGAGAAAACTGTTTAATGTAGAGAATACTGATGAAAATAAAAATCACCAAGCATTGGTTTAAGTTAGGTGTGATATGGGTAGACTGGGAATCTGGTATTCTTCCCCTATCTTCTAAGTCTATTAAAGAATTCTGATTCTGAGCTAAAGCCCTCACTGCTATTCTAGTCATAGAAGTAAAAAATGGAAAACACCTATTAGGTCACTTAGTTTATCCCCTTGAAACTAGAAGAAAAGATAACTCTGTATACTGTGTATATGTATGTGTGTCTCTGTGTATGCATAATTCTCTATATGTCTCCCTTTAACTCTCTTTATCTCTATTGCTACCTCTCTCTGTCTCTCTGTTTTATCTCTCTCTCTCTCTCTCTAGATAGATAGATAGATAGATAAACATTTAGATTTTGGCCTATTATCATCTTTTAATATATTATACGACAAAGCTCCTGCTCATTTCTTTGAGTATTATTTTATTATCTAGTATTTCCTAATGTTCTTCCCAGGTTTAATAAAAATTTCTCCCTTGTGAAATTCTTTCATGTGCTTCCCATCAGATATTATAAAGTTCCTCTTCTCCTTTGCTGGCCTTTGTATCTATCAAATACTAACATATCTCAATCAAGACTCAAAGTTAATTACCCCAGAGTAACAGGTTTTATGTGCCTTGAGGCCACATGTGGCCCTCTAAGTCCTCAAGTGTGGCCCTTTGACTGAATCCAAATTTCTTTGTTCCACCTTTGAAACTGCTGCCATAACATGATGTTGGTATAGGAGATATCTATATTCTCCTTATGAAGTTCTGGATGATGGAGAGGTGGGGGTTGGGGCAGTAGGTTTTTTTTTTTTCTTTCCCTCCCTTTTGAAAAATTTTTCTTAATGAATTTAAAGACATAGCCATCCACTAAGTCTGCTGTATCCAAGCAAATCGTGGCTTTTTTTGATGGTTTTTATTTTGTGTTAATTGGTTTAGGGGCAAAAAGAGGCCCAAAGACCTTCAAATACTTAACTTGGTTTAATGTCTTTTTAATTTATACAAGCTGTCAGAGCAAGAGAAGAAAAAGCACACATTGTGAAACATACACACACACAATTCCCTTAATAAAAGGATTTGTTCTGTAAAACTTGGACTCAGTCAAAAGGCTGCACCCAAGGACTTAAAAGGCCACATGTGGCCTCAAGACCACAGGTTCCCCACCTCTGGTCTCTATCATCTTATTTTCTCTCAATCTACTTAACCAACTCTGCTACTCAGTACCTGTATGACCTTGGACAAATCAGTTAACCTTTCTAGATGTCAGTTTCATCATTTGTAAAATGAAGGAGATGGACCAGATGGTCTCTAAGGCCCCTTCCAGCTCTAAAATTATGATCCCATGATCCATAATCTTAGTTCTAAGTCTCCTCAGCTAGAGGATTTTCCCCAAGTGGAAGTGTCTATTTGTACTGAAGAATAACAGAATGCCTTGAATATTTAAAAGTACCTTTGTTGAAATGTTGAGTTGTGACACGCATATTTATAATTTTCATGTTCAAGCCTAGACATGATCTGACCAGTGATAAAGCCCATACACTTTGTAAAGCCCAATAGATATATTTCTTTCTTGTGCTTATAATCTAATTTGTATTGTAATTATCTGCAAACTTGGTTTGTCACCTCTACTAGATTGCATAATCCTTGAGGTCAGAACTGGTGAAGACTTTGTATTTTCAAAGCCACTGTATATTCTTTAGTACTAGAACAATTCAATGCATGTAATGGGTGATTAATGAGTATTTGTTGATTAAATGGGTACATAACTCTGAATGGGAAGTCTTCATATTGTATATGAATTATGGACTAAAGTTTAACTTCATATTTGGAACTTGGAATTCATTTCTCTATAGAAAGAAATGTAAAAGATGGCTATGGTAGGTTCCCAGACTAGTTGAGCCCACAGAGTTTTTTAGGAACAGAAGTATAATCGTAATAGTATTCTAAACCCACAGCTCTTAGAATACAGTTCTCCAATGGAGAGTTATGTAGGAGGCTGGGCTTTTGACATCTAAGGAACGTTCATGGTATCATTGAAGGAAGGCTCTGGCTTCTGGAACAGACAGCATAAGTTAGTTATTTGTTCTTCATTTTCTAAAAGGACCAATGACATCACAGAGTGATGTCTTGACTTGCACATAAATTGCATTTAAATGAGGCAGAGTTGCACAAAGTCAGCAGTCTCACTCTTCCAAAGTCATCAAAGTCCAGTGGCAAGACACAAAGTCAAGACAATTAGTGATGGTCTGGAATGTGGTGGATGATCTTGGCATCTTCAATGTCTGACTAAGCTCTAAGCACTCCACAGTGCCTGCTTCAGTCACCTTCATAGTCATTGGAACAAATTGTTCTCATCTTCCCCATTCTGCTGGGGGAAAGTCTTCAGGAAATTCCTCTAACTCACTAATTGGTGTGAGGCCTGTTTGTTACCTTCATTCTGGCTTAGCCCATCTGCCAAGATGGTTTTACTAGGGTATGAATGTGCGTGCTACAGCTTCTTGGAGCCATAGGTGAGTGGGCTTAAGCTCTATACCACGTCCAGAGAAAGAAAACATAGCTGGTAAGAAGATGTCTTATGAAGAATGGCAGAAAGAATTGATGATGTATATGTTGGAGAAGAGAAAATGGGGCAAAATGATTGTTCTTTTCAAGTATTTGGAAAACACATCACACTGAAGATGGGATAGACTATGCTGCTTGACCCCAGAGAGCAGGACTAGAAACAATAAATGGAAATGTCAGAAAGAAAGATTTTTCCAGAATTACATAATGTCAGAATTGAAAAGAAATCTGGAGGTTAACTAGTTCTGCCTGTACCTGAACAAGAATCCCCATGGGACAAATGGTCATCCAGCCTTTTTTAGTGAGATGAACCCCCCTGAGACAACCCATGCCAGTTTTAGATTGCTCTCATTGTTAAGAAGATGTTTTTCCTTCCATCAAGTTTAGATTTACACTGGCAATGTTTACCAGTAACTTCTAGTTCTATTCTCTGGGTCAGAGTAGAACTGTTATAATTCTTTCTTTATATGACAGACTTTGAAAACAAGGGTACTTGAAGTTATCAAGTGCCTCCCTACCCCAGTATACACTGTTTTCTCTCACCTAGATGACATGTCCACAATTTCTTCAATTGATTCTTATGTGGCATGATATACAGGTCTTTCACTATCCTGGTAACATTCTTTGGATGGTCTTCAATTTTTCCATGTTCTTCCTAAAATTTGATCCCTAGAACTGAATAAAAAGAGGTCAAAATCAAGTCAAATCAGGGCAGCTTTTTTTCTCAATGTAAGGATATTTTAAAAACATAATATTTCATTTTCACCCAATTACATGTAAAAACAAATTTTAAAATTCATTGTTAAAATTTTAAGTTCCAAATTCTCTTCCTCCCTTCTTTTCCTCTCCCCTCCTTAAAACAGTAAACAATTTGATATAGGTTATACATATGCAGTCATGCAAAACACATTTCCATATTAGTCACGTTGTGAAAGAAAACACAGACCACAAAAACCACAGACACACAAATAAAGAAACTAAAAAATAGTATGCTTCAATCTACATTCAGGCTCCATCACTTCTTACTCTGGAGGTGAATAGCATTTTTCATCATAAGCCCTTTGGAATTGTCTTGGATCTTTGAAGTGCTGAGAATAACTAAATCATTCACAGTTGAACATCATGCAATATTGCTGTTACTACGTAGAAGCTTTTCCTGGTTCTGCTCACTTCATTTTGAATCAGTTCATATAAGTCTTCTCAGGTTTTTCTGAAATTGTCTTGGTCATCATGTCTCATAGCACAATAGTATTTCATTATGATCATATACCACAAGTTTTTCAGCCATTCCCCAACTGATGGACATCCCCTCAATTTCCAATTTGTTGCTACCACAAAAAGAGTTTCTATAAATATTTTTGCATAATTATGTCTTTCCCCTTTTTTGATCTCTTTGGGATACAGACCTAGTAGTGGTACTGCTGGATCAAAGGGTGTGCACAATTTTATAGCCCTTTGGGTATAGTTCCAAATTACTGTCCAGAATGGTTAGATCAGTTTACAATTCCACCAACAGTGCATTGGTGTCCCTATTTTTCCACATCCCTTCCAACATTTATCATTTTCCTTTTTTTTTGTTATATCAGCCAATCTGATAGGTGTGAAGTGGTACCTCAGAGTTATTTTAATTTGCATTTCTCGAATCAAAGGTGGTTTAGAGCATTTTTCCCTATGACTATAGATAGCTTTGTTTTCTTCTTCTGAAAACTGCCTGTTCATTTCATTTGATCATTTGTCAATTAGGAAATGAATTGTATTCTTATAAATTTAACTCAGTTCTCTGTATTTGAGAAATGAGGTCGTTATCAGAGATACTTGTTGTAGAAAAATTTTCCCAGCTTTCCGCTCTTCTTCTAATCTTGGTTGCTTTGTTTTTGTTTATGCAAACCCTTTTTAATTTCATGTCATTAAAATTATTCATTTTACATCTTGTAATTCTCCCTATCTTTTGTTTGGTCGTAAATTATTTCTTTATTCATAGATCTGACAAGTAAACTATTTCTTGCTATCCTAATATATTTATGATATCACCCTCTATGTCTAACTCATGTACCCATTTTGATCTTACCTTGTTATATGGTGTAAGTTGCTATAAAGAGATTCTTAACAATAAAGTTGTACAAATATACAATGTGTTGCCTGCAGTTATCTTTTGGAAATCTTAAAGCAGAGTTTATATGCTCATTTGTCAGAGCTACTGTAGGGGGAGATATATTTAGATATGATCAGACTTACAAGGTCTCTTCCAGTTCTGGGATTCTATGAGCTGGGCAGAAGATATGATGGTTATAGCTCCCATGGGTGTGGTAAGGACAGGTAGGTCCCTGGTGGTACCAGGTCAGGTAGCTCTAGATGTTCTATGCACCATCAGTCAATCAATAAACCTTTATTAAACATTTATTATGTGCCAGGCACTGTGCTGAGCACTGGTGATACAGATACAAGCAAAAAGAAAGACAATCCCTGTCCTCTGGAAGGACTGCAACTCTACAATTCTGGAGGTTCGGGCAAGCTTCACAAGACCTGCCTGATTATCTAGTCCATGCCCTTCATTTTTACAGATGAGGAAACTAAGGTTTGCTAAGGTAAATTGACATTACCATAGTAGCATGAGTAGTAAGTGGCAGAATGAGGATTAAAACTCAGATTTTACAACACTAAGCTCTTATTATAATTCCTTGCACCATCTGACACGAAATCTTATTGAATCTTTCCCTTATTGAGGGGTTTCAGACAAATGTCTACTAATGGTAGGGTTTGCCTTAAGCAAATTTCTGAAGTAAGCAATGTTTGTTTTTAATGTTCCTCTTTCTCCCAATTGACAAGCTCCTTTTACCTTTTCAGAACACTTACTTTGTTGATATATACATGCACATACTTAATTATATATTCATATATATCTAAATCCTGGTCAAATCAGGAAATACATACATACATACACACACACACATATATATATTTGCATGTGTGTATATATTTATGTACATATATATATATGTATGTATGGACACATACCCATACATACATTTTTCCCCATAACTTCTGACTTAGATACTATAAATTTTTCTTTATTAAAGTTTACCTGCCCTGTGTGCAGTTCCTTAGGGCCTTGATCTCAGTTAGTGAATGTGATGACCTAATCACATCCCACTCCTCCCCCCTGAGAGTTAATGGATGATAATGGATCACTACATTGCCCCTTCTGTTTAATAATTTGTATTTTAAAAGGACCTTCAAACTTTTAGCTTATTCCACTACTCTACTAGGATCCCTACGATAATAAGGACTTCCTCTTAGCTATATTTTGTATTTCACCTGATCTATCACTGCTGTGGACACACTAAGTTCTTAACTAGTGTTTTTTGAATTAAATTGAATTGAACTGAATTTGGTTGAATTGAATAATTGGGGTTGTAGATCACTGGGATCTTATCACATTGATCTATCCTATCTACCTGTGTAAAAGGCCAGCTCTGAAGCTTGCACTGGTCACATTTTTAATCACCTTTATTTCCTATGCAACTTCCCTTCCCAGCACTGTAGCAAACTATATACGCGCACATGCACATATGCTTTGTATGGGAAGCAGGCAGGATCAGAAATTGCCTTCATTTCTTCATACATGGAGAAAGGTAGGGGTTTCTTCTCCTGGTGACTACTGGTAGTTTCCAGGGGACCACTGGTTGACTCTTAGTGAAAAGGATAATGTGGGAGGAACACTACCAGTTCCATCCATGGAACACACGTTCTCCCATAGCACAATGAAAAGAATTGTATTGACAAGGGTGAGGTATCAAAATTTGTTTCCCTTGAGGGCTATGACTAACACTATACCCTTTCTACAAAAGTAAACATAGAAGTGAACAGATTGAGAAATATTTGACAAAAACTTTCCTTTGAACTATGTATCTCAACACGTGCTTCCTTCTGTCCCTTTGTACTCTCAAAATGCTTTCATTTCATTTAACATAATTTAATATTTTTTGAGATTGGGTCTTCCCATCTCACACAGGCTAGAAGTATAGCAGCCACTCATGGGCCTAATCCCACTACTGATTTGCACAGAAGCTTTGACCTCATCCATTTATGTCCTGACCTTGTTTACCTCTCATTAGATAGCCTGGTGGCCCTGTGCTTCTGGGGATTCCTTATATTGGTGCCAGACAGAGCAGACAGTTGATCACCTTAGCCCTACCATATCTCAGAACTCCAGAGCTCAAGATATCTATTAATCTTAACCTCTCCAGTAGCAGAAATTCCAGGTGTCTGCCATCATGTCTGGCAGAATGTTTTTACATGCATAAAAAGAAATAAATACAATTACAAAGTGAATCAATTACTGTATATTGAAATGCAGTTATTAAAATATGTTTTATTTTATTTTTTTAATCTCTGTAGATATTTTATTCTTTTTTTAACATTTTAATCAATTTATTTATTTTTAGTTTTTAACATTGACTTCCACAAGATTTTGAGTTCCAAATTTTCTCCCCATCTCATCTCCCTCACCCCAAGATGGCATGCATTCTGAATACCCCTTCCCCTAATCTGCCCTCCCTTCTATCTCTCCCCCCCTTCTCTTATCCCCTTCCCCTTCAATTTTCCTGTAGGAAATTGTATATGTTATATCCCAGTTGCATGTGAAAACAATTTTTTTTAAACTTTTGTTTTTAAAACTTTGGGTTCCAAATTTTCTCCCTTCCTTCCTCCCCACTCACCCTCATAGAGAAGGGAAGCAGCTCGATACAGGTTATACATGTGTAGTCATGCAAAACACTTCCATAGTAGTCATGTTGTGAAAAACTCAGTATACTTCCCTTAATCCTATCCCGCTCCCTATTTATTCTACTCTGTCTTTTGACCCTATCCCTCCTTGGAAGTGTTTACTTCTGATTACCCCCTCCCCTAATCTGCCCTCCCCTCTCTTGTCCCCTTCCCCTCCATTTTTCTATAGGGTGAGATAGATTTCCATACCCAATTGGGCGTGTATATTATTCCCTCCTTAAGCCAAATTCAATGAAAGTAAGATTCACTCATTCCCTCTCACCTTCCCCCATTTCCCCTCCATTGTAAAAGCCTTTTCTTGTCTGTTTTATGTGAGATAATTTACTCCATTCTACCTTTCCCTTTCTCCTTCTCTACATATAATCCTTTCTCACCCTTTAATTTTATTCTCCAGATATCACCCCTTCATCTTCAACTCACCCTGTGCCCTCTGTCTGTCTATCTATCCATCTATCTATCTATCTATCTATCTATCTATCTATCCATATACATACATATAATTTTTCCCTCCAACTACTCTAATACTGACAAAGGACTCATGAGTTACAAATATCATCTTTCCATTCAGAATGTAAACAGTTCAACCTTAATAAGTCTCTTATGATTTCTTTTTCCTAGTTACCTCTTCATATTTCTCTTGAGTCTTGTATCTGAAAGTCAAATTTTCTATTCAGCTCTGGTCTTTTCATCAAGAATGCTTGAAAGTCCTCTGTTTCACTGAATGACCATTTTTTTCCCCTGAAGGATTATACTCAGTTTTGCTGGGTAGGTGATTCTTGGTTGTAATCCTATCTCCTTTGCCCTCTGGAATATTATATTCCAAGCCCTGCAGTTCCCTTAATGTAGAAGCTGCAATATTTCTAGGAGTTTTTCTTTGGGGATCTCTTTCAGGAGGTGGTCAATGAATTCTTTCAATTTCCATTTTGCCCTCTGGTTCTAAAATATCAGGGTGGTTTTCCTTGATAATTTCTTGAAAGATGACATATAGGCTCTTTTTTTGGTCATGGCTTTCAGATAGTCCAATAATTTTTAAATTCTCTCTCCTGGGTCTATTTACCAGGTCAATTGTTTTTCCAACGAGATATTTCACATTGTTTTCTATTTTTTTTCATTCTTTTGAATTTGTTTTACAGTGTCTTGATTTCTCATAAAGTTGCTAGCTTCCAATTGCTCCATTCTAATTTTTAAGGAAGTATTTTCTTCAGTAATCTTTTGGACTTCCTTTTCTATTTGTCCAATTTTGCTTTTGAAGGCATTCTTCTCCTCATTGGCTTTTTGGACCTCTTTTGCCATTTGAGTTAGGCTATTTTTTAAGGTGTTATTTTCTTCAGTATTTTTTGGGTCTCCTTTAGCAAGCTGTTGACTTGTTTTTCATGATTTTCTTGTATCACTCTCAGTTTTTCCTCTACTTCTCTTACTTGTTTCTCAAAATCCTTTTTGAGCTCTCCCATGGCCTGGGACCAATTCATATTTTTCTTGGAGGCTTTGGATATAGGAACTTTGACTTTGTTATCTTCTTCTGATTGTATGTTTTGATCTTCTTTGTCACCAAAGTAAAATTCTAAGGTCTGACTCTTTCTGTGCTGCTTGCTCATGATCTTAGCCAATTACTTGAGTTACAAACTCTTTGTTAAGGTAGGGGTCTGCTTCCAGTGTGAAGAAGGTACTGTCCTAAGCTTCAGGGGTTTTGTGCCGCTGTTCTCAGAGAAACTTCTAGGGACCTGTAAATTTTCAGTTCTTCCAAGGTACTATGAATTGGGGCTAGGTGTTTACTCTTTTCCTGGCCTGTGCTCTGGTCTATGAGTGACCACAAGCACTCATTTATGTCTTGGAATTGTGAGGAGGATGTTTTATTTTTTAAAGGTCATGGGCCCCAAGTTAACAAACCCTGCCCCAATAGAAATTTTTGTTTCTCCCTCTCTAGGTCAAAGATTCTTCTTTTTGGCAGATAAAATGATATGAGTTAAGCAACCCTGAATCTCTCCACTGTCCATTATAATTGCCCTATGAATTATATCTATATATGTATATGTATATGCATACGTACACATAAAGTAACTAGCTGGTACAATGAATAGAGTACTGGAACTGGAATTAAAAGACCTGATTTCAAATTTGGTTTCATATACCTACCATCTGTGTTACCCTGGGCAATACATTTAACTTTTGTCTGCCTCAATTTCCTCATCTGTAAAATTGGGATAATAATAACAACTATCTCTCAGTGGATTATTATGAGGATAAAATGAGGTAATACTTGTAAAGTATTTTGGAAATCTTAGAGGGCTATATAAATGCTAGGTATTATTATCATACTTTGTCCCACACAATGCTTTTAACCTCTCTTTGATCCTCCTCTTATTCTTCCTTTATTTTTGTAGTCCTTGGCTTTTCCTTGCTCATTCAGCTCTCTTGGACCCCTGAAACTACTCTTAGAGATTATAGGTTTTGCCTTTGTTCTTTGTTACCTACCCTCACTTCCATGTTTTTTATGTGTCTTTTAAAAATGGAAGTTGTTGATAAATTCCCTGGGCATCCACATCAGTATCCTTAGATAGTTCCTGCTCTTTTTCCTCATCGGAATTTGTATGTGTGTGTGTATGTCTTCAGAATTTCATTCTTGAGAGCTTTACATCCCTCCTGGGCCAACTTCACCAACAGAATTTTAGGCCTTTCCTTTCTCTGTACTCTATGAAATTTGCTTTCCTAAAATCCAAGGTGTAATATAGAATATGACTGGATTTCCTTTCTTCCTCTATCACAAATTCTAGCCTTATCTCCATAAATTGATTGTAAACTCCCTGAGAATAGGCCTTATTTTTAACATGTGTTTGGTATCCCCCACAGAACTCATCACAATACTTATCTCATGGTAGTGCTCAACAAACTTCTTGGATGAAAGACTCTATAAATACTCATACAGCCATGGTTTTAAGAGTGCTCTTTTAATTGTTATTGATTGGTTTCTTGTGTATACCTTTTCTCTCCAACCATATTATGAATCCTAGATGTTAGTATTCCCCCTCAGCAAGTTCACACCAGTAGAAGCGGAAGCAGGGAGGGAGTAGAGCCTGGCTTGTGATTTCATTACTTATTAAGTATTTACTATGTGCCAGGCACTATTCTTATAAAAGTTGAAAACAGGTTCAGGGACCTTACATTCTAATGGGGGAAACTATGTAAAACAAATAGGCATATATAAGATATACAGAGAATAGATATAAGGAAACTTTAGAGGGGAAATTGAAAATTGAGCCAAACCAGAAAAGACTTCTTCCAGACTCAGCGTTTGAGTTGAGTCTCAAAGGAATTCAGAAATTCCAAGAGGTGGAAGTGAAGATTTTGTTCATTTGGGGCATAGCTGCTAATGAAAAGGTGAGAAGATGGACTTTAATGGTTGTGTGTGAAGAAGTGCATGGAGGTCATAGAGCAGCTGGGGTAGAGCAATATGTAAGTCTGGAAAGGTAGGAAGAAAACAGATAGGGAAAAGATTTAAATGTCAAAGAGAATATTTCATATTTTCTTAGAGATAATAGGGAGCCACTGGATTTTATTGAGTTAGTTGGTGACATGTAGGAAAATGCACTGAACTGTAAGAAAATCATTCTTGAAACTATCTGGAGGATGGATTGGGAGAGATTTAAGGCAAGAAAACCATTTAAGATGCTCTTATTGCAATAATCCAGGAAGAAGTGATGAGGGCTTGAAATAGGGTAATGGTTGTCTGAGCAGAGACAAGAGACATACATGACAGATGCTATGGAGAGAAAAACAGAAAAATCTGGCAACTGACTAAGTATGTGGGATGATTGAGAGTGAAGAGTCAAAGATAGCACAAAGATTGCAAACCTGCATTGCTATGAGGATGGTGGTATCCTTGATAGTAATAAGGAAGTATGAAAGATTGATTTTTGGGGAAAGAAAATGAGTTTTGTTTCACTGAGTTTGAGATACCTATAGGGCAGATGATTTGAAATATCCAATTTCAAAGCAATTTGTGTTATAGGACTACAGCTCAGGAGAGACACTACAGTTGGATATGTAGATCTGGGAATCATCTTCATCACATGATAATTGAACCCATGAAAGCTGTTGAATACATGAAGTTAGAGGGCATGGAGAGAAAAGAGAATAAGATTTACAAAAGAGACTTAGAAGACAATAGGTAGTAGGTTTGATATGGATGAAAATCCAGCAAAAGAGACTGAGAAAGACAACAATAAAAAGAATCAGGAGAGAACAGTGTAAAAAAAACCCAGAGAGGAGAGAGTATACAGACAGAGAAGATGGTCAATGGCATCAAATGCTGCAGAAAGGCCAAGAAGGATATCCAACCACTTCGTGTGATAAGGTTAAGTCCCTTGCATAATAGTCTTTAAGTTTTTCAAAGTGCTTAACATAATTATCCCATTTGATACACCAAATCTGGGAAATGGGTGCTATTATTATCTCCAATTTACATATGAAGCCAAAAGGTTGTGACTTGCCTAAGGTCATATATAGAATTATAGGAGCATAGATTAAAAGCTGGAAGAGACTTTAGAGTTTGAGTTTAAATTCCTCATTTTACAGATGAGGACGCTGAGGCCCAGAGAAGTTTAGTTACTCATCCAGGGTCAGATATCTATTAAGTATCTGAAATTAGATTCAAACCTAGGTCTTCTGACACCAAGTTTAATACTCTATCCATTGGACCAGTGGTGTCCAACTCAAACAGAAGTAAGACCCACTAAACTGGACATAAGGATCCCTGCAGCCACATATTAGCTAAGATAACCACATGTTCACATTATCTATGCTCTCTTCTAATTTTATTTGTTAAATATTTCCCAATTAAATTTTAATCTGTACTTGGGAGTAGTTTGGGCAGCAGTGAGGTCAACTGTCTGTAGGGTCTGACATCTCTGCACTAGACCATATAAGTCATACAGCTGGTCAGTGGTAAGGCCAAGTTTTTAATTCACATCTTACTCCCAGACTCCATCTCTCCTTCATAGTTCCCCCCCTTTTTTTTTTGTTTTGTTTTGTTAAGGGTATCACCACCATGTTTTTAGTTACTCAGGTTCACAACCTATGAGTCATCCTCATCCTTTCACTCTAACTTATCCCTTATCTCCATATCTAATCAGCCATCATCTTTTCAGTTATACCTCCACAACATATTTTGCAGCCTTTCCCCATGTTCACTCACCTCCTACCCCAGTTGAGGCACTCCTCTCTCACCTATGTTGTAGGATGATTATAACAAAACATCTTTCACCTATGTATTATTGAACTATTGTTGTTGTTGATTTGTGTCCAACTCTTCTTGACCCCATTTGGGATTTTATTGACAGAGATACTGGACTGGTTTGCCATTTCCTTCTTCAGCTCATTTTACAGATGAGGAAACTAAGGGAAACAGGGTTAAGTGACTTGTCCAGGGTCACACAGCTAGTAAGTGTCCGAGGCTAGACTTGAACTCATAAAGGTGAGTCTTCCAGACTACAGGTCTAAGGCTCTATCCACTGCACCACTTAGCTGCCCTGTATATAAATTCTAAAATTGGTTTACCTGTTTTCAGTCTCTGTTTTTTTCATGCCTCTTCTGCATTACTACTGAATACTTTTCCTAAAGCATGGCTCTAACTATATCAGTTTCTTGAACCAGAAATTTCAGTCACTGCCTATTGCTTCTAGAATAAAATAGAGACCTTTTAGCTTGGAATTTAAAGTCCTTCCAAACATAGCTGCAGACTAACTTTCCAGACTTATTATTTTATATTACTTTCTTCTATGTACTTTACTTTCTAGTCAAACTTGCCGATTTACTTTCTCCTGAACTCAGCATTCCACCCCCCTCACTTCCATGACTTTGCTGAGACCTTCCTCATACCTGAGATGTACTTTATCCTCACTTTTGCTTCTTAGAATTTAAAACTTCCATCAAAGTTCAGTTCAGGGTCCATGTCTAATATGAAACTTTCTCCCATCCCCTTAATTGTTAGTTCTCCTTTCTTGAATTATCTTTTATTTATTTAATCTGTATATATGTTGTATCCCCCAATAGAATGTAAGCTATTGAAAAGCAGAAACTTTTTAAAAAAAATTGTCTTTGATTCTTCAGAGCCTCATATAAAATCTCCCTATGTCTTGGGTATCGCCTTTCTATTTATGCACTGGTAGTAGCAGAATAGCAGAGGAAGGGGCAGACAGCGCTAAGAATTACGTACTTTTCAAAGCATCTATAACTTTAACTTAACTCTTAGTATAGCATAAAATGTGAAATTCCCCCCCCCCCCCAACCTCCAGTTAATGAGTATATATCTTCCTGGAGAAACTAAGTTATATTTGTCATAGCATTTTTAGATAAATGAAAATAGGTGAAAAAAGGAAGTTATAGTTAGATAGAAGAATGGCTTACAGGTTCTCTTTGGAGAAATAAATAAATAAATTGATGGAATTAGTTTTGCCAAATGCCAAACGATATCAAGAAACCTTCCATGGAATGTGTGATCATCTTATTTTGCATTACTCATGATAAGTATCACTAAAGAAGACCACCATTGAAATAATGGCAGCCTATGTACCAACATATGTCAAGGAGGATGAAGTGGTAGATAATTAAAAAGAACTCAATAAAACCCTTGAAATTAAATCAACATATACATATATGCTCAGCAACTACAAAGAAAAGGTGGAAAAAGAAGAGGATATTATGGAACGTATTGGAAAATATGGATCAGGATTAAAGAATGAGAAAGGCCAGAGACTTGTGGAGTATACAGAAGCCTCACACCTATATTACCAATATATCCTTAGGGAAAAGAATTGGTAGCTACTAAACATGTTGAGCATTAAATAACACCACAAAAGATGAAATTGATTATATGTTAACGGACAATATGTGATTCTTTATTATTGTTGTAAACATTTCTGAACCAGTTTTCTATGTACAGACAACAGACCATATAGATGTATTAAAAGTAAAAATTAGTATAAGGTTAGAACAAGAAATACGAGAAAATGATATTATGTGCAATTAAAACAATTAAATCTTGACCTATACAAGCAAGTTATTGATGATGAAAATAGGATAGGGATGAAAAAGGGTATAAGGTTATAGGTTTATTGCTGAAAGGAACATTACAGGCCATCTTATCCAATCTTTTCATTTTACAGATGAAGAAACTGAGGACCATTGAAGAAAAATGACTTGCCCAGAGTCACCCTGGTAGTAACAGTGCCAGAACTGGAATTCTCAGGTTATGTGACTCCCTATCAACAATTGTTTGCACTGTTCCACATTTTTCTCCCAAGTTTTATGCAAAGTCTAAAAAAAAAGGATTCCCAGTCAGTGGTGGGATTTTCAAAATGCTCCTATTGGCAGTACATATCACACCTACTGTATTGATCCTGGAACTCCATAAAAATGGAAACTTCCTGAAAGTTCCTCAGTGGCATTCATAGCAATACAAGAATAAGTTTAAAATTGGAAAACTTAGATTATGACATGCCATGGGACAGAAAGTCAGTCAAATTAGTCCATCAACATGGATGGGTTGGACAAATGCTACAGATGGATGATGAGCTGGGTCCATAAATGAGTTAAGGGGAGAATGCCGAGTGGGATTGTATCTGTAAAACTACACAGTACTTTCAATGATATCAAATTACTCATATAGATAAGGTTAATAATTTCACACAGAATTTTAACAACACAAATCAATTGCCATAAGGAAACCAAAAGAACCTACAAAATGCCTTTGTTAGGAAACATTGACTTACTTGATGCTTATTATTTTTTTTTTTTAGTGAGGCAATTGGGGTTAAGTGACTTGCCCAAGGTCACACAGCTAGTATGTGTCAAGTGTTGGGTCTGAGGCCAGATTTGAACTCAGGTCCTCCTGACTTCAGGGCCAGTGCTCTATCCACTGCTCTATCCACTGCACCACCTAGTTGCCCCATTACTTGATGCTTATGATGACATACAAAGATAACAGTAGTTTAGAAGATCAACTCATTTGTACAATTACAGAAAAAAGATGATGAAAGATTATAAGCATTATCATTTTATGAAACAGAGAGAAGTTAGGTTAAAAACAGTTTTAAAAAGGTAGGCAAGAAACCCAACTAAGCAAAACTAAACTAAGGGCATTTGAGGATGAAAATTGATGATAGTGACAATGATGATGATGGTAACAACAACAACAGCAATACTTAGCATTTACATAGTGCTTTAAGGTTTTCAAAGCACTTTACAATGGTTGGAGCTAAGTTATGGTAGAGTGATAGAAAGAAGTACAGTGAGCTCCCTTCCACAAACCACTCTAAATAAATGTACAAAATGCACCAGGTCAAATTCTGATGAGGAAATCCAGAAAGTCATAGTGAGTCATTTGTCTAGCCCAGCTATGCTTAGGGAGACAGACAGGGAAGTCTAGGGACATTGGAGACTGGGATGGGCCAGGAGCGTATCATTTTAGGAGCACTTAATGACCAGGAAGATGTTATGAAAGATGAGGTCCCAGATCTGTACCAGGGCACTACCAGGCCTAGACCAGATCATTGCATTTGCAACCTTCACTCCTACACATGTGCTGCTGAGCAAACATAGACAATATCACACAACCATTCTGACTGGGTCCACTACCAATTTATGTTGTTGTTATTGTTCAGTTGTTTGCATTCATGTCCAACTCTTCATGACTTCATTTTGGGGTTTTCTTGGCAAAGATACTGGAATGGTTTGCCATTTCCTTCTCCAGCTCATTTTACAGATGAGGAAACTGAGGCAAACAAGGTTAAGTGACTTGCTCAGCGTCACACAGCTAGTAAGTGTCTGAGGCCAGATTTGAACTCAGTAAGATGTTTATGTTAAAATTTATGTTATACAACTTCAATTGGTCCCTCAATGCTATTAGTCAATCCTTTTACAACTCACTTATTAGCTCACTATCTCACTCTCCACAGTGGCTCTTCTAAATCTTTTCACCCCTCCTCAAACTTCCCCCACTTTCTCAGCTGAGAAACTTGCCTCATTTTACAGAAAATTGAGACCATTCACCATGAGCTCCCTCCTGTTCCCTCTTTCTCATCTATGACTAAGGTGACTTTTTGCCACTCTCTCCTCCTTCACCCCTGTCTCACAGGATGAGGTGGCCTTACTCCTTAGCAAGGCAAACCCCTCTACCCATTCAAGCAACCTCATTCCATCCCATCTTCCACAACAGACTGACTCTGTTGTCCCCACTCTATCACTTATTTTCAATCTCTTTTGGTTTACTGGCTCATTTTCTAATGCCTACAGATATGACCATGTCTTTCCCATCCTGGAAAAAAAAACCTTCATTTGATCTTTCCATCTCTGCCAACTATCATTCTATTTTTCTCTTGCTCTTTTTCACTAAACTCCTCAAAAAAGCCATCTACTATAGGTGCTTCTACTTTCTCTCCTCTCACTCTCTTCTTAACCATTAATAATCTGACTTCTGACCTTATCATTCCATTGAAACTGGTCTCTCCAAAGTTACTAATGATCTCTTAGTTGTCAAATACAGTGGTCTTTTCTCAATCCTTATTCTTCTTAACCTTTCTACAGTCTTTGACACTGTTGATCATCCTCTCCTCCTTCATCCTTCCTTCTCTCTAGATTTTTGGGACACCAATTTCTCTTGGTTCTCCTCCTACCTATCTGACTTCTCCTTCTTAGTATCCTTTACTGGATTTTTCATCCAGATCATTTTCTCTAATTGTAGGTGTCCCTCAGGGTTCAGTCCTGGACCCTCTTCTCTTCTTTTTCAATACTACTTCTCTTGGTGATCTCATCAGCTCCCATAGATTTAATTAACATCTCTATACTGATGATTCTCAAATCTACCTATCTTGCCCTAACCTCTCTATTGACTTCCAATCTGTATCTACAACTGCTTTTCAGACATCTCAAACTGGATGTCCAGTAGTTTAAACTCAACATATCCCAAACAGAATTCTCCCTAAGCACCCCCTCCCATCTTCCCTATTACTCTAGAGGGCAACACCATTTGTCCCTCAGGTTCACAACATAGGAGTCATCCTGGACTCCTCACTACCTCTCACCCCCCTCCATATCTAAGCTGTTGTCAAAGTCTGCTGATTTCACCTTTGTGATATTTCTCTAAAATATTTTCTTCTCTCTTCTGATGCTGCCACCATTTTAGTGTAGGTATTCATTGCCTTATGCCTTGATGACTGCAATAACCTGCTAGTGGGTTTGCCTGCCTCAAGTCTCACCCCATTCCAATCCATCCTCCATTCAACCACCAAAGTGATTTTCCTAAAGCCCAGGTCCAACAAGGGTATGCTCCCTACTTAATAAATTCCAGTGACTCCCTATTGCCTCCAGGATCAAATGCAAAATTCTCTGTTTGATATTCAAAACCTTTCATAACCGAGTCCCTTCCCAGCTTTCTTTGTTTCTTTTTTTTTGCAAGGCAATTGGGGCTAAGTGACTTGCCCAGGGTCATACAGCTTGTAAGTGTCAAGTGTCTGGTCTGAGACTGGATTTGAACTCAGGTCCTCCTGACTCCAGGGCTGGTGCTCTATCCACTGTGCCACCTAGCTGCCCCATCCCTCCCCACTTTCTTAAACCTGACTCAACACTATGTATTCTTTGATCCAGTGATACTGGCTTCCTGGCTGTTCCACAAAAAGATACTTCATCCCTTGCTTCCTGGCATTTTCTCTTGCTGTCCCCCATGCTCATAATGCTCTTTCTTCTCGACTCCATGGACTGAATTCCTAGCTTCATTCAAGTCCCAACTAAAATCACATCTTTTACAGGAAGCTTTTCTCAAACTCTTTTGAATTATTTAATTATGTACTAGGTATCCTGTATATTTCTTGGTTTGTCTATATTTGCTTGCATCTTCTCTTTTCCACTAGATTTTAAGCTCCTTGAGGGCAGGAACTCTTTTGCTTCATTTTGTATCCTCAGTGCTTAGCACAGTGCTTGGCACACAGTAGTAGGCAGTTTATTGAATGAATGAATGAATGAATGAATGAGTAAAGAAAGAAAAGGATCCCACCATGATCAGCTATTATGGTTTTAGGGATATTCAAGACACAAATACAGAAGAAGAGGATGACTCCTAAACATTTATAAGCAATACCTTAGAGAAAAATACAGCTTGGGCACAAACTCAATTACAGGTCCAGGAAGTGATGAAGCAAGTTAAAAAAAAAAAAGTAAAAACCTTTTTTTATAAATGGAATGAGAATGCTTGAGGAAAAAAAATTGGAAAAGAAATGAGAGCTATAGAAGAAAGAATTGGAAAGGGAATTAACAGCTTGGCATGAGAAGTATTAAACTTTGCCCAAGCAGCAAACTCTCTGAAACTTCAAATGGGACAAATAGAAGCCAAGGACTTTATGAGGCAACAAGAAATGTTGAAATGAAGTCAAAAGACTGAAAAAAATAGAAGAAAATGTAAGGTATCTCATAGGAAAAAAAACTGACCTGGAAAACAGATTGAGAAGAAAAAATTTAAGAAGCATTGGACTATCTGAATACTATGACCAAAAAAAAAAAGATCCTAGACATCATATATCAAGAAATCTTAAAAGAATACTGCTTGGATCTCTTAGAACTAGAGGACAAAGTAGAAATGGAAAGAATACTTTTTGAAAGTAAAGCACTTTACAAGTATTATCTTCATTTTATCCTCAAAATAAGTAGAAAAGTGGAAAGATCTCTAAACATTTTCATAATTAGTTTTCACCATCAAATACAGTAGAACAAAAGCATTTTGCCTATCACATCACACTTCCAGAACATGCTTAGAGAGCAAGTAAAAATGGTGTAATGTAGAACAAAGTTGGGAAAACCAGCAGGATTAGACCAAGTGTGTATAGAGGAAATCTATTCTGGAGGTGACATAATTGTGAGAATACTGAGGGATTGATTCTCAAAGTATCTGTTGACAGAAAAATACCGGAGGCATGAAGAAAGAATCTGATCTTTATTTCTGGGAATTTATAGTAATTAAATGCTGATCTGCATTGGTAGAGATTTTTTTTTTTGCTGGGATTTCCATACACCAATGAAATCACTCATCCAGACAAAAAAAAATCTTGTGCTGTCATAAGTCTTTGAGTCATGGAACAATACAGTCTTCAAAGAATTAAAAATGAGTGTTATGCAGAGGGCAATGGAGAGGTTCATGGTGGGTATTAACAGGCTGCATCATATAATGTAAGATACTTTGAGAAAAGCACCATAATAAAGGTTGTCATCAGGAAAATATATAATACAGAAGATAGATTGGTCTTGAGAATGAGATTATCTAGTGGATGGATTATGTGTTTCAATGGTATCCTTATAAAATTTGGAGAAAGGGAGTAAAGTCTCCAGAATGTTGGGCGAACCCTCTATGGCTAATTTATGAGAGGACGAAAACAAGAGTCATACAAAATTGTGGCAGACATGAATGGCTTTGCACCTTATCATTCACATTGGTAAGATCACGAATGTATTTGAGGATGTGAAAGCCCTGCATCAGGTACAGTGCTTTGTACTTAGACAGCACAATAAACATGATGTATTGAATTGAATTCCTAATTATTTTGAAATCTTTCAGGTATTCTTACTTATCTGTGAATTTCTTTGAGCATAAGCACATATCAAACCCATGAAACTTTGTTTTACATGTATAGACACTGTTGCTTCAGGATGCAAGGTGTTTTATTCTGATTGTGTAACAAAGAGAACCAGTGGCAGAGCATGGACAAAAACTTACTGAGACTATTCTGGTCTTAGTAGACACCACTTGCTTGCTGCACCATAAATTTAGATCCTGAATTTGCTCCAAAAATCCCTGCTATTTAAGGTCATATTTTGGAAACGCTGTTCTGAAATGACAGGAGTTTTTTTTTTTTTTTTTTTTTTTTTTGCATTTCATACTGAAGTTATAAAAGTGATTCAAGTACTCAGGTACCTTCCAAAAGACATTAGAGATGGAGCTTTTATGATTTTCAGATGCCTTTCATGAGGAACATTTCCCTTGATAGGGAGGGTTCATTTTTTTCCTAACAGAAACCTCAAGTCATTCCTACAGAAAGGAACCAGGAAACCAGGAATCAGTGTTGTCTGACCACTTATATCACAGGGCTAGAGGAAAGGGACCCCAAGGTATGAGTCATAGTGAAAACATAGCTGGAATGAAGCGAGACATTTCAGTGAGAACATTCCAGCAAATTCAGGAATGTCACTTATTCATTTCTGAATATTTGGAAAAAAGTAGTCAACCATGAAACACAGGACTCTCTGTTGGATGCCTCTTTCTTATTTCACATCTCAGCTTCTCCATTTCCACAGCTATCCCGATCTATTTCTATCATGCCCCCTGGTAGGTGGTCAAATTTGCTTCTGTCTTCTGATGATTGCAGCTGTAGGAAATAAGGTGACAATGGAAAAGAGTAACAGTTTTAAAAATGTGTAGTTCCTAATATCAGTGTGTGTTTTCAGAGTAGATCACTGACATTTTGAAAGTGTCTTATGTATCATAAATATCCCATTAATGAAACCAGAAGGCATCCTTTTAGCAGCCAGGCTAGCTAGCATCAGAGCTGACATTATTTCTGGAGGAAGGGACAGGATTTAAATGAAATTCCTAGCACTCAAACATTGCTTTTGGAGTCAGGAGGGTGATACTTCGGGGAAATTTTTGCATCAGTATCTTTCCAAAGTGAACCCTCCTTTCTTGAAACATTTAGGCTTGTGAAAACTTGACACACAGAAGACTTAGCTCAGTGATTTAACTGAATGAAGTTTTTGAGTTACTTTTGTATTCTTTTATTAATAGTTCGAGGACATAGGTAGCCTTATTATATCCTGATCCTCTTTTAAAAATTTGAAATCGCCATTAAATCCCACTCCAGAAGGGCCTTAGAAAGGTAGCAGAGCTCACCTTCACCAGCCCCAGAAAGCCTTACCACCCACCTCCCAGGAGTTTTCATAGTCTGAGCTACCCTTCTTCTGACTCAAGCTATGTAATCAGTAGGAGCCTCCTGCTGAGAGCATGGGTAAGATGGCAGCTCTCACTGCAAGACAGCAGAGTTATCCGCAGTCATGGAGCTATTGAAACATTGACAGATATGACAGGCATTTCCAAAGCTGTGTGGAGCATTAATTTTAATGTATGCTGTGTGTCCTTACTTAGTAAATATTTATTTGGCTGTGAAAGGTAGGAGAAGTAATCACTGCTATTTCCTTTAAATAAAGTTCTTGTCTGAGCTAAGCCTCCCCCCGCAACCTCCCCTTTCTGGTTCCCTTCCTTTTCTTAGGTTAGCTCAGGAATCAGTTCTAGGGTTTTAAAATAGGAAAGTGACAGAGGTATCCATTTCAGCCTTGCATTAAAAAGACAAATATGCAGGCTTTGTCTGCTTGCTGAAGCCATCTTTTTGATGGGCTCTTGCATTTTGTCTGGAAGTTTCTTTTGCATATAGTGACATGGCTGGGTTATGTTGGCCCAGCAAGCCAGTAAATGTCCTGTGCATCTAAGACACAACTCCCAGGAGGCATGGATTGCCTCTTCTGCCTCTGTCCTCATTCTCAGCCCTGATGATATGTCAGTCTAACTGACAGCATTGTCCTATTCAGGCATACCTGCACCCACAACCCAGCCTCCTCACCAGGCAGTGTTTCCCATCAGCAACACCCATGTCTGCTCAGGAAGATATCAGCAAGCAACAGAGAGTGTTAAGATGATCTAGAGACCCTCTGGTCCTCAAGCCAAGTGGATGGGTAGAGTGGGTAGGCAGCAGGGAGTGTGGGGAAAGGCATGGTTTTTGGCTCTGGATGGCTGGTCACTTGTACAGTGGCTGGCTAATGAGGCAGTGCACTTAACAGCAGGGGTGAGAGGAAAAGCTGCCAAGCCTTTTGCACCATCGTAGTGGGCACTAATTAAACATCATGTTTGGAAAAAATGGCTGAAGATGACAGAGCCCAACAGCTTCTCACAGATGGTTTCAGGAAGCTGCATGGTCTGTTGGAGATGCCTTGGTCATTAATAAAATACTGCTGTGAGATACCTCCATTGGCTATGGACTTTTTTTTTTTTTGCTTTGAGTGTCACTTGGGGTGTTTAAGAGGATGAATTAGCATTGGGGGTGTCAGAGAAGCCAATTCCCACACCAACCATCAAGAATCAGACAAGGTTCTTATGGTCTGCAGCCACATAGAAACTGGGTTTCGACCGACTTCGGTGAGAGTCTAAATATGTTAGGAGGTAGAAGACAGGGGCTTTGAGATTGAGCTCCATAATGCTACCTCAGTAATAGCTTTTCACTTTGAACATATGATGTTTACCTTGGCAAGCTCCCTTAAATATTCTTTGACCTTTTGTGAACTAATTCATTTGCCAAGTTTTGTTCTGCCTGGTGCTCTTTTTATTCAGGGTGATTTCTCTAGCAATTTTTCTCCTGTAAAATTTTACACATAGGGGAACATATCCATAATCAAATATTTATTCCCTCAGGCATACAAATAGATAGCCTAAATAATTATGTAATTCATTGTTCTTGAACTCTATTAGATTCATTAAAATATCAACAGGATTAAATGTAATTGTAAACTAATTGTATACTATATATAGCTTATTTCAGACCAAACAGAAGTAAAAAGTCTACTATAAAATATAGGTTATGGGAAATTGGGATGAATGTGTCATTGAAGGGAAATTATCTATAGCCACAGCTTCATCATCATCATCATTATCATTACTTTAATCAGCATCTTTATCAAAGGATAATTTTTAAAGGTTTGTATTGGATTTGAGATGAGGTATCATTTAGAGAGAATTATGGAATTGTGTCCACTTTCTCCCAGTGCATCTTGGTATATAAGGAGACACATCTCTATAATTGAGTGTAGTGTGCAAGCATGCATGTATGTATATATATATATATATATATATATAATAAAAGTGAGATATGTGTGCATCTGTGGTATTTCAGAAATGGGAAAACAGTGACAAGTAATTGAACCTGAGTAGGGTAAATGAATTGTAGGTAAAGGGTAGAATTAACACATGCAAATTAAGAGAAGAAAAACAAATAGCCTAGGTGAGTAAATCTGATTTCCCTCCCCTATCCCCCAGAAAATATGGCACATCCATTTCTCTTTTCATTGAACAAAGATTTATTCATCTAACAATTATTAATCTCATCACGTATTTAGCATGTAGCACTACATTGGTTGTTGCAGGAAGTTCAAAGATCAATAAAATAAACTTCTTGCCTTCAAGGAACACTCAGTCTAGTAGTAGAAATAAGACATAAACAATAAATACAAAATACATTTAAATATGGTCAGAGAATGAAAGGATTAACAAAACTATGAGGTCAAATAAATTGGGAGATTACTTTTGTTAGGATACCTCTGTTTTCTCTAGGTGGATTTTGTTGCAAGTAAAGGCAAAGGGACTATCTAGAATGTACTCTCAGATATGAGCTAAATTAATCTGGTTTGGGGCCACAATGAATTCCTGGCTGATTTCTTAAGCAATCTGACCAAGTCAGACTAGATTTCTGCTTTCTTCCTGCTGCTCATAATCAAACATAGGCCAACTGAGCACCCTATCATGGTTCTCCATTCTTCCAAGAACACATAGACAGAATCCATCTTTCTGAGACTTTCATGTCATTCCTTGATCCAATAAACTCCAATGGTTCCTTAGTACCTCTATAGTCAAATGCAAACTCCTCTTAATTGGCATTTAAAGCCCTTTACAAGCTGTCCCCAACCTGCTTTTTCATCCTAATCACATATAACCCCTTCTGTACAAACAAAATGGTCCAGCCAATTTGACCTTCTCGATACTCTTCATGGCACTTCATACCCCATCTCTGTACCTTTGCACTGCTCTCCCCTATTCTTGGAATCTTTTTTCTCTCCAGCTCCATCTCTTAAAGTCCTGTTTCCTTCCTTCAAGACTCAGTTCAAGCAAGTTCAAACACCATCTTCTACATAAGGCCATTCCTGATCCCCCCAAATCCTAGTGTCTTTCCCCCCAAATCCCCTTATATCTTTAGTATGTTTATAAACAGACAAACAAAATACATACATCTATAAACACACACATATATGTGTGTATACACACATACATATATACACACAGATACATATTCACATGATTTTATGCCCAGTTAAATCACAAGTTCCTTAGGGCCAGGGACTGTTTTGACTTTTGTCCTTATTTCTTGAACATCGGACACAACGTCTAGTACATAGAAAATATTTAATAAATGCTTGATTGATTTATTGGGGTCAAACATGTCATGAAAGACCCCATGAAATGTACATAAACTTATACATACAGTAATAAGTAGAGGGTCAATAGCTTATAGAAGGATTTGTTGTTGAGTTGTTTTGGTCTTATCCAACTCTTTGTGACTCTATGTAAGGTTTTCTTGTTTTGTTTTGTTTTTTTTAGGCAATTAGGGTTAAGTGACCTGCCCAGTGTCACACAGCTAGTAAGTATAAAGCATTTGGTCTGAGGCTGGATTTGAACTCAGGTCCTCCTGACTTCAGGGCCAGTGCTCTATCCGCTGTACCACCTAGCTGCCCCTATGTAAGGTTTTCTTAACAAAGATACTGAGTGGTTTGCCATTTCCTTCACCAGCTCATGTTATAGATGAGGCAAACAGGGTTAAATGACTTGTCCATTATCACATAGCTAGCAAGTGTTTGAGGTCTAGATTTGAACTCAGGTCCTCCTAATTCTAGGAGCACCACTCTAACCACTGCACCATCTAGCTGCCCCCCTTATAGAAAGATACTCTAGTTATATTGCTAAGAAAAGGAGCCCACTTAAGATCAGATCACTAGCATCAGAGCATTTCTGCAACCTGTTTTTATTAATGATGCTACCTGCCTATAATGGGAGGGGTTCAGTAGATAAAAATGTGTCACAGTTCTGTGAATGTAATGGAGAATCTAATTAGCTTTCATTTTGAGGTTGACCTTGGCATATGTGGAGAGGTAGGTCAGGTGTGTGTGGATGGGATCGCAAGCTCTGTCAACATTAAGCTACAGGTCAAGTCTGCCTAAGCCCTCAGGAGCTTGAGAAAGCCTTATCTGCTAGGCCAGGAGAAAAATCCGTCTGTGAAACAATAAAACCTGGTCCAGAGTGGTGTGAGAATACTCTGGGCATAGGGAACAATTCAAGCAAAAGCACAGAGGTGGGAAAGCATGGGACATGTTTGGGCATTGCTAATTAATTTAAGTGGAGCAACAACTACATAGGGATAGTGTGTGAGGTAGCTTTGGAAAAGTAGGTTGGCTGCGAATGTCTGGCTAAGGAGATTGGATCTTATTTGGTAGGCAATAGGGAGTTATGTTGATCTTTGAGCTATAGAGCAGTATTTTTGACAGGAAGATTAATCTGGCAGGGGTGTAAAGGTTGGATTGGATGAGGGCAAGCAACATTATAAGCACATACAATGTGAAAGATACCGTGATGTGTGCTTATTGAGGAGATCAGACTAAGGGTGTTATGTAAGAAGAGAAATTAGGGTGCTAAAAAAGAGTAGCCTGAAGAAGAAAGAACCCCATACAAATTTCTTAATTTAAGGAGTTCCACAGTGTGGCCACCTAGCTTTACAACCCTATTTCATAGTCTCTTCTTTGTTCATGCTCTGTTCTAACCTCACTGGAATTCTCACTACTCTCATCTTACACTTTTTCAATTCAATGACTGCTCACATAATTTCTTATGTTTGGAACAAACTCCTTTTCTCTTCCCTTCTTTCCTCTTTCACCCCCTTGCACCTCTGTACCATCTCCACTCCCTTGAGTCTCCACCGATTGACTTCCTTCCCCTCCTTCAAGAATTAGCTTAGTGGTCACCTCCAACAGGCATTCCCACAATCCCCAAGCTGGCAGTGATCTTGTACTCCTTGAATTTCTCAGACTACTCTCTGACTTCTCTTATGCACTTAATCATTTTCTAACAGTTATTTGTTTACATGTCCCATCCACTTAGGAGATTGAAATCCCCTTGTGAGTGAGGGACTGTGTTGTTTTCCATCTCGGCATCCCCAGTGCCTTGTACATAGTATTGTAGATGCTCAATAAATGTTTCACAGAAACCCAAAATTACAGAATGTTAGAGTTGGAATGGATCCTGGGGAGGATTTAGTCCAACCCACTTATTTTACAAAGGACAGAACTGAATTCTAGAGAGGCAAACTGATTTTTCGCCAGGTTACACAACCAGTAGCAGAGCAAAAATTTGAACACAAATCTTCCCATTCCAAATCCAATGCTCTTTCTCCTATGCTATGTTCAGTTAAAAATTTCAAATTCCTTAATTTTACATGTATGGAGACAAACTCAGAGACATGCCCAATGTTAAACAAATTAGTCAGTGGCACAATGAGGATGAAAACACAGTCCTCCTGATTTTTTGCCTCTATAACAGGGGTTCTTAATCTGGGATATATAAACTTCTGAGAGGTTTGTGGATACATTTCAGGGAGTTTGTGAATTTTGCTAAGAAAAAAAATTTTATTTTTGCTGACTTCTAACTAAAATTTAGCATTTCCCCAATTTTGAATGTAGATGACAATCCATGATTCTGACAAGGAATGCATAGACTGTACCAGTTTGCCAAAGAGATTCATGACATAAAAAAGGTCAAGAATCTCTTCTCTACAGTATGATTGCAGAGAGCACAGAGATATCAGACAAAGAACCCTAACTTATGGTTACTCCAAATAGCATATGAGTAGGATGACTGGAGCTTCTGGATATCTGATGTTTGTCTCAGCCATAGTGAATAGGATGGGTTGATTTTCTAGTTCCCAGTTGGTCTCTGACTTAGGTTCCACGGAGACCATTACCAACTTTTTCAGACACCTTGTATTCCAAAAATTCATATAGAAGTCTATTTTTTGGAACTTGGAACTTAATTTCCCATAGAAATAATGTTAAAGAGGGTACTTAGGTTCCCAAGCTGCCCCACAAAAGTATACTGAACCTATAATTTACCTGAAGTGCAGTATCATATTAATAGTACCATTGAACCCACTCATTATGTGTAACAAGATTTTCATGAGAAAATGGTGAGACAAAGAGACTAAGCACTTTGGAGTGATGGTGCAGTTGGAGTGATGGGCTTCAGAGTAAGGACTATAGTGATACAGTCTCCTATCAGTTAGAGATATTCCTTGCTCCTGTCCTGGCTCCCAGGATCATAGGATCATAGATTTAGAGCTGAAAGTGATCACAGAGGTCACTTAGTCAAACCTCTTTATTTTATAGATTATGAAAGAGACAGGCAGGGAGGCTAAGAAGCTTGTCCAAGATCACATAGGTAGTAAGTGACGTATGCAGGATTTAGACCCTGTCCCTCTTACAGACTTAGTTTTCTTTCCATTATACCATGTTGCCCTTCTCCCCTTTCCCTCATCCCCATTAGCCCTTTGAATAGCCTTTCTACTTTCAAGAGATAGGGTGGTGTTGGGGTAGTAATTAAGAAGAGTTTCTCTCTCTCTCTCTCTCTCTCTCTCTCTCTCTCTCTCTCTCTCTCTCTCTCTCTTCCCCTCCTCTCTCATCTACCATGCTATCCTCTTCTATTTCACTTGAGCTCTGTAGAAAGAGCACAGAGTTGTTCTTGAGGTCTTCAAGCATACAACAAACAGAAGTATGATCCAACTAAATCTCAGAGGAGTATTATGCTCAAGATGCCTTGGATATTTCATCAAAGGAATGGGGCTAGGGAGTGCTTTGGGGAGAATATCAGAATGAGGTCTTGGGCATGGGAGCTATCAATGAATGAAAAGATTTATGAGGAAATTCTGCTAGATAAATGCAAGAGGTAACCAGTACTTTTGCTGGGAGTATTCTTGCGTCTGTCCTCTTTTCTCTACACACAAAACTACCAATCAAGTTCAAACCCTTACTACCTTTTTTGGGAATTATTGCCATTCCTAAACATGTTCTCCAGACTCTAGTCTTTTCATATTCTCAGCTGTCTTCTGCATAGCTATGAAAGTGATTTTTCCAAAGCGTGGATCTGGCCATGTCCCTCCCGTACTCAATAAACTTCATTGACTTTCTATTGGTTTTAGGATCAAACATAAATTCCACTCTTTGGATTTTAAAGCCTTTCACAATCTGGTCTCAACTTGTCTTTTCAACCTTGTTACACAAAATGTTACTCTGCCTTCCTAAGCTCTATGCTCCAGCCAGCCTGGCCATCTTATTGTTCCTCACATATGACACTCCATTTCCCATCTCCACGCCTTTGCACTGGCTATCCCCTCACCTCTTAGAACCATTTGTTTCATTCAAAACAGCTCAAATTCTGTCTTTTATCTACACCAAGCCTTTCCTGATCTCAGCTCCCAATGCCCTGTCCTTTATCATGAATTAATTTTTTATGTAGTTATCTATATACATGTTGTTTCCTGCAGCAGAAAATAAGTTTCTTGAGGTCAGGGACTGTAATTTTTGTCTTTGTGTCTTAGCTGCCTAGCATAGCGCCAGCCATATGACATGCTCTTAATAAATGGTTGATTAAAAGAACAGTGTTGATACAAATGGCACAGGAAGAAGACTTTGAACTCTGTTCTTTCTTTCCTTCTCCTCCCAAACCACCATCAATCCTGCCTTACACAACATAGGCATTTAAAAACTGTTTTCAGTTGAAATCCTAGTAAGGACAATAGGAGGAGAAAGAAGGTTCTTGTATTATAGCCTTATTTTGGCTTACATTGTATTGGTGATTTGAATTGAAGCATACGTAACAAACACATTAAATTTGTCAATAACATGACATTAGGATGATTATCTAACACCTTGGATAATAAAATTTTGATCCAAAAAGATCCCCTCAGACTGGAACTGTGGATCAAATCAAGTATGATAAAAATTACTGTAAAGTTCTATATTTGGGTTAAAAAAAACTGGATGGCATAAGTGCAAGATAGGGAATATGTTGAATAGATCTAACTTTTTAATATGCAAAAGACCTGGAGATTGAAGTTTTATCAATGAAAAAAAGACTTGAAGTTCTTAGTGGACTGTTGCAAGCTTAACACAAGACAAAAGCTTGACATGGCAGCTAAAAATCTAAATGTTTCATTGATAGATGTATAGAGTTGATAACAAGAAAGGTGATAGTTTTGCTGTCCCTGCCCTAGACAAACCCCATATGGAGTATTTTGCATAGTTTTAGGCACCATATTTTAAGAAGGACATTGACAGCTTGGAACATATCCAGAAGAAGGCAGCCAAAATGGTGTCAGCATATTAGTGAGAAAGGGGGTAGAAGAGGCACAGCTGTCTCTTTAAATGACATTAGAGATTCACCCAGGATACTATGTGGGTCCTAGGGAACTGTGGAATCCAACAAAATTGGTACTGTAAGGAACTAGTTGAAATGATTTAGCAATTAATTGCATTGCTATTTCCACCATATTAGGTGGCATTTAGCTAGAGTATTTAAGGAGCTGGAGGGATGATTACTGTTGCTAATGTACGTCAGACTAGCTGTAAACTAGCTTTGGTCTGATTACGACAAATAGTGAAATAATTGATTTAGGTAAACCTTTTATGAAAGGGAAAGGGCAGAGGTGCCAACGGCCCACAATCTTTCCTACACTGCATATTATGTGTAATCTGCATGACCCAGTGGGAAGAGTCAGAGGCATTGTTATCCATCTATGTCATCCTCTATTCTATCCTAATGTACTTTGGAGGTGTTTCATGTCTGCCTTGGGGTTTGGAAAGAAAACCTTCTTATGATATGGAAGTTTATATGTTCCTTAGGTTGCATATCTCACAAAGCACTTTGAGACTACTCCCTATTCATGTTGAAGTTACAAGGAGGAAGATTTTAGTTGAATATAAGGAAACTCCCTAATAGTTAGAACTATCCAAAAGTTACATTTGACTGTCATGGAAGGTGATGAGTATCCTCTTTTTCCTTCTTCCTTCTTCCTCCAATCTCTGGAGTTCTTTATTTACTTATTTTGATAATGTTGGTTTAAAATTTCTAAAAATAAAATTTTATTTATTTCATTAAATATTTCCCAATTATATGTACACATTTTTAACATTCACTTTTAAAAAAAAATTGAGTTTCAAATTCTCTCCCTCCTTCTTGCCCTTCCACCAGTCTTTGAGAAAGCAAGCAATATGATACCGATTATATAGGTAAAGTCGTGCAAGCCATTTCCATATTAGTTATATTGCAAAAGAGAACACACATTCAAAAACAAGAAAAATGAAGAATGCCAAAAAGTATTCTGCACTCAGATTTCATTAGTTCTCTCTCTGGAGGTGGATAATATTTTTCATCATGGGTCCTTTGGAATTGTTTTAGATCATTGTCTTAATCACAGTGGCTAAGCCTTTCACAGTTGATTGTCCTAACAATATTACTGTTACTGTATACAATATTCTTCTGGTTCTGCTCACTTCACTTTGCATCAGTTCATATAAGTCTTTCCAGGTTTTTCTTTTTCTGAAACCATCCTGCTTGTCATTTCTTATAGCACAGCAGTATTCCATCACAATCGTATACCACAACTTGTTCAGCCATTCCTAAAATGATGAGCATCCCCTTGATTTCCAGTTCTTAGCCACCACAAAAAGAGCTGCTATACATTTTTTTTGGTACAAATAAGTCCCTTTCCCTTTTCCTTGATCTTTTTGGGATACAGATAAAGTAGTGACATCCCAGTTTTCCCAAATCTCCAACATTTGTCATTTTCCTTTTCTCTCATGTTAGCCAATCTGACAGGTGTGAAGTGGTATCTCAGAGTTGTTTCAATTTGAATTTTTCTAATAAATAGTGATTTAGAGTATTTTTATGTGACTATTGATAGCTTTGATTTCTTCTTCTGAAAATTGCCTGTTCATAACCTTTGATCGTTTATCAATTGGAGAACGGTTTTTATTTTTGTAAATTTGACTTAATTCCCTATATATTTGAGAAATGAAGCTTTTATTAGAGAACCTTGCTATAACCCCCCCCCAATTTCCTGTTTTCCTTATATTTTTGGCTGATTAGTTTTGTTTGTGCAAACCCTTTTTAATTTTGTGCAATCAAAATTATCTATTTTATTTCCCATGATCTCTTGTTTGGTCATAAATTCTTCCCTTATCCATAGATCTGATAGGTACATTTTCCCACACTCTCATAATTTGCTTATGATATCACTATTCATGCCCAAATCATTTATCCATTTTGACATTATTTTGGTATACAGTGTGAAATATTGGTCTATGCCTATTTTCTTCCAAACTCTTTTCCAGTTTTCCCAGCAGTTTTTATCAAATGGTGAGTTATTCTCCCCAAATTGTGAATCTTTGATTTATCAAAAACTAGATTACTATTGTCATTTACTATTGTGTATTGTATACCTAATCTATTCCACTGATCTACTTGTCTATTTCTTAGCTGGCACCAGATTGTTTTGGTGATTACTGCTTTGTAGTATTATTTGAAATTTGGTACTGTTAGGCCATCTTTCTTCACATTTTTTATTGATTGATTTGGTATTCTTGACGTTTTATTTTTCCAGATGAATTTTGTTATTATTTTTTCTAACTCTATAAAATAATTCTTTGGTAGTTTGATTGACAAGGCACTGAATAAGCAAATTAACTTAGGTAGAATTGTAATTTTTATTATATTGGCACAGCCTACTCATAAGCAATCAATATTTCTCCAATTTTTAGATCTGTTTTTATTTACGTGAAGAATGTTTTGTAATTGTGTTCATATAGTGCCTGGGTTTGTCTTCACAGGTAGATTCTCTGGAGTTCTTTCAGTGAATACTAGGTGACCATTCGTGAATGGGTTCTATGGAAGGAATTCATGTTTTATGAATATAGTTCACATACTGTTGGATTGTTTGACCTTTTGAATTACTAGAATTCTGTGAATTCTAGACCATCCCAGCTAGATGGCTATTCTCAGGTAATTGTTGGTACATAAAGGTGGTACCTTAGTGGAGGGCTAGGACTGAGTCTGGGATTGTCTTTAGGAAGGGCCCAGATGGGCCATCCTTTGTCCAGATTTCACAACCATTCACTCTACACAGGTGCCTTTCTCCTTTCCCCCTACCTGTGACCATTTTACAGCTCTCTCTCTCTCTGTCTCCATCTCCCTCTTTCTCTGTCTGTCTGTCTCTCTGTCTGTCTCTGTCTCTCTGTCTCTGTCTCTTTTGGTGTTGTATTCCTCTATTAGAATGTGAACTCCTGGAAAGTAGAGACTTTTTTTTTGCTTTTTGGTGCGGCAATCAAGATTAAGTGACTTGCCCAAGGTCACACAGCTAGGGAGTGTAATGTGTCTGAGGCCAGATTTGAACTCAGGTTCAAAGCTGGTGCTCTATCCACTGCAACACCTACCTGCCCCTAGACTTTCGTTTTGTTTATATTTGTATCCCCAGAACTTAGCACAGCAGCTAGCAGTAGTAAGTGCTTAATACATATTTGTTGACTTGACTTGATATGTATAGAGAATCACAGAATTAAAATGGCAGAACTTTGGAGATGGAAGAAACCTTAGAACTCATCAAGTGTAGCCCTCTCCTCTCAGATGAGAAAAACTGATGTTAAGAGATAATTAGTTAGTTGTTCAATTTCACATAGCACTGAGTATTCAGGCATCTCAATTTTAAGACCTGGTTGGTTTTTACTATGCTAGGCCAACTCCATATGACAAACCAGTTGATGCTGTGCCAAGAGCAGCAGAATATTAGTCTTCACAGGCTGGCACAAAGAGAGGTTAAATGACTTGTCAATCTTTACACAGTTAGTAAATGTTTGAGGTGGGGTTTGAACCCAGGTCCAGTCTGAAACAACTGAATGGTAACAAACTTCCTGACTTTAAGTTCAGTCCCATCTCTTACACCACCTTGTCTCCCCATGGAGGACTGAATGGTAACTGCCAGGAAGGAGGTGATATATATTCCTGGTGTCAAGGGATCCCACTTGTAACACATTTTCCAATAGAAACCATGAAATAGACATCTGTTTAAGTCTATTTACAGAGACATATTTAACATGTCATAGAACTTAAATAGTACTAAACATGAAAGTTGTGTGTTGTTGTTCAGTCATTTTAGTTGTGTCTGGTTCTTCATGACCCCATTTGGGATTTTCTTGGCAAAGATACTAGAGTGGTTTCTCATTTCCTTCTCCAGCTCATTTTATAGATGAGGAAACTGAGGCAAACAGGGTTAAATGACTTGCCCAGGGTCACAAAGATAGTAAGGGTCTAAGTCTGGATTTGGACTCAGGTCTTCCTGACTCCAGGCACAGTGCTTTATCTACTGTGTCCACTGTGTCACCGAGCTGCCCTGGTATAGTGGAAGGATCACTAAGCTAGGAAACAGGGGACTCAAGTTTGAATTGCAGCTTTGCTACCTCTGTGACCTTGGGCCACTTAACCTCTATGAGTCTGAGTTCTTTGGGAAGGGCATAGGAGGTGGTTTGAACTAAACAGAATCAAAGGACCTTCTATCCTAAGATCCTATGACTATTACTAGTAACATTATTTATATGGGAAAATGGGCTTAACAAGGCAACTGACAAACAAACTTTTGGAACACAACTGATTTGTTAAGTTAGGCTCAGAGTAATTCAATTTGGTTTTGATTTACAGACATAATCATGTATTGAGAAAATATTTTAATACTTTAAAAATTTGGGTTTTCAACCCTATAGGTTGAACCCACGTCACTTCCAGGTTCAACCTCTCCACTGACAGAGATTACAACCTTCTGAAGGTGTTTTCCGTACCTCTGAAGATGTTTTTATGAGCAAACATGACTGAAAACATTACTCAACTGGTGGCCAACATGATGGTGATGAGCCTCTCTGAACTTAACAGTCAGTCACTCAATAAGCCAACCATGTGTTGTTACATTAAGTGTATTAAGTGTCAACTATGTGTTGGACATGAGGTTAAGTGCTGGGGACACAAAGAAAGGCAAAAGACATTCTATCCTCAGGTTGCTCATAGTCTAATGTGGGAAACAGCATGCAAACAATTGTCCAAGAATCAAACAGATTATATACAGGGTAAATTGGAAACAATAGAAGGAAGACCCTAGAATTAAAAGGAATTGGGAAAGGCTTTCTTTAGAAGGTGAGATTTTAACCGGCTCTTGAAGAAACCAGGGAAACCAGTAGGCAGAGATAATGAGGGAAAGAATTCCAGGTATGGGGGACAGTCAATGGAAATGCTCAGAGTTGAGAGATGGATTGTGTTGTTCAAGAAACAAGGAATCCAGTGAAATGGATTGCAGAGTTACTCATTGGCAGGGAATAAGGTGCAATACCATTAGAAAGGTAGGAGGGGACTAGTTTACAAAGTGATTTAGATGCCAGAGAGTTTTATGTTGGTTCTGGTGTCAACTAAGTCAGTCAGTCACTAAGTTTTATGGAGTAAAATTTAGGCCTGGTTAAGCTGCACTATGCTTTGAAAAAGGAGAACACTTTCAGTTCTAAATCTGTGCTCTCTGATCTCTGAGGTACCTTCCCCTCTGAATCAAGAGTCCTATGATTCTATGCTCTTGTCACACTAAACTCCCATGACTAAATAACCATTAAGTGGCCATCTCCTTCATCCATTCTATGGCTCCATGTTTTCCAAAACAAATTCATAAAGACAAGGCAGAATATAGTTACTGTTACAAAGACATAGACTAAGTACTAGGGGAATTTGAGATAGGCAAATGTCATCTGGTTGGGGGGCATGTAAGACTTCGGAAAGGAATTGGTATTTAGGACAGAAAGATAGATTATGCATTTTATTTCTTTGGTATCTTTCCATAGTTTCAAACATGATGCTGGGCACTTAGTGAGCAATGAATAAGTATTTTTGAAGGGTTGATTGAAGAGAGAAGGAATAAAATTCATATCACCTTAAAGAAATGTCTATGAAAACATCAAAAGGAAACACTGAAGAGGAGATATCATTGAAAGAATTAATTCTTTGAATCCTGTCTTATTTCAATTCAAGCATTTTTGGAAGTATTTACTACTTACTTGGTATTATTCTAGGTGATGGAAATACGTAGGCCATGACCTCAAGAAGCTCACGTTATATTGGGAGAAGGTAAACATGTTCAATTAAATCCAAAGTAGATACATAGTAAATTCATATATTTTTAAGCCCTAAAAATCACTTACTCTTTTAAATGGAATTAAAAAAATTTCCATTTAAATTTCCATTTAAAAAAAATCCATGTCTTCCCTGCCCACCTGAGACAAGTATAGCAGATTCTAGTATTTAGCATTTCATTCATTTTCATCAATGATAGGTGACTAGATTACTGGACATCAGACTTTGGATGAGTGAAAGGTAGATTCTATAGTCTTTTCTTTTCCTCTTGTCAGTTTTCTATTTTTGACTAAGGGTAAAAGATTGCTTTCAGTCTCCTGTAATGAGTTTTAAGTGTTAGATACTGAAATGCCATTTAATTGAATCTCACTTAGAAGGTATGAGCTTTCTTGATGTAAGTTCTGATGTGTTCAAGTATTATAAATTTGGCATTAGTTTTTTTTTAAATTACTCTATAAAATATAGAAATTACTTCTTTCTCAAGCAAAATATAGCTTTCTCAAGCCATTGGTAAAATTAAATAATTACAATGTATAGTAGCTATCTCTGTAATGCTAGATTTCATTATGGAGTTTTTATGCAGCTAAGAAAAAAAAGAAAAATAGCCTAGGAAAAATATTTATAGTAGTAAACTCTCTCCATAGTTTTCTGGTTAGATCTTTAATGCATGTAGGTCACATACACAAGCCTGACCCTGTGGTAAAAGACTGGGCAGCCATCTGGGCAGTATGATTTCAGGAACATCAGGAAGAGGCCTCTATCCCCAAATATCTCTTCTATCAGCTTGAAATTCTCCCATTAGTTAATCTAGTTTGGCTTGTAGTACAGTCAGTCAATGATAAAATGCACAGTGCTATCTACGAAGGGTTCTGTATTATGATATAGCCACCCATTAACACTTAATCACAAATTTATTTATGGAGTGGGTGGAACCAGGACCATGAGCAAAGGGGGAGGGCAAATTTCAGCTCATTATATAATATGGGAGGTAGTTTGGTATTAAAATAAATACTGGATATCCAGCTTCTAGATCCTGGTCTGCCACTAACTAATTGGACAGTGCTGAAGAAATCATTTAATGCCTCTGGTCCTCTGTTCTGATGCATAAAATAAAAGAAATGGACTAGAACATTTATTCTTAACCTCTTTTTGTGTCCCTTTGCTGGTCTGGTGAAGGCCAAGGATTCTTTCTGTGTTAGGATCTATATCATAACCTCTCTCCCTGTGCAAATTTGTCCATTTTTTTTTCCCTGCAAAAGTATTGAGACCATCCTCAAGACTTGGTTGGCTCAGGGGGCTAAAGTTTCAGGCTGCTAGCCTCATTTCCTGGTTAACAGAGTACAAAGTAGCCATGAGGAGCTCCAGGGGCCCTTGAGTGCTTGGCCGGTAGATCATGATGGGCAACTTAAACGAAGCAGCTTCCCTCAGCTGAAACATGTGCAAGGCGGCCCCCGTATCCTCATCCTTCTGTAGTTGAGTAAATTTTCTTTTGCGAAATGTTGACTGATGCACAAGTATCTTATTTTGTTCCAGCATTGAACCTATACTACCAGGGGAGTAAACTGAATCAGATCCAGACCTGAATACTTGCTAAGAATGATATTTTAAAATGCACAAAATAAAAAAGTATAAGATTACAAAGAAAACCAAGCATATTGAAATACAAGGATCAATTAAAAAAAAATCTAATTCATGGACGCCCAAGTTAAGAACCTTTGGGCTAGATGATATCTATCTCTGTCTTTGTTTGGTCGCTCTTAATTATATTGATATGTTTTGTTTTTATACCACCTGCATCTAAGGGCAACCAGCTGGTGCAGTGGATAGAACACCTTTCTGGAGGCAGAAAGACCTGAGTTCAAATGTGACCTCAGACACTTACTAGCTAGGTGACCCTGGGCAGGTCACTTAACCCTGTTTGACTCAGTTTGCTCATCTGTAAAAATGAACTGGAGAAGGAAATGGCAAAGCACTCCAGTATCCTTGCCAAAAAAACCCAAATGGGGTCACAAAGAAACAGACACAACTGAAGTGACTCAATAACAGTAAAACCAGATTGCTCTCACTTAATGAGAGCTCTCACAGCAAAATATAACAGTTAAATAAAACTAATAATTCAGTGATGTCATCTAAAAGTGATGACGATCTGCTATTTTTCACCTTTTTTTTAAAAAATTTGAGTCTTCTTGTACAAACTGGATAACATAGAATGTTTCACATGATTAAACACATATAACCTATTTAAGATTGTTTACCATTTCAAAGAGTGGGGGAGGGAAAGGAGAGAGGACAGAGGGGATAAATTTGGAACTTAAAACCTTAAAAAAAATCAAATGTTAAAAATTTGTTTTAACATGTAATTGGGAAAAAATAAAATATATAAGAAATTAAAGTGATAATGATCTCTAAATTTCCTTTCATCCCTGAATTATAGAATCCATCTTGGTTTGGTATTGATCACCATATAACATTGTACGCATGTCCTTCCTCGTCTTACCAAGTGATGGTGGGACAATCCTATAACTACATAGGATTTAGAGCTGAAGGAGACCTTACAGATTACTTAAGCCATACCTCTTAATTTTTGGATGAAAGAAATTTAAAGCTAGAGAACTTGTGGCTTGCCTAAGGTTACACAGACAGTAAGTAGCAGTTAGGATTTGAACTTGGGTTACTTCTGACTCAAAATTCAAAGATCTATCCACAATGCGAATACTATCTCCAGACCTGCTATGAGAGGACCCATTTCCTGGTAGATAGATTGGAAGGAAGAGAAAGTGATTCAGAAAGCAAGGTAGGCCTGCATCCCAGCTGTGGACAACCTGCCTGTTAGTCAGGTTGGGACCGTTCAGGTAACTCACAGTCACAGGGGTGAGAGCAGCTCGATTGTTGGCTCAACCATATTGTTGGCACTACTCTGCACATATCTATGCAGTCTTGTTTGGGAAAAGCAGTAGCAACCAAATGTTGAGGAAAGCCAGATACCAGGGCTTTCCTCCAATGGTTTTAGCAAGTAGAGAGGTTTATTGAATATGGTTTAAGCAGTAAGATGTACCACTGTGAATCTTTTCCAGAATTTCTCAAAGGATGCAGATAGTTTCAGTTATGTCATATATACATAGCAAAAACTTTCTAATCATTTTATGGTTACTGGGTTACACATGGTTGCTTATTTTAAGCCAGGTTCAGGTTCAATCACTAATGTAGCAACAGTATTACCCTAAAGTAACTTGGGAGTTTAATCCAATCCAATCCAAACAGGTATTTATTAAGCACCCACTATGTGTAAGACACCATGCTAAGTGCCAGAGATACAAAGACAAAGTAAGACATTTCCTTCTCTCCAGGAGCTTCTATTATACTTGTGGGGGATACAATAAACAAACAAACAAACAAATAAATAGCATAAATTAAAACTAAATAAAATAATTTGGAGAAGAAGGAGAGAGCACAGGTAACTAATGGTATCAGGCTCATTGCAGGAGATGGCAAAGGAACTTTGCCTTAAAGGAAGTTAGAAATTCCAAAAGTTGCAATAAAGGAAAGGATACTGTGTATTCCAGGAATTGAATACAGTAGCCTATTTAAAGCATGTAGAGGTAAGAGGTCAAATTCTAAGTTAGAAGAATAGCAGAACAATTTAACTAGAACATAGTGTGGAAGCAGGATTAGCTTTTCAAAGGTAGGTTGGAACCTCATTATGAAGAGTTTTAAATGGGAAGTTGAGGAGTATGCATATATAATTTTATTAAGTAAGTATATATAATTTTAAAAGCAAAAGTGGGTCATACCAAAGCACCCAATAGCACAGTGGATAGAGTGTTGGGCCTAAAATCAGGACGACCTGAGTTCAAATCTGGTCTCAGATACTTACTAACTCTATATCCCTGGGCAAGTCACTTAACCTCCGATTGTCTCAGTTTGCTCAACTGTAAAACGGGGATAATAACAGCACCTATCTCACAGGGTTGTTGTGAGGACGAAATGGTATATTTGTTAAAAAAAAAAAAGAGTGCTTAGTACAGTGCCTGGCAGTAGGCACTATTATTTCCCTCCCTTATTGTAGTTCTTTGAGTAGGTGAGTGACAGAATCAGCCTTGTGCTTGAGAAAGATTATTTCAGTGGCTATGTGGAGAATAGAATTGAGAAGGAACCTAAGGAGTCTATATCAATAATGAGAATGAAAGGTAATGAGGACCTACACTGGGATGAACTAGACAATTAAAATATAGCTCCTCCAACCCTGTTCCCAATAATCAGAACTGTCTTAGGACATTTGATAATGTTCTTTATATAGTTTTCTCCAGATTTGTCCATAGAGAGAACAAGGTTTTAGTGGAGACTAAGATAAGGATTATTGACCAAATGTACACACTTTTAAGTATCAGAACAAATCTAAGCATAGGGAGACAAATGGTTTAATGGGCTGAGAGACCATCTGAAGAATGATGGGTTTGGAAAAAGATGACCTAAGGCTCCTTCTAGTTCAGTCATTCTATGTTTGAAAGACCCTTCCAGTTTTGATATTCTGATTATCCATATTCTGAAATCCATTTTATTTTTGTCTTTGGTGGTTTTCCATACTATGCCCTTTCCATACTTTTCCATACCTTTGTTATTTAAACTTACCTATTTATATTTCATGTAAGTCAAGACCAGCTCCCAGGATGTACAGTCCATATTGTGAGAATTTTTTTTTATAGAAAACTGTACTGTGAATTTAAGTGCAGCAAATGCTCCTGGGCATTGTTGAATTGGAGAAATTAAACAGGCATTGGCTCAGTGCTTCCTAGGAGATGTGAAGATTTTTCCCATACTAACCTTGAAGGGAGAGATTTCAATGGTTGCTCTCATACTGGAGCGGGGACGGAGGGGTGGAGAAAAGAGAGGGAAAGATAAAGAGAGACAAAACACAGAGACAGAAACAAAGACAGAGAGACAGACAGACACACAGAGAAGGAGAATGATGAAAATAAACAAAGAATGGCTTAGGTATGTTAAGCTCTCTATATGGGTTTAATTAAAATTACATTTACAAGTGGTCATTAAGTGAAGTTCTCTACGAATTATGCTTAGTGTTAATATGAGAAACTGGTTTGGCTTGAAGACAGACTTTAAAAAAATGGAGTCTCCAAAGATACCTTCATCCTTTTTTACAATTTGCTTTTTCTACTCCTCTTTTCTACCCAGTTGTTCGTCACCTAGTACACCAGAACCCCTCCCCACTGTATTCCCTATACAGTCACACAATCACAGAATTTCCGCTTTGAAAGGAATCCTTCTGCTACAAAAAGATTCCTCATGACAAGTAATTCAGCCTATTCTTGAAAACTTCCAGTAAGGAGACCCTATTACCTCTTAGGGCAGCCCATTTGACAAATTATTGGGAAGATTTTCCTGGTATCAAACCTAAATGTTTGCCTTTGCAGCCAATTCTTGTTCTTGGTTCCCCAGGACCAAAAAAAAAAGTCAAATTCCTTTTACAGTCTTCATATCCTTGAAGAGAGGTTTCATGTTTCCCCTAGTTCTTCACTTTTCCAAGCTAAAATCCCTAGTTCTCCATTTACTGATTCATCCCAGGACTATTATGAGTCATGAGCTAGGGTATATGTTTATTTCATAGAATCATCGATTTAGAGGTAAAAAAGAATCTTAAGGATCATCTAGTCCATTCCTACTTTATGTTTTAAAGATTTGAAAACTGAGGCTCAACAGAAGGTAAGGGACTTTCCAACATCATACAGGAAAGAAGTGTCTGTATCAGGATTTGAATCCAAGTTCTCCTGGTTCCTGGCCTCCTGACTTAAGTGCAGTACTTTATTTTCAATGACTTAATTCTTAATCTTTGCTGTTGATGTGTTAGGAATTAGCACATATGCTGCTTTCTCACAACTCCACTCTCCTGGAATCAGCTTACAGTCGCAAAAATCAGAAAGAGACTGTAGGATAATGGGATTCTAGAGGAACCTCAACCATTAGCCTACAGTGTCCTTCACTTGGAAAAAATGAATAGCCTTTGGTGACACCACAGTTCTGGTTTGGGCATGTGACTTCTTTCCACAGGGTACGAGGAATTAAAGTATGTACAAAGGCAGCTACTTGGCTAATAGAAACATATGGCACATCTCTGGAGGTTGCCTTGGGTCTCCAGGGGCAGGTAGTCTCTGGTGTTTAAACAGCTGCTTTAGTACATCGTCCTCCCTGGGAACGAGCACAGTGCAAAGCTGGGCAAAGAATCCTCAGGGACTGGAGAAATATTTGTAGGAGCAGATTTGTTGTCTGTGTAAAGCCCCCTTAGACTTTGTCCTGGATTTCTCCTGGGAGGAGAAAGGGTTGTGGGAAGGAGGCAGGTTCCCTATAGTGGTGTTGCACACCCAGCTGCCAGGAAACCCACTTAGGGGTATGCAGGAAGGGAGAAAAGCTGTCTTTTTAAAGCAGCTGTTCTCAAAGTGTGGTCCCAGGACTCCTCTGGGTCCCCAAGACCCTTTCAGAAAGTCTGCAAAGTAAAAAGTATTTTCATAACAATATGAAGGCATTTTCATTTCTAATGTGGTAAATATCAATAGATATAACCCATATAAACAAAAGTTCTTTGGGGTCCTTAATAATTTTGAAGAGTACAAAAAGGGTCCTGAGACCAAAAAGTTTGAGAACTGTTGATTCATAGAATTCCTCCCTGATCTAGGTGCTTTGTTTTAGTCCTTCGCCTGGTTCCAAAGTTTCTCCCACCCTTGTTAGAGTCAGGAAGACCTGAGTTCAAATCTAGCCTCAGACACTCACTAGCTGTGTGATCCTGGGCAAGTCACTTAAACTCTGTTTGACAGAATTTTCTCAGCTATAAAATAGAGATAATAATAACACCTACCTCATAGGGTTATTGTAAGGATCAAATAAGATAATGTTTGTAAAAATAAAAGCACTTAAACATGGTGCCTGGCACATAGTAGACATCATATAAATGTTTATTCCCTTCTCCCTTCTCCCTTCCCCTTCCCCTTCTTTAATTCTGAAATTAGAGAAACTTGGTTTGAGGACGAACTCAATATAAGTTAGAAGAAAAACCTCCTAATAATTAGTGTTGTCCAAAAATGGAAAGCTATCTTGATAGTGAGTTCATGATCATTGATGGTCTTCACATTCAAGCTAGAATGAATGCTTGTTGGGAATGTTATAGAGATGATTTCTGCTAGAGTATGGGGTGATTTTGTGATCATGATTTTGTAATTATTAGCAATGACTTTTGGAGGAATTAACTGGAAGCAGCATTTTTTAGGACTTGGAGATGGGGTAAGAAATATGGAAGTATGGCAGTTAAATGGCACCATAGTGCACAGAGTGTTGGGCTTGGAGTCAGGAAGATCTGAATTCAAATCCAGCCACAGACACTTACTGACTATGTGGCCCTGGGCAAGTAACATAACCTTTGTTTGCCTTGCTTTTCTCAATTATAAAATGGGAATAATAACAGCACCTACTTCTCAGAGTTGTCAAGAAGATCAATGCCCGACACATAGCTGATATATAAATACTTATTCCCTTCCTCTCCTTCATTGGGGATGCAAATGCAAAAAGAGACATAGTCTTCACTCCTGAGGAACTTCATTCTCATAGGGAAAGAGTACAGATATAAAGGATAGATGGTCAAGGAAGGTTCTTTTGGTCTTGGGAGTCCCAGAAAAGGTGAGGGGAATATATAATACCCTTTTCAGAAGTAATGGTATTTGGCACATTGACTTGATTATTGTGCCCAGAGTAAGGGGTATAAAATGTACGGTAATGGAGGCAAAAAGAGAGAGTATGTGCTCAATGACAGACAATTGGTTAGATGGCCTGTGTGGATGTCTGGATGAGATGTGAAGACGAAGCTTGTTCTGGTGTCTGGGGTTAGTCAACAGACAGAGTGGGCTAAGCAGGCTCTTTACTATTTACTCAATCATGCATCAACCCAGATGAACACTAAGGCAGGGGTTCCAAAAAGTGATGGCTTAATTTTCCCAGGGTCTGTGGGTATGGATTTTTGAGGTATGGAGTATGAAGGGCTGTGATCTGGAGCATGGAAAGCAGGACAGTGGTGTCTGGAACATGAAGTGATGGCTTGGTTGCATGGCTGATGAATAATATCAAGAGATAGGTTCTATCATTGCGCTCATTTTAGAAATGAGGAAATAAAACTCAGAAAGGTTAAATAATTTCTCCAGGGTCAAAGAGCTAGTAAGTGCTGGAAGACAGATCCAAATCCCAGTCTTCTTGATTCCCATTCTAGTTTATTATCTACTATTCCATGCTGACAGAAGGGATATAGGAAAATTCTCAAAGATATACTGTATGTGTCTCAAAGACAGACAGAATACTTTACTCTTACCTAGTGCCAGCATTTACAAACAGCACTTCTGGGGAAGTGTTTCTGTTGTACTGTGGTTGATAAGTAAACTTGAAGAACATTATTAAAATATTATGTGCTCAGAACATCTGGGTAAATGAACATGAACACTTTAATATTTGGTACAGAGAGGAGAGAATGTGATCTCACATAGCGTTCAAGAGAGAGTAAGCTCTTTCTCTAATCTGTTTACAACATTGGTGCAGATAATCATATTCTAATTTTCAGAGACAATAAATATAGGCAATAAGAAGTGGAACAAAATATGTAAAGCTAAAATGAATAGTTCATGTTTTTCATGGATAGAAAAGGAATAGGAAGTCGAAATGTACACAGAACCGGGAGGGATTTCCAAGTCCTCTCAGTTCAGTATTTCAAAAAGGCAGAAAAAGAACAAATCTTTAGGATAAAAGTGATTAATAGCTGGTCAGAATTGTATGACAGATAAAAGTTTCTTCTTTTCCTTTTAAACTTTAATAAAAAATCTTGAACTTTTTTATATAAATTGATTTTTTTAAAGTTGAACTTTGATAACATAGAGGTTCTTTATAGTTAACATGTATCCTTAATGGACAAAAAGTGTGTAGAATCCAAGTGGAAGGGAGGCGGAGGAAAGTAGAAGCTTCCCATCAATTCTAACACTTAAGCTGAGTTTAAGAAAAATCAATAAGGATATCTATATTGTTATGGAAAAATGGAACAATTAAAATTCCCATGGCACATTAGGTTTAGCTCTTTCTATTTTTTATTTTTGGCTGAAAAGAAAAAATAATTTTGAGAATCAAATATATTTTAATTTATTGAAAGCATGTCATATCTGGGATTTTTGATAATTTTGTGCTTGAACAAGGAGTCAGATGAGTTACATTTACACCAAACAATAAAGCAAGATGGGGGCAAACAGTATTCATGTTGATTGGAACATAAGATAGCAGAGTAGATGATGATTTTAAGTTATCCAGAGGAGGAAGAATGTAGAATTCACATGTCAAATATATCTCATGGCCGTACTCCTCTTTCTCCTTCCTAACCTACCTTTTCTATCCTTATAATAGTACGTTACTTCTATTTTTGCACTTTAGTATTTTGTCATTCTCCAAAATTTTACTTTTCTCTATTCATCTTGGATGATATTTCATCTCTGTTTTCTGTGACTTTATATTGGTTATCACTCCATGCCTGGAATGCATGCTCTCCCTATCTTTATCTCAAAGAATTGCTACTTCTTTCAGGACTCCGTTCAAGTAGTGTCTTCTACATGTAAATCTTTCCTTATCTCTCCCACTGCATATGCCCTACCTCTCTGTCTTATATGTCACTATCTTGTATTTGTTATTTATTCTGCTCACACACACATAATATATATGTAAATACATGTGTATAAGTACATGTATACACACGTGCAATTCAAATTTGTATATAGGCATGTGCGCACATACACATATATGTACCTGACATATAGTAGACACTCCAAATACTTGCCGAATGATTAGAATCCTTATGTTCCTTTACACACTTCTCCAAAGGTATGAAATGAGAGAATTGCTCTGGTTAAGATGATGTCAAGAAGGTTCATAGAAGAATTCAGTTCTTCCAAGTATTCTCCAACAATGATCTGAAAAAGCTATCAGAACCAAGAATGATGAGGAAATGCAATAATAACAAAGAAGCACAAAACCTCGTCAGCTTCTTCATCCAGCCCAAGACTGTACAAAAAAGACAGTCAGAAGCCATAAAACCTAGAGGCCACCTGCCAAAAAAGCTACTGTGAACTCAAGTGGACAGACCAGAAACCTGCAGCAGCACCTGGATGTGAATTTTCTAGGAGTAATCAAAAAGGAAAGAAACAAAGTGTAAGACTCTGTGATTGGGGTGGGTAAAGTGAAGGAAGGAAGGGCAGGGGAATGGAAGTAGATTGTTTGACTTAGAAGTCACTAATGTTGATCACATTCCTTTTCTTCCATCACCATCTGCATTGTAAAGACGCAAGAGGGAGATAGAGGAAAAAATATATATATAGATGATGCCAAAGAAAAAAGCATTCTTCAGGGACATTGAAGTCTGCCAGAACTCTGAGATAGACAGATCAGATGGAGGAAGCTGGTGACAGAAGCCCAGGAAAATGAGGTCAGGATCAAACAGAACCTGAGTACTCTATCCAAATAAAGAGGAAGGGGCAGAGCCTGGCCATGGTATAAAACTCCATTTAGAAACTAAGATTAAAGATGTCAGTAAACAGAAGATTATTAAACACCATGAAGAAATATTATGAATTAAGAGGTGCTCTAGAAGTAAAACTAGAAGACAGTTACAAACCATGCCTCCAAAAAATGGCTTGACTGCAAAAGTATTTCAAAGAAATAGAATGAGAGATAAAATATAGAATTACAAATGATATGAGATCTTTGGAGGAAAGAATTAGAAGAATAAATAGCTTAGAATAAAAGGTGGAAAACCTTACCCAAGTAGTGGACTCTCTGAATGTTAAATAGATTAAATAGAACTTAGTAGTTTTACAACCAGGAAATATTAGAATGAAATAAAAAGATTGAAAAAATTAAGAAAATTTAAGATATCTATTATGAAAATAAAACTGACCTGAAAAATAAGTCAAGAACAGATCATTTAAGAATTATTGGATCCTTTGAAAGCTCTGATCAGTTTAGATAGACAATAATCACTTATTAAGTACTCAATATGTGCTAGGCTGGACTTTAAAAAAAACTGACAAAGTACAAAAAAAGACAAAAAAAATGGGGAAAACATGATTATATCCAGAGATGTAGAAAGCTTTTGAAAATATGTAATACTGATTTCTAAGAAAACATTAAAAACATAGGAATGAATGGACCTTATCTTAAGATCAATAATATCTGTGTAGAATCTGAAGTTAGCACTGTTTATAATGGATAAATGCTAGAGACCTTTACTATAAGATTAGGGATAAAGTAAGAATGTCCTTTATCATTACTAGTATTTGATATTATTTTAGAAATGCTAGCCATAGCAATAAGACAAGAAAAATAAATTGAGGACATAAACATAACCAAAAAGGAAAGAAAATTACTGCTTTTCATAGATAATATGATGGTCTGCTTAAAGTCTATGTAGCTATATGGTTCAATGGATAGAGGGTTAAGTCTGGAGTCAGGAAGACCTGAGTTCGAATCCAGCCTCAGACACTTACTAGCTGTGTGACCCTGGGCAGGTCACTTAACCTCTACTTGCCTTAATCCACTGGAGAAAGAAATGGCAAACCATTGCAGTATTTTTGCCGAGAAAACTCCATGGACAGCATGGCCCATGGGGTCACAAAGAGTCCAAGATGACTAAAAAACAAACAACAATAGAAAGGCTACTTAAAGACTAATAGAGTAAACTAAAAATTAACTAAACCAATTAATAACCAATAAAATATCAAGATATAAAACTCTATCTATCTATCTACCTAACTATACAAGTGTAATCCTTTGTGTGTCTTATCAACAAAAGTCAGAAAAAAGAGCTATAAAAAGAAATTCTGTTAAAAATAACTAAAGAATATAGAAAGTCCATCTACCAACACACATAGTGATTGTTAATATAACTATAAAACACTTTACAGAAATAAAGTCAGTCAGTTAATACAGATTTATTAGGTGCTTACAATATGCTAGGCACTGTGCCAAGCATTGGGACTACAAATAAAGAGAAAAAAACAGTTTGGAAACCTCTAATTATAAGGAAAAATTTCCTGACATTTAGCCTTAATGAACTTCTACTCATTGTCTTAAATTCTTCCCTATGGGACTGAACAGTACAAGTTTAGTACCTCTTCAGTAAGACAGTCCTTCAAATACTTAGAGATAGCTATCATGTTCTCTCTGAGTCTTCTTTTCTCCAAGCTAAACACATCCAGCTTCTTCATCATATGTCATGAGGATATCCTCATATATCATCGTGATCTTCAAATGTTATCAGCCCCTTCTGGGTATGCTATAACTTAGTAATGCCCTTCTTTAACCATGGTGCTTAGAATTGAACAAATTCTCCAAATTAGGTTTGAAGAGAACAGAATTCAATGAAACTCTCACCTATTTCTTGAATAATAAATCATCATATTAGTTTTTTTTTTGGGTGGGAGTGATACTTCATAATGTTCATTCATATTGAATACTAGGTGGCACAGTGGATAAAGAACTGGGCTTGAAACCAGGAAGACTCATCTTCATGAGTTTAAATCTAGACACTTAGATACTTGGCTATATGACCTTGGGCAAGTAACTTAACCTTGTTTGCTTCAGTTTCCTCATCTGTAAAATGAGCTGGAGAAGGAAATGCAAGCTACTCTAGTATCTTTGCCAAGAAAATGCCAAAGGAGATTATGAAGACAGACATGACTGAAACAACAACAACTTCATAGTGCTCATTCACATCGAAATTAAAGTACACTTAAAACCTCCAGATTTGTTTTTTTTTTTTTTTTTGAAAATGACTACTTTCTATCCATGCTTTCTCCATCTTACTCGGGAAGATGAATTTTTGTACCCAAGTGCAATTCCTTACATTTAACCAGCATTGTGCTGGTAAATGTTAACAACTGGCTCTCTCTATCAAAAAAAAGAAAAAGAAAAAAAAGACCCAGCAACAAAAAAACTAAACATAGATACAACACACTTTTAAGTTTAACCTTCATTAACATTTTCTCCATTGTCTTCTTAAGTGTAGACAACCAACAAAATGACAAATGAAGTCCTGATTTGTAGTGTTTGCCTATTTCTGAGGTGCAAATGCTCACACTGAAAATTTAACAACCAGCTCTTGCAAGCTATAGAAGCTGACCCCAGTACACTCTTGCATTTATCTCTATCAACTTTCATCTTCTTAGATTTAGCGTTGTGATCTTGCCCAATGATATCAAACTCAAATAGAAATGAGGGCCTGTAAACTGTGTATAAGAATCCTTGCAGGTGCATGTTGATATAGAAAACCACATATGAACATTATCTATGTTTTATTGTGTTTTTGTTTATTTTGTTATTTCCCAGTTACATTGTAATCTGGTTCAGGTCATTCTTGGGAAGTTTGCAGCCACACATTTGAAATCTCTGCTCTAGCTTACGAAGATCCTTTTGGATCTTGATGCTGTTATCCCTTGTGTTAGCTATACTTCCCAACTTTCTGTTGTTGGCAAATATGATGAACATACCATCTATACATTTATCTGAGCCATTGCAAAAATGTTAAACAGCACAGATCTCTGGAGCTTTCCATTGGAGATCTTCATCATAGAGCTCTCACTTGTTGCAAAGAGAAATTATTAAGTAAGATGGACCAATAAAGGATCCTTCTTGAAGGAGGAGATATATTTCATCATCTGTTGAACCTATATTATTCATCATCTTTAATCTGCAATTAACTGTCTTTTAGTGTTTTTTTTTTCATTTACATCATTGTTGTAATGGTACTATATAGTTATGCATTTCCCCCTCTGTATCAGTTCATACAAATCTTTTTTTTCCTTATGAATTCCTCATAGTCATCTTTTTTCTATGGAACAATAAAATTTCATTACATTAATATACAAAAAATTGTATCATCATTCCCCAATTGGATGGCATTCACTTTTTTCTAATTTTTTTGCTATCTTGAAAAATTCTGTGAATATATTTGTATTTATGGCATTGTACTTTCTGCATTTGACCAGTTTGTGTACATGTCCAGTAGTGAGATCAGTTGTCAAAGAGTATAAACAGTTTCATTACTTTTCTTGAATATGCCTTAATTGTTTCCCACAATGGTTTCACTAATTTTCAGTTCAACTAACAACGCATTAATGTATCTGTCTTTCCAGATTCCAGAACTATTTCTTTCTTTTCTCATTTTTTCTAGTTTGACAACAATGAGCCAAAATCTTAGACTTATTTTTATTTGTACCTCTCTTGTTAGTAGTGGTTTGGAACCCTTTTTAGTATGGTTCTTGATGGTATGCAATTTCTTTTTTCAAACTGTTTCTTCATACCCATTGATTTCTTTATTTTCTACTCTATTCATAATGAGAATCTGTGTCTCCTGTCTATTATCTGTTGTCTGTGTCCCCACCTTCCCTTTCTTTCTACCAAGTGATTGAAAGTCAGACCAGCACAGGGAGTGAGGGGGCAAATAAAGGAGGGTCAGAGTGGTGATTTGTGGAGCTTTTTTCTTCCATTTTAATTGTTTCTCTACTGTAAAATTGAGGTCCATAATCCTAGAGAACATATTTTATGATTTTTCCTTTTGTTTTTTTTCCTAATCTCTTTTAACTATGACTTCAACTTAGAAATCTGCTACTGTTCCCCTGATCATAGGTCAGATCTTCAAAATGTCTCACTGACCTTGCCTTCATGTATGTCTCCACTGTTTCTGGTAGTGCCAGAATATTTCTAGAAGCAGTGAACACTCCAGGTTGAGGAATGAGTATGGTGAGAGTATGAGATTGCAAGATAATCAATTTATACAGGTCATGGGGCAAAGTGAAAATGTGTTGAAATTGCTATCAAGAGACGGGGATTTTGAATCCCACTTCTGACCACAGACAAGTCATCTTTGAGTGACCAAGCCTTTCTGAATTTCTTCTAAAAAATGTGGATCATGATATAACTCCCAGGACTGTGAGGAAAGAGTTGTGTAAACTTTAAAATCTTATAAGAATATTTTATTGTTTGATTTATTGAATAATAAATATTAGCCTATTTTTTTACAGTTTATATACTATTTTAATTTATATTTTAAAATTTAAACAATTTTCTGGGAATAGCCTATTATTTTATTATTTTTAAAGCATCTACCTCCCAGAATGGTTGTGAGGATCAAATGATGCAATACAATGTAATAGAAAACATTTTTTAAGTGCCTACTATTCACAAGGCACTGTGCTAAGTGCTGGGGATAAAAAAAAAAATAAATAAAAGAAAAAAAAGACAGTCCCTGACCTCAAGGAACTTAAAATCTAATGGAGGAAGGCAATACAGAAAAGGAAGATAAAAATCTGGGAGAAAGTGACAGAGAATACCTTGCACCATCTGGTCCTCTTTAAAGGGAGGCTTTGGGAGGAGATTTATACTTTACCCTCCAGTCCAAGGGTATTGAGGATGTGTAAGTATTAAAGCAATCTCTATGATGATATTTCCTAGTGATGAGCTTATGGGGATGGGAGGTGATGGGAAATGAGATAATTTTATAAAGTGCTTTGAAAAATTCAGAGGTATATACATAGTAGCTATTACTATTACTACTGCTGCTGTTGTTATTGTTATCAGTGAATAAATAAGTAAATCAGTGTTTATGCTCCTGGTAGTCATCACACCAGCTTGGCCTTTATCTCAGTCCTGTTTTTAAGCTTTCTTTCCTACCACAAAACTAACATGGTGCGATAGAAAGGGCAATGGTTCTGGAGTCAGAAAACCTGGATCTAAATCTTACCTCTAACACTGTAAAAATCACTTAACCTCCCTGGGTCTCAGTTTCCTCATCTATATATTAATTTGATAGGACTAGATGGCATTCTAGTTCTAGAGTTCCGATTTGGAAACACTATGATGTGACTTTTTCATTTTCCAATTCATATGGCCAGGGACTTTGTATGCCCTTGCCTCTTGCCCTATTAGACACTTGCCTGTCGACTGAGAGCTATAACCATTTTGTAGAATTACAGAGTCTAAGAGATGGGAGAGACCTCAGATGTCATCTAATCTATCTAGTTTCTGAACAAGTAACCCCTCTATAATATCTCCAAACAAGAGGTCCTCCAGCCCCTGTTAGGGGTAGAGAGATCTGTAAATAGTTTTTCTTGGTACTCATAGCAATCTTGAAAATGCAAATACATGCTGTTGGTTATAAGAGGGTATTGAATGAGGAAGTATGTGCATATCATGATTAATCTAAGCACACATTCTACTGGGGATGATCACTGGTGTCCCACTGTATATTCTATGGACATCTACATGACATGTTATCCAATAGCAAAAAAACAAGAAAATTCAAGCCCTAATCTCTGAAGCTGTTGCCAGTCAGGGAAGCAGGCCAAGGGTTCTTAGTTATTCTAACTTTTAGAGTCAAATTTGCTTATCATTCATAGGCCAATCTCACTTCCATCACAAGATACCAGGGTAAAAGAGGAGCTTCCTTCCCTTCTGCCTCAGACGATGCGGTCACTGAAATTCCAGAATATAATCACAACATGTTAATGAGGCATTAAACTAATTGTAACTATTTGTTACTGATAACATTATGTCATGTGAATAGCTTTTTTTCTAATGGAATTCAGGGAATAACTTTATTGGAAGAGCAGAAAAAATTGGATGTGTCTTTTCACGGTTTTAAATACCGAAGCTTAGAGACAATTGGACAGTTTGAGGGATTGCAGACTCAGGAATGATTTGTGTAGGAGGTTCCTTGTGGGGAGAGAGGAAGAAATTTCCCTGTCCTTTCTCCTTATTGGCCATGGCAACTAGCAGCAGAACTGGAGACACCCTATCTAGCAGTTTGAAATTTCAGTTCAAGAGAGTTTCAGGTACAATTCAGGTACAGAGACGCACATGGAAAAGATGGAAAGATGGAAAAAAAAGATGCAGAAAGTCAGTTAACTTAAGAACAGAAGCAGCTTTGAAGAACAGGACCCCTGGCAGCAGAGAATAGAACTGGAGGTGGGAAGGAGTAGATAGGGAACCTAGCTTAGTGACCCACCCAGCAGAGATGCTGCACCCAAGAAGAACTTTGAGAGGATTCTGCAAAGGTTTTTTTTTTTTTTTTAAAGACTTCTAAGACTTGTTGCATCAGGAATTGTAAATTACCTTGGCCTTATATATTTTTTATATATTTTTCCCTACTGCAATTGTACCCTAAATTTGTGCCTTCCCACAGATGCTGCATGTATCTGAGGAAGGATGAACCCCAAGTTTATATGGGAGGAATATTTTGCAACTACTTTTTTTTTAAACTATGCCATCTTAGTAAATGCCTTTGTCAAGAACATTGTGCCTATTGGCTATCCGTTAATAGAAGTCACACTGATGGGGGTTTGTAAGCTGTAATATAAGGAGGTACACCTTGAGGTAGTAGATTCTTTTGGATGGCAAGCCAGAAAGAGTGCAGAAAAAGGCAAATAATTGCTGTTAAAACTCATATCTTAGATCAGGGTATACAATACTGGAAACTATTTTTGTTGTGGTTCTTCAGTCATGTCTGCCTCTTCATGACCCCATTTGGGGTTGTCTTGGCAAAGATATTGGAGTAGTTTGTCATTTCCTTCTCCAGCTTATTTTATAGATGAGGAAACTGAGGCAAACAGGGTTAAACGACTCGCCTAGAGTATCATAGCTAGTAAGTGTCTGAGGCCAGATTTGAACCCACAAAGATGAGTCTTCTCGACTCCATGCCCTGTACTCAATCCACTGCTCCATCTAGTGCCCATTGGTTATTATACAAAAAGTAATTGTGCTTTTGAAAGCAAAAGACAACCATGTGTACAGTACCATACAGTAAGAGGCAATGGCAACAAGCGGCAAGGGTCAATGTGTTATTCTGTTGTGTTGGATGATCAGATTCTCCTTGACTGTGTCTGCAAAGTCTTATTATGCAGAGATTTTTGTTGTAATGGTATGGCTCTCTTTGAGGCCATTCTCCTGACTGGCGCATCTACTCACAGGTTGGGTCCCCAAAGGGATAACTTCTCTTCCTCTTCCTCCTCCTTTTCTCAAGGTTCTAGGGGTTATCCTGTGGGGCTGGGTTTTTAAATACTCTTGCTCATGAGCCTCACTGGTGGGCTCTCAGTAAACAATTATCCAGACTTAATTAGCTTAAAAAAGGTATTTACTAAACATATATAGTAAGAATGATAAGCATAAAACATTCTCCATAAACCTGGTTATGTAAATCTGGGTATACTTTCTCACCAAGTATACCTTGTGTCTATGGAGGCAGGGAGAATGGGCACAAGCTTGGATCACAATGGTAATGAGAGACACGAGTAGACAACATATGAGCAAAGGGATATTTCCCATTTCTGACCCTGGGTATCCTTTTGTGGAATACCCATGATGTTCTCAGGCATAGATCTCTTCTGGACTCTGATGGTTGGTGCCTTATTAGAGTCCAAAGCTGGCATTCTTCTCTGGTGCAAGGCGTCATGCTTCTTGAAGCTGTTGTTATACTTCTTTTTCCCCTCCCACATGATGTTGGGTATTACTTCTGCAACGGCCACATCTCTGGTCACTGATGAGACTTTTGATGAGGCTTCTGGATTTCTCATACTAACAAGGTTAATTGGACATTTCCATTTTGGAATGTTCATTTACCTAAGGTCAGGACATGACAACCATCTGAAACTGAGATGGCCACGTGAGCGTAGCTTCCTTAGCTAGGGTAGGAGACAGGGTAGAGAATCTTCCCTGACTCACCTCTCAGACACAGCTCAAAATTGTTCTGTCTCTTCAAAGCCACAAAGGAAAGAAAGTGATGAAGATATCAGGGCCCCTTTTATATACCCACTCATCAACTACCACAGAGTCATTAGTTCTGGTTTTGTAGCCAATGAGATAACTTGGTCATCATATAATGTTAGGCCCTGAGTCATCATGTCTGGAAGTAGGGTCACCCTGAGTTTCTACTTAGTCATTTAGACTGGACTCAGGGGTCTATGAGTACTCCAATGAAGAGGCCAGTCCACATTATATATACATACATACATAGATACATGCATATGTGTCTATGTATGTATATGTGTGTGGGTATATATGTATGTATATATGTATATACCCATACACATATATACATACACATATAGATACATACAGCTACAATGTTATCTTTCTATAATACTATTATGTACACAGGCATATTGTAATAAGATTGTCATAAAGGAACTTTTGTAGCAAAATCTTTTCTAACTAAAATATTTGAGAAGATGGTGATTCTAGTTAGTTAAATTATGTGATAAATGTGGGGTTAGGAAGGAATATTTTTTGTTGTTGTCATTGCAATACTAAAACTCTCTCTAAAATTTTTAGTCTACTTTTCTGTCTTGACAAATGAAATAAAACAAATACAATTGAATCTTTAAAAAAATTAGAAGCTTACAAACTAATCTCTCTGACCCTCAACTTCTTCATCTGTAAAATCAAAGGACTGAATAAGATGATCATTAACATTCTTTTAAATTTTATGATCCTATCAACATCCATGTTCTAAATAAAAATTATTATTTTACTGTTTTTTAGATATGGATGTGTAAGATAGAAGAGATCGAGTTAAATGTACATTCTCCAGAAGCTTCCATCATGGAAGTTATTTATTGTTGTCATTGTTGTTTTTTTTTTTTTAAACCTTATACTGGATTGCTTTTTATTATGATTTACTATTTGTTCCTAAAAATGGAGTAGATAGAAAAAGAATGCTTACCTAGGATTTAGAGTTTAATGGGATCTTATGGTTGTTCAGTCGTTTTCTTTTTGGTGAGGCAATCAGGGTTAAGTGACTTGCCCAAGGTCACACAGCTAGTAAGTGTCAAGTATCTGAGGCCATATCTGAACTCAGGTCCTCCTGACTCCAGGGCCAGACCTTTATCCACTATACCACCTAGCTACCCCTGTTCAGTCATTTTCAACTCTTCATGGCTTCATTTGGGGTTTCTTGGCAAAAATACTAGAGTGGTTTGCCATTTCCTTCTCCAGCTCATTTTACAGATGAGGAACTGAAACAAACAGGGTTAAGTGACTTGCCCAGGGTCACACAGTCAGTAAGTAATCTGAGGTCAAATTTGAACTCACGAAGATGAGTCTCTTTGCTCCAGGCCCAGTGCTCTATCCATTCTACTACCTTGCTGCCCCTTAATGGGATCTCAGAGGTCATCAAATTTAACCTCCTTTTTTTTTTTAAACAGAGGAGGACCATAGATGTTAAATCACTTCCCTAAGGTCACCTAAGTAGTAGATGGCTTAGTTAAGATTCTGATTTGAGCTGTCTGGACTGTGGAGCCTGTGTGTTTTCCACTGTGGTATGCCTCCTTGCCAGGGTTCCAGTTTACTTGTTCTCTGGTTATAACATGAAACATCATTTGTGCTATTCTGTTCCGTGCAGTCAAAGACTGTGATAATATTTTTTTTGTTGTTGTTGTAATATATTGAATGATAACTAATGATATGATCAATTTATTTCTGTAGAAATAAGCCCTGACATTTATATAAAATGGAAATAAAATGAAATAAAGTTAACGTCAGGGCCAGAGCCAAAAACCTCCACAGGATTCTTTGCAGAAAATTTTCCCCTCACGTCTGTTAAGGATACATTTGGGGTCTTAGTAACAAGAACATCAGATTTCTTTGCTTACATGTAAAGTAGTTTCTTTTAATACAAAGTGAACAATGTAAAAGTTAAATGACTTGTCCAGGATCACATCTAGTAAATATCCAAGGTAAAATTTGAACTCAAGTCTTCCTGATGCTAGATCCAGTGCTCCTATCCACTGTACCACCTAGCTACCTCTGTAATCCTGTATATTTTATTTTGTTCATTGAAATTAAATGAATGAATTTTATGCATCCTTCTGAGAAGGGGCCCATAGGCTTTACCACATTGCCACTAGGAGCCATGTAACAAAACAGGTTAAGAACTCCGGCAGTGTGTATTGTGCTACATATATTTAACCAGCCACCATGCCCATTTTCATGATGTTTCCATTCTAAGAATGTAAGATGCTTGGGTGACTGAATACTCTCCGCCTTTGATTATCTTGTCAGACATCCTGTGACATCTGTGTTTCACGAGGACATTTAGAACTCTCTTCTCCCTTTCTCTGTGTCCCCACTCCTCAATTTAATAAATAAATAATAATTTTCAGAAACAATGCCCAGAGTCCAGAAAGTCAGAAGTCAGGATATAGCTCCTTCTCGTGTCCTGTTTGCAGTGACACCAACCGGTGGGATCCATGCAGTTGTACGAAGAAGCCCTCCTGCTGCTTGGTCTCAGTGACAAGCCTGTTCAAGATTGGAGCAGATGTTTCTGTTTTAAGATCCAGTCATTTCCTCTCTTCCAGGAGTGCATGCCAGCACAGCCAATATCTGGAAGCCTGCTGCTTCACAGTGGGTCCAAACTCTAAACTGGTACTTTACTAGAAAATGGTAATAAAGCAATTTGAATTGCTTTTCATCTCAGAGCTCTTAATGGCTTTCAGGTTCATATGAGACCAATCAATTAATCCTGCTTCAGAGCTAGAGGAATGGGATGTTTTCTATCCTCTGAATAGAAGATGAGCCCATAACAGAGATTTTCCAGCACTACCAATCTACTTACTGAGACTTATGTCAGTTGGAGGTACCTAACAGAGCCTCCAGCTGGGGCTGCTAGTGAGGCTTTGCAGTCTTTCTTACCTTAGTACTTGCCAGTTATGGACTAATTAATTGATCATACACCAAAGGCGTGTTAGAATTATTTCTTCACTTCAGCTTTCCTTCTTTGCACCCTCTAATTGATGGTAGTCTTTTTTTTTTTTTTTTTTTTTTTGGAGTTGGAGGGGGGAGAGAGGGAAGGAGTGTTGAATTTTATTTGTCTGGTGAGAAATGGATCTTTAGAGACAAGACCTCTGTTGTTTTTTCACAGGAGTAAGACCTGGAAGGGACTTGAGTAATCAACTAATCCTATCCCCTCAGAGTCTTCCACAGAACTGCCAAATTGGTATTCTTAAAGTGCAAGTCTGACAATGTAACTCCCCTGCTGAAGAAACTTAACTGTGGCTGCTTGTTGCCTCTAAGCAAAATTAAAAAAAAATTTTTTTGTTCATCATTTAAAGCCCTTCTCAGATTGGCTCCAGCCTATCTTTCTAGGCCAAGACTTCTTAACCTGGGGCCTATGAACTTAAAAAATTATTTTTGATAAGTGTATTTCTATATAATTGGTTTTTCTTTGTAATCCTAAGTTTTTATTCATTTTACACAATTATTTGGAGAAGGGGTTCATAGGCAACAGACTTTCAAAGGGGTTCATGACGCATAAAAAAGTTGCATGCCCCCTTTATAGACTGATGTCACATGATTCCTCATCATATACCCCATACTATATCAAAAGTGGTCTACTTGCTCATCCCTGTACTAGACATTCTATCTCCTGTGTCCATACCTGTTCATAATCTGTTCCCTATTTCTGGAATACTTTATCTCATCACCTCTGTCTCTTGGAATCCCAAGCAACCTTTAGAACTTACTTCAAAGCTGCCTCCTTCAAGAGGCCTTTCCTGGTTCTCTCAATTATTATTGTACCTCTCCAAGGCAATTCCAAAAGACTCATGATAAAAAATGCTATCTACCTCCAGAGAAGGAATGGATACAGTCTGAATGCAGATTGAAACATAATTTTTTTTTTTGCTTTCTTTATTTTCGTAGGGTTTTTTTGTGGCAACATGGCTAACATAGAAATAGAATTTGTTTGATTTCACATGTATAATTTGTATTGCACTTCTTGCCTTCACAATGAATCAGGGAGGGATGGAAGGGAGAGAATTCAGAATTCAAAAATTTTAAAAAATTGAATGTTAAAAATAAATAAATAAATAATAAAATTGGAAAAAAAAAAACATTATTATACCCTCCCTTACCCCCATCCCCAATTATCTATGTGCTTTTTGTTTTCCCTCATAGAACTTAAGTTTTTTGAGGGTTGGTATTGTTTTGTTTCATCTTTGTATAGCCAGCACTTAGCACAATTGCCTGACATATAGTTGGAATGAATAAATGTTTGTTGAATTAAAATAAGGAGACTGAGTTCCAGAGATTGGCAGTTACTTGCCAAGGTTACACAGGTCATAAGTTACAGAAGTGAGTCTTGAACCTAGGCCTCGTTATTCCAAAGCTATTGTTCCTCCTACTAAGCCAAGAGACTCCTCTTACTCTGTGCAGAGTAGTTCACCTTTGACCAGTTCCTCAGATACTAACCTTTCATGGAGTTGGAATTTGGAACTTCAGAAGGAAGGCAATTGTGGTGAGATTTAGCTTCTCTTTATGGTCAAATGTTGAGCTTTTATTTAAGATATTAAGTTATTTTTAAACTTTTGGATGAAAGGACAAATGATTAATCCATTACTATGAAATAACAGATTGAAAGTGATCAATACAAGCAGAGCAGTTCATTTGCTTTCTTCCAGACAAATGGGTGAAGGGATGAACAGATGTTTTTTTCCATCGGAATGAAGGCAGTTGAGGGTATTTTTCTACCTCAGCCTAGATTCTTGCCAGAAATTGCCTTAAGACCTCAAGTACAACTTGTTTAGACATCTTCCAGTTGTAATTTTTCTGTAGGCTGTTAAAAATATTGACTTTGACAGCTTTAAAATGATGGCCTAGAAATTGGAATAATTTACATTCTGGAATTAAGATAATTCAGGCATTTCTGCTAGTGAGGTAGAGAGAGAAAAAGGCACTGTTACATAAATCCCAGATTTTAGAAAATCTAAACCATTAGCATACATCGATCTGCCTGTGGATATTTGAAGCAGTCCCATTCACATGTAAATGATTTTTTTAAAAAAAAATTGTCTATTCAAAGCAGAGTTAAGATGCAGGACTTTTTTCAGAGTCTTTCTATGACCATATTATCCTGAGGATACGGGTAAAGTCAGTCCATTAAAGTCCTCCCCAGAGTGGTGAAGCAGACCCCATGTCACTTTGGGCAACACTCCAGCCACTGTATGGCTGTTGTAGGCAATGAGTCTTTGTTTTAGATGCTCCCCATCTCTTTAACTTTTGTAACTCAGTCACAGAAAATCCACAGAGAAGACATTCAGACAGGCTCGGTGGTACTGGACTTGACCCAATATTCCCTTGCCAGATTCCAAGCACACCTGTTAAACAGATTCCTTTCTCCCAGCACTCATCTACTGGAAGCAAAGGGATGCTTTTGGCTCATTGCATTCCTATGGCTGTTAACTGTCTTGATTGTCCCAACGTGTTCCTCATTCGTATTCATTTGTTCATTCATTCAGCCAATGGCTGACATTTACTTAACACTTCTTGAGTGCAAGGCACCATGCTTACTGCTAAGTACAAGGACACGGTTAGGACCTGCCCTGAAGGAGCTTACATTTGAATTGAATGGATGATCCTGACTTAAACAAACAAAAAAAAAAAGATTTGAAAATACCCAGGAAGAGTTCAGTTATGCAGGATCTATAGAAAAAACGGTAAATAGAAGCACTTACATATCCGCAGGTGAAAGTGCTTTTTCCCTCCTTAAATTTCTCACACGATTTTGCCTGGACCTCTCTTTTGCAGATATCAAATTCTCTTGTATTATAGTTATTTGTATGTATTTCCTTCCTCAGTGGTAAGCTTCTTGATGATAATGATGATTTTTTATATTCCATTTTTATTTCTATTTTTCTGGAGATGCCACCTAAGTGAACTATTCCCAAGCCAAAAAGTTTTCTTTTCTTCTCTGGGTTTTGAGTCAGGACCATGCTTCAACTTCAACAGATCTTGAGCTCCTTCAGGGCAGAGATGATTCTGCCACAATTCCTCATACATAACAGACACTACATGTCTATTTAATTAAATATATTCTCAATTGATGTACACAGGTCATAAAACTTTAAAGCTGTGAAAGACCTTACAGATTTCAAGAAGCAGCTGCCAAATATGGGTCTAGGTGATCAAACAATCAATCAAAATGGCAAGAATTTATTTAACACCCATTTTGTGCCTACTGTTCTGCTAGGTGTTATATGGAGTACAGAAGTATTAAAAAAAAGCAAAACAGCCCCTGCTCTGAGAGCAGAAACTAAGATGAAGTAACTAGGGCTTGTCAGAGGCTGCCAAAATTTAGAGGCTACTTAAGAGCACCTGCGTCCTTTCAGCAGTAGAGCAGATCTAGAATAACAAGTTAAAATAGGAAACTGCCAATGGTCTGCTTCCTTCCTTCTAAGTGAGCTTCTCCCCTCCAGGACCCTAACCTCCCCCCAGGTGACAGACAGCTGTCCTGGAAGTGAACATTTAGTGATTTGCCTTTATAAAATTAAAAAAAAATAAGGAAAAATCTGACCTGGGGTTATATTTTGTTAGCACTTGGGGACAAAAATTGCTAGTTGCATCTCTGCTAGTCCATGAAGAGCTCAGCTCCTGTCCTCCATTCCCCCCAATTTCCTCATTCCCCTCATTAGGGTGAGAAGGTATATAAACATATGTGACTAGAGAACAGTGGAATGTGAAATTGTCTCTAAGGCAGAGACAGTTGTGAGAAAGGGGTGATGAACAGGAGTTCCATGGAGCAAGCCAGGCCTGAGGTAGTACCCTACATTCTTTTAGTATGAATTACCCTGTGCCTTCTGCTTTACTTTAACTTATCTCACTAACACTTATCCTTGGGGAAGGCTCAGCTTTTTATGTAGTTGATCAAGTCTATGTCGGTTGTTGTGAGGCCTAAGGCAGGGTGAGCTAGTAGTGAGGCCAATGAGAAGTGTGATACAGGTACCAGCAACAGGAAAACATGATTGTACAAAAAGAAGAGATTTCTGCAAGACATTTGACCTTTCCTCAATTCTTCTGTCATTCCTCTCACATCCTGCAGCTTCTGACCAGGGGAACATGTCTGACTTCTTGAGAGTTGAATTTTTTGGCCAGATGGGTCATTTAGAGATTTAGAGATAAAGTAGCTTGTCTGAATGCATCTGGGTAGACCTTGGGGACCTAATGCACTTTCTGCAAAGCAGACAGGGTTAAGTTCAATCATCTGTACTTAAGTACATTGAGAATGAGGCTTGTGGTGGACCGCTCAGTTGCTGTTGCCTTGATTGTATTAGCCTGGGACCTCAATGCAAATGCGTGAAAGGAAGGGGGTGAATGAGTTGGGGTTTAGGGGCAATAGGGACAATATATTTATGTAGTCACATCCTGTTCAAAAGCAATATGTTACAGTGAGGCTTGAGGTCAACTTTCAATATGAATGTCTTAAGAGGAAACAGTAAACTTTATGTAGATAATTCTAGATACTTTAGGAGACAATCTATGTATGGATGATGTTATTTAAATGATAATATGTAATGCTTCAAGTTTTACCAAGTACTTTCCTCACAACAACCCTGTTTGAGGGCAAATACTGTTATTTCCATTTTACGAATGGGAAAACTGAGCTTTAAAGAGTTTAATTGATTTGCTTGAGATGACATAGCTAGTAACCACAGGGGCTGAATATCAAGCTCAGGTTATCTAATGTGCCCTCCATTATACCACTTCTCATTTACAGTTCTTGTATGGCGATGAGAAATTCCCTTTTGGTGAACATATATTGTATAGGCACAGATAAACTCTGACTAAAATCCCACTCCAATGACTCATCATAGTATAGATGTGACCCTGAATTCTTGAATGTGATCCTAGAAAAGGATAAGCTCTGGCTGGTCCTACCAAGGCATCAAAGCTTGCATAGACTCAGAGATGCATTAAATGTCTGTACTCTTAGAGTCCCAGAACCTAAATTGGAAGGAACCTTTGTGGCCACCTAATCCAGCCCATAATCCATCCCAAGGAATCCTCACTGTACTATATCCAATGAGTGGTCATCCAGACTTTACTCAAAGAAGAGTAAATAAACCACCTTGGGAAGCAGCCTGTTCCAGTTTTGGAATGGATTGTTAGCTTTAGTTGTTAGGTACTTCTGCCCCTACCACCAACATTAAGCTGGCCTCTTTGCAGTTTTCTCCCCATTGATCCTGGCTCTTCCCTCTGGGACAAAACAGAAAAGTTGAATCCTCCTCCACATGAAGGCCCTTCACATACTTATACCCAGCTATCTAGTTCCCCAAGTCTTTTTTTTCTTTTTCTTCAGGCTACACGTGCCCAATTCCTTCAACTAATCCTTAGAAGTCATGGACTCAAGGCTCTTCACCATCCTAGTTTCTCTCCTCCTCACACTCTTCAGATTATCAATGTCCTCTTTAATCTATGGCAGCTAGAACTAAACACAATACCCCAAGTTAGGTCTGACAGTACAGAGTGCAATGTGACTATTACCTATCTACTCTTGGAATTGATGCCCTTATTTGTGCAGTCCAGGACCACTTTAGCTTTTTTAGCTGCCACAGAAACCAACTGTTATTTATTCATTCATCCATCTATCCACCTACCCATTCATTCATTCTTTCATTCAACTAGCAATTATTAAGTCCTTACTGTGTGCCAGGATTACAAAGACAAAAATTGAATAGTTCCAGCCCTCAAGGAGCTTATAGTCTCATCTAACTAGATTCATCACCAGAGGTAACCAACAAGTAATGAATTTTGTTCAGCCACAGTAACTCATGAAGACAGTCTCCTAAAGCATGGAGGGCTTGTGATCTGGGTGGGTGGAAGGAGTATGCATCAATTAATGCAGAGTTCCTTGAATTATGTACTGAAAAGGTCTCCCCTCTCCTTTCTTCTCTGTTGAATTTTGACCTGTCCTTTAAACTCAATTCAAATATCACCTCCTCCAGAAAGAATTCCCTAATCACCAACTCCTCCAGGATGACAAGCCTCTCCAGATTTCATGCAATATTTTATTTTGCCCTTTTCTTTTTTTTTTTGGTTATGAATTCTTTTATTTATTTATTTTTAGGCAATTGGGGTTAAGTGACTTGCCCAGGGTCACACAGCTAGTAAATGTCAGGTATTTGGTCTGAGGCTGGATTTGAACTCAGGACCTCCTAACTTCAGGGCCAGTGCTCTATCCACTGAGCCACCCAGCTGCCCCCCTTTTTAAAATTTTTTTATTTTGCCCTTTTCTAATTCACTTATAGCATTGTCTATCATAGTTATTGTACTTGTATCTCACTCTCTCTTAGGCAATAACTTCTTCAAGTCAAATCCATGTTTTAATTCAATATCAAGAGTCAGTGTGCTCTACACACAGTAAGTGCCTAATAGATGCCTGATGAATGAAGGAATATGAATCAATGATGGCATTTTTTTCTTCTGATCTACTCTCAGACACCATGTGAAACCATATGGGGCAACTGCATTCTTTTCAGGGAAACCATATACCCCTGTTAAAAAATAATGAAGATATTTACTTTAGAAAAGATTTAAGAAAGGGGAAAAAAACAATATTTTACAAAAGGTCCAATGCTTTCTGCTGATTGCTCTGGTATTTGTCTTCTTACCCATGAGCTGGAATGGACATTAAAGAGGTTATCTCTATCCCAACTCCCTCATTTTAAAGATTAATAAATATTGAGGTTCCAAGACATGTTAAGACTTTCCCAAGGCCACACAGATTTAAGTACATTAGTCAGAATTCTAATCCATGTTTTCTGACTTCAATCCAGTGCTCCTTCCATTTAGTCCTGGTCACTTCTATATGGTGGAGTTGTCTTAGGAAGAGCTAAGTGGGTTTACACAGTTCTGAGATGGGTTCCTAGTGTCTGGTCTGACCTCAGTCCACCTGCCACTTGATGGACAGCAGTGGTCAGGGCTCATTCTCGGGATTATCTGAGGGATTTGCATCAAGCACAATCTCCAAGGATTTAGAAATTCAATTTTATAAAAGTTATCTAAATGGAGAAGCAACCCTAGAATTATCATAGTTTTTTTTTTGTGGGTCGCCTGGATTGGGAAATGACATGGATCTAGGGCATCTTACATTTCAGAATTTCCAACTGAAGGCTGTACTGGTATCCATATCTTTAGACCAGACCCATACTGACCTTCAGGGGTAAAATGGTTGAATTTAATTCAACTGAGGGCTTTTAAAAAGGACTAAGACATTCTAAATCCAGGATATGATCTATGAAGTAATGAGATAAGTATGTTTCACCCTTCATTTTCATAGACTTCTGTCATGACATGCTCTTAATATCAATTGATAATGAAGACTGCCAATTGTCTGCCTTTGCCATGAATTAATATTTTATAAGAACTATAAGGTGTCTAGCACTGGTTTTAGGAAGACACAGATTAGAAATGACTAACTCTAATTTTTTAAAAATTGCCTGTTGTCTGGTAGGAGGTGAAAATTTTGGCTAAGGCTATTTGGATTAATTAGCTTCCTACCCCACCCTCCCCTCATCCTCCCACTGAACCTATGATTTCATTAGTATAACAAACTCCTAATAAAGAACTCTCCTCTTCCAATTCAGCTCAACACTTGCTCTACCACCTATAGTCTTAAGAGAGGAAGGTAAGGTGATAAACACTGATATAGTTCCTATTATATGTCAGGCACTGAGCTAAGTGCTCTACAAATATTATCTCAGTTAAGAATTACCTTAGAGTGAGTATAGTGTAGGGGACAGAGAGCTTCCCTCAGAGACAGGAACACCTGTCCTGCCTGATACATACTAGCTATGTGACACTGGATAAGGTCACTTAACCTCTTAGTGCCCCATGTAATCCTCCATTAGCAAGGATTAAAAAGTAAAAATAGCTGACATTTATACAGTTCATTCGAATTTTGCAAAGCACTGCAACAGACATTATTTCATTTGATCCTCCCAACAGCCTATGTAACTTAGGTACTATAGGTGTTATTATCTCTGTTTTCTATTTGAAGCAATAAAGGTTCAGAAAACAATGAACTAGTAAGTGTCAGAGGTTGGAAACCAAGCTCACTTCTCTGCTGACCCCAGGCCCAGAATTCTTTTGACTAACTCCAAGTCCCCATATGTATTGTTGCCCTAAGAGAGTTGAGTGCATTTATGCCCAGTTCCTCCCACTCCAGAAATTTAGAATTATTTCTAGACATGCTCTCACAAAACCATTAAAGCTTCTAATCTCTTTGAGGAAATGAGAAGGGGAGCTGTGAAGGCAACTGAATAGCAAGCCTAAATAAATGTAAAGGAGGAAAGGAACAAGAGAAGAACAGGCATACCTAGGATTTCCATTTCACTTTTGAATAACTGAAGATGTCAGTGTGTGAATGTCTGCTGGGGTTTGATCATAACCCAGGGCTATCACAAGGAGAATGCATGACATGTGTATAGACTTGGATCTGGAAGATAGGACAAAGGAAGTCAACTGTTGGCAGTTTTGTCAACGAGTTTCTCTCTCCTCTCGTTAAGACAGGGTTGGGCTATACACGTCATTGCATAAGTATTTGGAGGCTATCTACCCCCCCCCCCCAAATCAGGTGGGTGAATAGTTGACCTTGTTGATGCCACAAAAGTGGAACTTTTCCCATCTGTTACAGATCTTGGTGTACCCATTAACAACGAACAATACCCCCTGAAGTAGACACATTTTTTTCCCTTTCTTCTGCCTTGGTATCTGGATGGCCACCAAATGGGAAGCCAAACACTTATCAGTGATGCAGAGTATAAACCATAGTGGATGAAAGAATAGGAGGTGGTATGAAGAGATCAGGTCAGATAATTCCAATTTACTGAGCTTCTCATGGAGCAAAAAGCTTTAATCAGACTCTCTTAGTTGGAATTGACCTCAAAGAACATCTTGTTCAGTCTGAAATTAAAAAGAAAATGAATCTTCTCTAGGTTATCCCAAACAAGTGGTCATGCAGTCTCTGCTTGAAGATCTTCAGTGATGGGAAACTTGTTACCACCCAAAGCAGCCCATTTCATTTTTTGATGACTCAGTGAGGAAGTGCTTTGTTATAACAAATACAATCTTTCCCTTTGCAGCTTCTACCCATACTTCCTAGATCTACCTTCTGGAGCTAAGCAGAATAAGCTGACACTTACCATCCTTTTGGGAGATACTTAGTACCCATAGGTTATTGAAGGCTAGAAAAAAAATAATTTTATGCAATAAACCGAATCTCCTTGGCCTAGGACATAGTCACTGGTAATTTAGTTTGAAGTGATTTTTTTTCTGATGACCAAATTGCTGAACATTTTAATTTAAAAAAAATTCTAGGCAGAAGGAGCTATTAGCAACAGAGTTGCATCTAGTCATTTTTGACTCTAACGCAGTTAATATGAACTGTGTTTGGTAAGAGATACAAAGTATATTCTTAATTGGGGGTGAGATAATCAGGTGGAAAAGAAGAAGAGCTTCCTTTTAAAACTAATTATTTTTGCCAATTAGGTGTTAAGTGCTGTTATTTTTGAATTACTAAAGGATTTCAAGTGCTGTTAGCACCCTCTAAATTTGTCACTCTAGTACCAGGCACTTGTTACCTCACCCTAGTTATGATTAACACAATTATGAAGTAGATTGTTTTTGTCTCTGCCAGTCTGACATCCTGGCCAAGTTTCTATGGAGGCACTGAGGGCCCTCATGCACAGCTCTCTGTTTTCCCAAGGCTCTAAATAGTAGCACCCTACCAGCTTCCGACAATGCCTCACATTCTCTACTTCCTTTCACATCAGAATTTAGCTACCTAATTCCCTGAAGACTCTACTTTGGACCGTGTGACAGTTGGTTATAAATGATTAAACAGATAAATTAATCTTTACTAACTAATGTTATCACTCTCAGGCAAAATGATGTCTCAGAATCAGAGTCAGAATTAGATGGTATTATAACCTAGTTAAAAGGCTCTCCTGAGCTGTAAGGTGTGATGCTGTTTTTTTTGCAATTTCTCAGGTAGGTGAGAGAGACTTTTTTGTTATTATTTAGGGAGATGGAGAAGAGGTCTTTTTCCCCCCTTAAGTCATGTTTCATAGGTGGTTGTCAACTCCATCTATGTGATGTGGGGCTGATCTCATACTCTGGATCAAAGTTATGCCTTCTTGGGTATGTTAGGTACCTAGCTGATTTTTATGAGGTGGGGGGAATGATGGAGAAATGATGAGTCCCAGGGAAAGGAGAAACTTTGGGACAAGGAAGCATACTTGAACTTCTAAGAAAGATGCCTGGGCTTCATTTGACCGACTTCTATGTCCAAAAGAGTCTTAGAAAGAAAATAAAAGAGGGAATACACCATATTATAAAACTAATGGTTCAAGCATTAATACATTGAATGATTGCATTATAAGTAATATATTATATATTTAAAATGGTGATCTTGTGGTCCTGTTTATTCAGCAGCCAAGATAAATAGCCTAGATTCAAGGGACATCTTTCTATATTTGAAATGAATTCTGATCTTAGTTTATCAGAAATTTGGAATTTTAGGGAAATAGAGCCTCCTTTAGAAATTCCTCTCAAAGTAGTTGGGCAATCTGCATTCAAAAGAACCAACTAAGAGATGCAAAGTGGGAAAGTAGGAAGTGGGAGAAGGTTGGTCAGACTGGCAGTGAGGAGGCCTGGGTTTCAAGGTTGGCACTTCCACTAACTAGCTAGGCAACTATGAGTAAGTTGCTATGTTTCTGGCTCTTCATCTTTTTTCATCAGAAGTCTTAGACTAGCCAAGGCCAAAGGTCCCTCTCAGATCAACAATTCTATACTTCTAGTAAACAAATAAACAAATAAACACATGATAGAAACTTCGTGCCAGAAACAGATACCTCAGAAGTCATGTAGTCTATTCTTCTGCCTTCAAACTCTGCTGGTTAGAGCTCTATCAGGCCTATTCTGAAAAGACCTCCAAGGAAAGAGATTCTCCAACATCCGTCAGTAACTCTTTCCAGTGTTTAACAATCCCTACTGTCAGGAAGTTCTTCCTTATAAATTGCATGCTAGAAGCTTTAAAGAAACACACACACACACACACACACACACACACACACACACTGACTCACTCACTCACTCACTCACACAACACTGGAGTAGACTATTCAGATGCAACAGGTGCAATGAGTTATAGATCTCACAAAGAGGACAAAGGAGCAACCAGTCAGCAGTAACAGCAGTTGCCAAGAATTTAATTCATCAGTCCAAATCCAAATTTACAAAGAACTAATCCCACATAATGGATAAAGGAAAAAAAGGAAGGATTAATGGGAAAAAAGAGGGGGGGAGTGTTTCTGAAAATTCACATCTCTCAAGTCCAGCGAGCTACTCATTTGAGTTGTTTTTGCTTTTTTTCTTCTCATCCAAGTTGACCTTTAATTTAATTTAATTTTTTAAAGAAGAAAATAATCAGCATGATTGCAATGTAAGTACATGTATGTTTTCAGATGATCGGTAGTTGCTTTGAATGTGTCTGGAGATGGGATAATTCTTGCCGCAGGAATGTGGGACAATTACATTTGAAAAATAATAAATCTGCCCCTCGGGGCTTACATTGCCCTTGCAGCATCAGGCGAAAATCTGTTCCTTCTCAAAAACAAGTCTTCTTTCTCTAGGCCACAGAAAGAATACTGTCTTGGTGAACAACCAAAATTAAAGGGCCAGATTCTCACTCCACAGAAGTCTATGGAAATGTAACTGAATGACAGCTCCTCTCCAGAACAAGAATCTATTGTAGTGAGGCAAGTAAAGCCCATCCATCAGTTTTATTATGGCCATGTTTTCCCAAACTGTAAATTGTATCTTACTTCAGAGATGAGGTAGAGTGGCCAATATATGATAACAACATTAAGGGGAATGGAAGAAGAATGAGCAGACATTTCTTTCTAAATTGTTTTTATGTATAATAATAGCCAGCATTTATCTACCTCTTTATAGTTTACAAGGTGTTTTATATGTATGAACGCATTTGGTCTTCACAACAATGCTGTAAAGGAGCTAGTGGAAAGCTTGTTATCCCCATTTTATAGATGAAGAATTGAGGCCCTAGAAAGTTAAGTGGCTTATGGCTAGTAAGTGGAGTACTAAGGGCACATCTCTAAAGGACATGACAAGTGCGTAGTGGTCAGTCTTCTTCTATTCTATGAATCTAACAATCTTGGTTTGTATTTGAGTCATGGCTGTTGGCATCTTAATTTAAAATATTTTCTCCCTTAGATCTCATATAGAACTTTTTATGCCTCTTTGAATCACATCGTTATAAAATCATAGATTTAGAGTAGGAAGGGCCTCCTGGAAGTCATGGAATCCATACCCTTCATTTTACAAATAAGGAAATGGAGAGCTAGTGAGGTTAAATAATTTTCCCAAAGTCAAAGGAATGGATATAATCCAGGTCCTCTGATTGCAAATCTAGTGGTCTTTTTACTGCACAGTTCATGTGCATTATAATTATCTGTGCATGTGCCTTACCCACTCATTATACTGTTCATTAACAACCTTTGACATAGTCATATAGTTAAATGCCATATGTTTACATATGGTCATATTTAGACATTTAGTTACAACAAAAACTCGCAAAGATCTTTGCATACTTTGTCTTATTTGATCCTCCCAAAAAATCCGAAAGGTAAGTGATATAACTATTATTGTTCCCATTTTATAGATGAGAAAATTGAGGCTCAGAGGTTAAATGACTTGTAAATTGCTTATTAAGTAGCTTGTAAATGTCAGAGATAGGATTCAAACACACATCCCCCCTACTTCCCCTCTTCCTCCCCCCCCCTACTTTTTTCCCTTCCCTGGCTTCAGGGCATTTAGCTACAGCAGGAAGACTCATTACCACAGGGTCACCCCACCTCCTTTTCCTTCTTCCTTGGCAAAAGCTGCTTAAGTGCTCACAGAGCTTAGATGAGATGAGGCTAAATCACTCCATGTCTTTTGATGAGCCCATCAAGTGTTACCATCTACCCGACCACCCTACAAGGTCTTAACCCTCTACCTTGCTTCTAAGCTCTACAGTTCTGCAGCATTATCAACTTTACTACTTGTGTAATCCAAGAACCTGGAGGACATGCTATCCACCCTACTGCTGACCTTTAGATCTTCCATGTCTTTCCTTTCTTCTGATTTCACTGGGAGGATAAAGATGTGAACCTCTCTCAGATTCCTTCCTTCATTCTCCTAATCTTTTCTCTCCTCTTACCCATTTTCTCTTCCTTCCCTCCAGTCTCAGAGGATGAGATGGCTTTCCTCTTTTCCAAGGCTACCCTTTCCAGATGCACTGTTGATCCTATAACCACCCTTGCTCTCGTATATATTCACACATTTTCAGCATCTTTCTCTCTCTTGGCTCTTTCCCCCATATTTTTACAAATATGTCTAGGTCTTTTCTACATTCTACATTTTTAACAGCCTGCTAGTTATCTCATTCGCATGCCCAAATCAGTGTTGTAAATGTCTAACTGGTGACCACCAGGATCCCACCATTTCCAGCACAGGTGGTCACTAGAGAAAATGGAAGATCTCAGAATATATTCTAGTGGGGAAATACCCCAACAAAAATCAAAATCTAAAACAATATTGCTGACTTTCATTACAATGTCATAACTGTCCAGTTCTACCAGCATGCACTGTACTTTAAGATATTCAGCAGCCTACAGTCTACCCTATTTAATAAGTCTGTCCTCAGGAATATACACAGCAGAGGAAACTCAAAGACAGACACATAGTAAAAACCATCTGGGAATCAAGAGCTTGAGAGTTTTACTGCTCAGTCAAACAAAGGTCTCAAATGGTACTTTTGCCCTTCCTCTTGATAAGGTAGTCAGTGCTGTAATTTTTAAAAGCTAGTTTCAACATACCAACTTAGAAGTCTGGGATAGTTCTGATTTTATAGACTGGGTATAGGTAGTTTCAGAAGAGAAGAGAGTTTGGTGCTCTTGTCAGATTTATTAATAAGACCTTTGCTTCCTCCTTCAAGAACAATTGCCCTACCTGACCTTCCTGATTGTGGTAATAAATGGGTATAGAACTGAATTAATCATCTCTTTTCCAAATATATATCCATTCTCCTATTGTCTCTATTTCTTTCAATGGGAGTACCACCTTCCCAGACACACAAATGTGAAACTTTGGGGTCATCTTTGACTCTTCCTTCTCCCTCATCATCCCTATCCAATAAATGGGCATATCCTGTTCATGCCAACTTTGAATCTTTTCTTTCCTTTTCGTGGCCACTGCAGCAACTCTACTTCAGACTCTTCCTACCCTTTGTCTATTCTACTATAATCATTTCTTAACTGGACTCTACGTGAATCCATCTTTCTCAAGACATTTTGCCAACTGACTGCTTAAGCTAAATCTTTCCATGACAAAAAACTTTTAGTGGTTCCCAATTGCTTGCAGAATAAAGTACAACCTCATTAACTTGTCATTTGAGGAGATCCACAATCTGACTTCATCTTACTTCTCAAGTTTCATTACATGCTAATACCTTTGGTGCACCTGATAATGTTAGTCAACCTGGGCTATCACCGTCACCTATTCTCATCTTGTCATTTTATGGTTTTATTCAGTGTTTTGGTCATAATATCATCCTGGAACAGACTTCTCCCATATTATCTCTGCCTCCCGAAACTAATTTGTGTCTAATTTAGGTTCTACTGCACAGAGATTTTCCTATTTTCTTAGGAAAATAGTTTAAAGCAATTTCTCTCTCCTTGGATTTTTCATGCAATTTGCTGATTTTTTTTAGATTTTATTGTAATTATTTGTATACATGTTTATTGTTGTCTGTAAAAAAAGTATTTGCTTTGATAGGGAAAAATGAAGCCTCGAAGAATCTCATCAATAAGGTTCATGTAGACAGGCTCCTCTTGGCAGGGAGAAGGGCAATCTCTTAATGTGAGATGGTGAAGAAGATGGAGAAAATATGTGAGTTATATGAGATGAGCAGGATAGACAAAGGGTCTCTAAGAATTGGCCTCAACTTTTTTTTTTTTACTGAAATGAAAAGCAAAATATTTAATTCAGAATGTGGGGGAAGGAGATGCTATAGGTAGATGGAGGAGGAATGAAAAGGTTTGGGATAGCTGCAGTGGTGAATAAAATAATGAATTGATTAGGGAGATGTAAAAGAATTGCCTTACTGTAGTGAAGGCCCAGTTGAGGTTATGTAGCATATGTAGTCAGGATGGTTGTGTGATTTCCTTCATCTTTGTTCCATAGTACATACTTAGTAGTGAAGGCAAAGGATTGCAGGAGTGATCCTAGGTTGAGGCTTGGCACAACATCATTGATGATAGGAAAAGGGGGCAAAGGACTGAAATGTAGAGGATAGTGTAGAATTGAACTGACTCTCCAAGAAGTCCAGATAAGGAAGAGAGGACAGTGTAGTCAGTGCAGGGGTGATAACTTGGGAATGAACTGAAGGGTGGAAGGATTGGATATCTACATGAGGATGAAGAACAGCGTTGGGGGTCATAAATCAGGGGGAAGATGGAATAATAAAGAATTATGATTAGATAAAGATATTTTAGAGTTCATGAACACGGAGGTGGAGCACTGTGGGTGACAGCAAGATAAAGGATATGATTATCTCTGTGTGTAGCTGAGGCACAATAGAGGAGTAGGGTACGAGAATTGAATAGATTAAGGACTGGGAAATTAATGTGTTTCAGGGAATGTTAATATTTGTGTTGAAGTTTCTAGTATAAGGGCAGAAATTGGGGTGGAGAGAAAGACAGAGCCAGGCATTGAATTCATTAAGGAAGGAAAGAGACTGTCCTGGGAGGGATCTTGATTGGTTAATAACTGAATAAAGTGAACTTCAGAAGGAGAGATTGCTAGTGGTGCTGGTAGAGGGAGAGTCTAGGTTAGGCAATGGGGAACAAGGAGTATTTTGACTCCCTTGCTCTCTGAGCAGCACCAGCATTGTCTACTTTCTCTATTACTGGGTGAGGGCCATAGGACAATCCTGGAGGAAGCTTCAGGACATGCCAACTGGGACCATTATAAACTCATGCTGCTCAAATTCATCCTGGCCCTCACTGCTGCTTATTATTAATCTTATTAAATACTTGCATAGGTGGCTTTAGAGATTCTTTTCATTCCTTAAACCCCCAATTCCTCTCACCTCATCATCATTCTCAGTAGGTGACCCTTTCTGCCAAATTGCTGCTGGTGGTACAGTGCATAGAGCCCTGAACCTGGAGTTAAGAAGATCTGAGCTCAAATCCAGACTCAGATACTTACTAGCTCTGTGACCCTGGGCAAATCACTTAACTTCTGTTTGCCACAGTTTCCTTGACTATAAAATGGGAATAATAATGGCATCTACCTCACAGCGTTGTTATGAGTCTCACTTGAGTAATATTGGTAAAAGTGCTCAGCATAATGCCTGGCACATAGTAGGCATTATATAAATGATTATTCTCCTTCCTCCCCTTCCTACTTCATGGAGAAGAATGATGCCATCAGCCTGGACTTCTCTCACTCTCAGATCAGCATAAATTACTCACTCCATATCTCATCTTTCCTTCAAGTCCAAAAGGAAGAGTGTTTCCTTCCTCTATAAAGCTAAACTGTTTTAGCTGTACCTTAGATCCCAATTATTCTCGCTTTCTTTGGCACCTCAATCCTATAATTATTATTTCTTTCTATAGTATTTTCAAATCCTCATTCTCCACAGATTTCTTCCCTTCTGCCTTATTGCATTCAGGTCTCCTTCCACAAAAGTCTTACTTTGTGGTCTTACCATAACAGACAGGACAGTTAGTCAATAAACATTTGAAAAGGACTTAGTATGTGCCAGGCCCTGTGCTCAGTGCTGCAGATACAAAGAAAGGCAGTAGACTGCCCTAGTTCTTAAGGAGATCGTAGTCTAAGGGGGAAAACAACATGCAAACAGCCAGGTACAAACAAATTATATACAGGGTAAATTGAGAAAAAAAGGGAACAGAGAAAAATCATTAGAATTAAGGAGGATTGGCAAAGGCTTCCTATGAAGTATAGGATTTTATCTGGGACTTGAAGGAAGCCAGGGAGGCAAGGGGTTGGAGATGAGGAGAGAGAGCATTCCAGGCATGGGAGACAGCCAGTGAAAGTGCTGGATGCCGGGAGATGGAGGTTCTTATCTGAGGAACAGCCAAGAGGCCAGTCACTGGATCACAGAGTATGTGAAGGAAAAGGAGGGGGAGACAGTTGTAGGATGGAAGAAGACTGGAAAGGTAAGGAAGGGCTAAGTTATGAAGGACTTGGAACTCCAAGCAGAAGATTTCATATTTGATCTGAGAGATAACAGGGAGCCCCTGAGATTTATTGAACAGGAGGGCAATGTAGTCAGACCTGCACTTCAGAAAGATTACTTTGGCAGAAGTGGAGGAGGGTTGACCCTAGGATCTCAAAGACTATGCTAGCAGAGTACAGCATAGGGCAGGTCCTAACAAGCTAGATAGCTTCCAGTATGAACTTAAAGACAGATTCTGTGTCTATTGTCTGAGATTCAATCTAGCTAAGTATGGAGAAGTTCATCTTTGGAACATTGGTCTCTAGGTGATGGTGATTTACTTTTTGTCCATAGCAACACACAGAGGATATCCCTAATTCTCAAACCACAAATAAAAAGCAAGTAACATTTGCTTGATCATGCTAGCTCTTGCCCTTCTTCTCTTCTTTCAATGCCAAACTCCTGAAATCTGGTGTCTTATATCCATTGCTTCTATTTCCTTTCCTCTCAATCTCTTCTTATCCCCTTTCAATTTGGCTTCTTTCCCTCCCTTTCCCTTCTCTCCAATATTGTTTTTCCTGAGGCTGTTCGATCAAAATCAACATTTACTTCCTTATTTTCATTTTTAGTCTGGATTTGTGATTTCATCATTGTGGGAGCATTCCTGGTGTGGCAACTATACCCACCTATCCATAACTTGTGTGTAACTTAGAGTCTAAAAGTGCTGCTGGGAGGCACTGAGAGGTTAAGTGCCGTGATGGTGTGTGTCAGAGGCAGGGCTTGACAGTCGATGTTACTGGCTCCCAAGCTGGCCTTCTGTACCCACTTCTCCACCTGTCTCTCCGACCTTCTAGTCTAGTGTTTTTTCAGACCTTATTCTGCTCAAAAGTATTTGCCATTGTTTTTCCCTAGACTTCCTGAAACTCTTCTTTGTTTGTTTCTATTGACATTGCACAACTTTGGTTTTCTTCCTTCCTCTAATTAATATCTATGGAACTTCTATGTCATTCTTCAAACTTCAAAGTCTTTTCCAATCCTCCTTAACATATTATTCCAATAAAATCACAGTGATAGGCATGGAGATGATGTTCAACAAATACTTGGAATAGACAAAATGGTGCCTACTTCCAAAGACTTTACATTCTAAAGGAACTGGGAGTATCATGGATTTAGAGCTAGTAGTGATTCAGAGACTGTGTGGTAGAATCTCCTCATTTTTCATGTGAGAAAATCAAGGCCTAGAGAGATTGAGTGGCTTGTCTAAGTCCACACGTATATAGTAAGTGGCAGAGATGGGATTTTGGACCCAAGTCCAACTTGATTCCAAATCCATTCTTCTACTGCACCACCTAAGAATCCTCATATGTTTTATGCATTGAGAAAAGTTGTTGAACATGTAGACTGAGGAAATAGATAAACATGAAGCATCTTCTGAATTTTTAAAAATTTCATTCTTTTCGGTGTAATAATAGCAAGTGGGGTACTTGAGAAAAGTGGCCATCTACAGAGACTACCTGATCACTGGGCGATGCAGCAGCTGGGGAAGAGCATAAAATGGAGAGCAGCATAAAAAAAGAATATTCGTTCTGTTTGCCATTGTCATATTAGCCCTTAGTAGCAGTTGGAAGTCTTTGTTTTTCATAGGAAACAGCTGAAGCTAGAAATAATAAGTCAATGATGTGGTAAAATATGTGTATGTTTATAGGAAATAATATGGTTTCCCAGGGAATAATTTATCAAAGGCCTTAAGAATTGTTATTTACAACCATAGCTTGGAGAAATGGTTACTTAGAGAAGAATATATTTTATGGACAGATGGAAGGATGGAGGGATAGGAAAATCAAGGCGAATCTGAAGAAAGGGGTTAAGAGTCGTAAAGCAGAAGGAATAGTAAAAGATTGTGATTGGATAAAATGAAGGGGAATACGTTGTAGGTGATGGCAAGGTCAAAGGTGTAATTATCTCTCTGTGTAGCTGAGGTACAGCAGCAGAGTAGACAGTAGTAGAAGGAGAAGGAGGAGTCCACTACTCCATTAGTATATCAAATAAGAGGAATTGTGGGAAAATTAAACTTAAAGTTACCTTAGCTCCTCCAATATGTAACTCTTTAAATCATTTTCCAATCTAGGTTTCCCAAGTAAATACTTCTCTTATGTTGGTCAGGCTTGTTTTTGAGCACCTACTCACCTTGTCCTCTGTAGGAAACACTATCTCTGCCTTCAAGAATCTTCCAGTCTAATGTGGGAGATGGGACAGACACAAAGATATAGACATAAATGATTACCACATGGATAGCTATATCACCATGTTCACAATTCTGTTATCAGCTTAAGAGTCTATTTATTTAACTCTTTTATTTAGCTGATTTCAGTACTTCAAAAAAAGTATTACAAAATTAGCTTTGGGAGCAAGAGGTAAATGCAATCACAATTTATTAGGATCAGTAAACACAATTTGATGTCATAACATAGGAGTTAACACATAAAGTACTTTGCAAACCTTAAAGAACTATATAAATTCTGTTATCATTTTTGTTAATATTATTGCTGTTGTTGTTAACTTCCAAATGATACATCAATTGTAAGTGCATGAAGGAATTGTTGGTATGAGAAAAAAAAGTGTCAGCACAGACACAGTTTACTCATTTTGCTGCTCAGGGGTGAGTATTAATCCATCTTCTGATTTTAGCTATCACTTGGAGATGAAAGAAAGAAGTAGAAAGGTAAATGAATGTATAATCCATTTTAAAGAGGCAGTGCATGGTAATTGGTAGTGCATGATCAGGTGGGAAGAATGTAGATCCCAGCCTGGAATTCCTATCGTCTTGTGGAGGTCACAAAGGATCTACCTTGATCATATTTGGTTCAAGGATCCACAGAATTCTCTGGCTTCTTCTAGTTGTCTTAAGTATCTTCCCCAAAGACAAGGGAATGTTTCTATCAAGCATTTCCTGTCAGTTCAGCAGACATGATCCTGATGCGACATCTCAAAACTGAATTTCTAACGGGATCAGTTGGAAATTGATGCTTGGTTTGAAGAAGGAAAAGCTTTTACTCAATTATCTGCAGTAACAGCAGGGGAAATGCTGAAAATTACTGCCACAGTAAATGGATTTTTTGCATAAATATTCTCTGTTTTCAAGTTTACCTCAGTGTGAAAGTCCTTTATTATGGATAGGTCCCCTCATCTCATTCTCTTGTTTTTCCTAGGGAGGAGAGGAGGCATGTTCTTTATAAAGCAGTGATAGGCAAGTCAACATATCAGCAGTGGATTGTTGAGGCTTAAATATAGCCCTGACAGCTCCTGAGGTTGATTTCCTACAATGAAATGGGCAATATTTGATGGAACCTTACAGGGATAGTTGTATCAGGAACTCTTCTTCAGAGACAGAGGCCAGGAATCATCCGTGTTTAATTGGCTAAGTAGTTGACATTTGACATAGCACTTTCTGATTCACAAAATGCTTTATGAACATTATCACTCTTGATCGTCCCACTTCATCACTAGGTAAAATAGGTAGTGTAAACATGAATCTTCACATTTTAAAGAGGAAAAAAATAGACTCCAAGAGATCAAGGGACCTCTCTAAGTTCACAGTCAGTAAGTGTAAAAGGTTACTTAAATGCAGTACTTCTTACTCTGAACCTAACACTCTTTTCTCTATAGCCCAGTCTACTCCCAAGTGCCTAAAGTGTTAATCATGGGTACTTCAATGACTTCAGAAGATGATGTAATTTCATCAGTGTGACTGGTCTCTCCACTGAACAAAACCACAAGGTCTCCAAAGTTTAATGTTTGATTTTGTATAATGTTGTGGGGATCCCCTACCCTGCAACACACATACACACACATACACACACACACACACACACTCACACATTGAGTTAGTTTCTGAAGTTTGATAAGGTAGTAGGATTTTCCAGAGCTCATGTTCTCTTGGGACAGCTTTGATGAGCCCAGGGTCACCTACATGGCATGGTGAATTACTGAAGGAGAATGTTAGTGCTAAGACCTGATGAGTGGCAGTCAAGAAAACTACTACCGATGTTGACAAGAGTTAAGGCAACATTCAGACTTTGTCTACACAGGCACAAAACAGACAATTCAGGATATGTCTGCATACTGACTCAAACTTTTTTGGTCAATTTATGTCCCCTCCCCTCCCCCATCCACAAGTTGTCAACAGGGATATTTTCAAGGGCATTGCCTATTTTGTAGTAGGACCTATCTTCAGTGTGAAAAGGTATAATTAGTGTTCTCATTTCCTTGGGTTCTGAGTAAATTTTAGAGCCTGGAGGAGCAAGCTGGCAGTACTTAAAATTAATGGTAGCATGCTTAAGGGTGATTAAGTTGAAACACTATATTTACATTAATTCCTTTACCAAAGGATGATGTTAGTGAGGATTACTATTCTTATCATTAGATCACAGCCAGGCCAGGTAATATGATATAGGGGGAGAAGAGCTGACCTCAAGTCAGAAAGAGCTGGGTTCAAGTCCTACTTTGATATATACTGGTTGTATACCCCTGGGCATAATACTAACTCTTCAAGTTCCCCAGGCAACACTTTAATATTATAAATTGTAGAGATCATACTATTCCGCACTGGTTTAGGGAGTTTCCTCACCTTGAATTCTCTTACAGAAATGAAATCACAGATCCCCTGCAAAATGAGCAATGTTCTAGTCCCTGGACCATTGGATCTCACAACTAGGTGGTTCAGAATCCACATCTGCACTAACTATTGCCCACAATAGTTCTCCTAACTCCTATATACTCAGTATATCATGTTCAAATACCCAGCTCTGGGTATTTCTTTAGTGAATCAAGGACAGTCAGAGAATATCAGATATGCAACTCTTGGCTAAATCTGTGTCATACTTTTTAAAAATGAATTTCTGGAGTCCAAAGGATCCAATCTTGTAATTACATCCAAGAAACCAGAGAATTTAGACATGTTGTTTTGGAGGGTCAGTAACCAATAATACACAACAAATAGGAAAGAGTATAAAGAAACCCCAGACCATTGTAGGCAAATCACTTTAGTATTTCCTGGAGTGACTGCTCACTCTCACACTTTCTTCCACATTGTAAATAAATACTGCATCTCCAAAGACTGGCTGGCTAAAGAGTTGCATGCCAATGTTTTTCTACAGTGCTGACTTCACCTAATACTCTGCCCTCTCTAACCCAGGTTTGGTTGAAGTTGCCAGAGTTCATTTTAGCATGTGATGCTCAAGTTCATTGCTCTGCTCCCAACACTTGTTTCTAACATTTAGATTTTAATATAGTAGAAAAACATAGCACAGAGATTACAGGTTTTGGAAGACACCAAAGTTGTCAATAAAAGAGTCACACGTAACATGTGAACTATTGCATTAGATAATCAGAAGACAAACACGAGACTCTTGTCCCAAAGGGGAAAAACTGGTCAAACCAGTCAAACTAGCTTGGCATTCTCAGAAATAATAATGACTAAATCTTTGTTTCCAGGGAAAACAATGTGGTTGTCTCCACGACCGTCAAGTGACCACTTCTAACTACTTCTTCATTTCCAAAAGATTTATTTTATCAGTCATATACATGAAGCTGCTGTCATAAATCCAATCAGTCTTGATAGTTTACCTACATGATGCCAAATGATTGGTTTAATGAACAAATTTTTCACTTGATTTTTTAAAACCCAAATTGATCAAATCCTTTGGTTTTATATGGGAAAAGCCTTTATAATGATTTCAAGGTGATGATGTCCCTTGTATGTTCATTGCTATTTTTGTGACCATTATTCACTAGTTGCTGGGGGTTGACAATGTGCCCAACACTGAACTGGCAACCAGTTCAATAAGTATTTATTGATCATCTACTATAGTCATGTAACAAGCAAGGTCCCTGACTATTGAACTTTGAATTTCATTAGAATATTAAACGAACAGACTTGTAATTCTCCAAATGCATAGCTAAGAGGACCATAACTTAGCGAGACACAAGGAACAGACATTTGCAGGTCTCCAATTATATAAAATTCATCGTCATTTGACTTCGAGGTACTTCTTGTAGCCTAGGAAATTTTCTCATAATAAATCACTGTTAAGATTGATTTTTTTTTAAAATGAGAGAATGCATAGCCATTTGTCTTGAATGGCTTGGGGCAGTCTTACCTGGAAGAAGAGGATGGATTAGTTGACCCCTTCTCACTGTATCATTTTGTGTTATGTGGGTAAATTGAAGTGGAGAATTGAGATTACTACCTAGATAATTAAATCTCTGTGATGTTATTAAATAAAAAAAATTAGCTTTAATTATTCAGGTTTATCAGTTTTTCCAGACAGATAATTGCCATCAATTCACAGTAAAAATATGAATCTTTGATCATTACACCATGTATGGGTCCCCCAACTCAATGGTCCATGCAGTTTATGTGCCTTATAAGTGTCTGACAGGGTCTTGGTGGGCTTGAAAACATAGAAACTTAATGAATTTCTAAATTCTTTGCTTCTGGTAGAGGTGCTGCATCCCATGCTTTTCTCTCATAAACCTACATTTCCATGAGACCCCTAATGGAAATGAGTAAACATCATTTGAACAGTTTCTCGACTGCTGAGAATGCTTCATTTACTGTAATGATGATGAGGTAAACAGATTTCTTTCTCACTATAGTGGCATAGTGTCACTTCTCAAGTTGTAAAAAAAAATAGCCTGAAAACAGAAGAGCTGAAAAAAAAATCCTTCCTCAATGTTAAGCATTAGTTTAAACTGTTTTGATAGAAAGTCCCCTAGACATAAAGAAATTCAGGTTGAGTTTTTTTTTTTTTAATTTTTTAAAAAATTTTTTAGTTGGGCAATGAGGGTTAAGTGACTTGCCCAGGGTCACACAGCTAGTTAAGTGTTAAGTGTCTGAGGCCGGATTTGAACTCAGGTCCTCCTGACTCCAGGGCTGGTGCTCTACCCACTGCACCACCTAGCTGCCCCCTTAGGTTGAGTTTTATCCAAGGTATGGCTCAGTGAATTCTTTCTATGTTTTGGGTTACAAAGGAAGGAGAAAATAGTGGTATTTGATGTTAAATGGATTCCACTATTGCTTCTCTAGAATTTCATGTCTCTCAGCTCTCAGACCATTGCTAATTATCAGACTACCTCTTTACTCTTTTTCATTTCCAAATGTCTCTAATGTGTTATCATGGCATAGATCCTGCATTATCTCCAATTACATGATCAGATGGACCCTTTTCAATTTGGCTTTCAAAGCTGGTTGCTCCTCTGAGACAGCTTTGCTAAAAGCATTTAATGATCTTTTTGGTAGCCAAGCCATGGAGATCCATATCTGCCTCGATTTTGCTGTATGGGAAGGCAACTATGGGTACTGTCGACCATCCAACTCATCCTGGTTTATCATTTATTTTGTCTTCCTACTTTGGTGCCTCTCTGGTTTAGGTTTTGTCTTCTTTGCATATCATAATAAGGCAAATTTTTAAACATTCAGATGTTATGTGTTGTATTGCATTTCCTGCTTTGGTTTTGGGTCCTTTATGCTTAAATACTGTCTTTTGCTTCTTCTGATACTGATTTGAATTATGAGGCTTTCTATGTCCATTTTGGACTAATGGATCTACACTTCCAAACTGATCTATAAAAAATAAAATGAGCAGTTGAGTTCCATCAAGTCTGTTTCTACACAGATGACTTTTGACCAAATTCAAATGCTTTTCTTTTCTTTTTTCTCCTTCAGATTGGTTTGTGCATGTAGACTGAGCCACAGCCTGGTATGTTTTCCTTAGCTTTCCTAGGGAGTTCAATAGCTGTATTGCTAAGTGCTTAAAAGGAACGTCTTCCAAGGTATCTGAAGCTTGTCACATGAAAGATGGCCTGAGTGGAGCTTTGGGCATTTGGCAGTGGTACTCGGCATTTCATCACCACATCCCATCTTGTGGGGGTGAACCCACATTTCACCTGGACCTTCAGCCAGGAGACTGGATGCTATTTTTGACACTGCCCTTCCCTCTTCAACTTGGTCCTCTAACAAGGTCATGTCATTATCAGTTATTTAATATTGCTAAATTTAGAAAATGCTGAGCCACTCTGGCAGCTAAAGCATTAGGCCCACCTCCTGTGATCTCTCTCACATTGGGGCTATTGATATAGCCTCTCAGTGAGTCTTCCTGTTTCTTCTATTTCTAGTTTATAGTTGGTTCAAAATGCAGCAGGGTTCAATGTTATGGTTCTTTGTGGTTAGAGTATTTAGGGAACTGCAGTCACTACTCTTTAGCCAACACATTAGGATTAAACCATCAGCTTTTCTATTTGACATTCTTCGGTCAGTGGTCTTCTCATTTCCAATTTGTGACACAATAGCTATCTAGGTTCCACTTTGGAAAATGATCACCTTGAGGCTCAAGGTAAAAAAAAAAGAGAAAGCAAGTAGATGGTCCCTCTAATCCTGAGCCAACTTTACCATCTTCAGTCACTATGACTTCGACTTTGAGGGTTAGGGTAAGAGAGGGAAGGGAAATGTTAGGGAAGGGGAAGAGAAAGAGCAAAAGAAGAGGGAAGAAGGAAGAAGGAGAGGAAGGAGAAAGCTTGATGGACAATTTGGAGTAAATGCACCTGTTCAGAAGTGTGGAGATGGAAATATCAGATGAAAATAGCAGAGTGCTGGATCTCTGCCCTATCTTCCTTCCTTCCCCTCACCATTCAAGCACTGGGTGATCTGTCCACACCGATCTCCTTGTTGTGCCATTTGCTATTAAGCCATGTCTAAAAGCAATATTTACCTGTTCTCCCACAGGATTCTATGCTGGCAGAATGATCAGTCATCAGAAGTATAGGCAAGAAAGCCCCTGCACATTTTGAAGGTCAGCCTTAAAATCTTAAAGTGTATGTCTCAGGATTTTATTGATGTAGAATATCTCACTGCCATTTTACAGTGTGGTGCACAGACCCAGGCACTTGCAAAGGGCTGAGTGTAAATCAATTTCTTGTAATAGTAATTAATAGGGTGACCCATAGAGGGTGAAGTGTCCTTCTTCAGTGACTAAGGAGATCTTGAAAATGAATGTAGCTGAAAAATCACTGGAGCCACCTGAGAAGAAAATGTGTACTCCTAACATTTTATCCTGAGGGGAATCAGAGAGATTTCAAGTAGCTTTTATTTTCATATAACGAATTAAAGTGTAAGCGTTTAGGCACATAGAATCTCAGAGCTGGAAGGAATTGGAGGGTCCACTTAATTGGATCTTTTTGTTCCGGCAATGTGTGTGTGTAGACTTTTGGTTGGTGTAGACTTTTGAACTCAAGTACTTTTTTGGGGCTACATTGTGACTTGGAGGTGAGTGTGGCTTCTGGAAGCTTTGCCAATGGGGTCCAAGCTCTGACAGGTCTTATCAAGCTGGAAAGGCTTTGAGTACAGGCCCCACAACAGACTGTGTCTGTTGTCTGAGGACCAGCCCAGCTAGATTTGGAGAGGCTTATCACCAGGTTGGCTGCAGGGTGGTGGATTTTTTGGCTGCAGCAACTCTTAAATACTCTGCCAAATTCTGGAGGGGCTGGGAAGTGCATTAGTATTAGAGTGTGAGGAGGGGTATATGAATGCACATTGATCAAATTCCAGATCCTAAAATTATTGAAGTTGACACAGATGAAGTCTGAAAAACACACACAACATAAACTGACCCAATAAGATTCATGGACAATACATAGAAAGATTTACTTAATAATCTTGCCTGGAAAGGGAAAAATAAGATGTCAGCATCTTTGGACCCTTTCTACTCAATCTCTGCTCCAGGAGAGATAAACACTAAAGAGTGTTGGGTTATTACCTCCCCTCCCATCCTATTGGATCTGAAAATGCTATTTAATAATCATGGCTACACAATGCCAAAAGAGCCTATTGAAAAGAGAGGAATTTAGTCAATGGACTAATTTGTATTTAATTAGCCAAAAGACCAGTTTGATAGATTTTCCTAAATGAATTGACTGCTTTTAGGTGTCATGTTGATGCAGCCTATGTGAAAATTATACATGCGGTATCTTGTAAGAGTCAGAAGGAAGCCATACCTCATGTCATTGCTCAACCATGCCAAACAGTAAGGATGGAGGAGGGCTGTACTGTACTCAATACTGAGGGTTGTACTAAGTGGAGAATCCAAATTGGACTGGGGGTCCTGTTCTTTCCCATGGCCCTTAGGATAACTTTGTAAATAGTTCTGGCCAGCAGCACTCATGGGCAGAATGTCTGTCAGTTTCATGCCTGGCATGATGTACACGGGGGCTTTGTGCCTAACCACTGGCCATGGAGACAAGGGGAGTTCATTAGTGCCAAGTCAGAACCACTTGCCTGAGCAGCAGTTCGCCCATGCGAGTAAGTTCTCTTTTGGAGCTGAGCACAAATAGAAGATGAGAAATGTATACTTCTGACACCCGCAAACAGAGGCCTGTTAGCTGATGGGCAGCCAGAAGGTGAGCAATAGTTCTTATTCTCTTTGGGTTTGTTTTAACATGAGTCTCTCATGGAGGTTAAGATTCCTGGTTTAGAGATAAACACAGAATAGAAGTTATCACAGAGAGGGTTTTAAGAGTTGCACTCTCCTTTAATCTTCTATAAGGTACCAAAGGAAGGACAAAAGTGGTTACATTTCATTTTGGGTCTCCCCACTGTCTATTTTGTTGTTGTTGCTGTTTGCTTTTACCTTTCCAAACAAACAAACAGAAAACCAAAACCCAAGCCTTTTTTATATCTCTTGCATTCTGAATTTTCTTTCCCATTGACGCTTTGTCATTTCAACCATCTGAGTAATTTGTACCTGCTGCCAGCTTGGTTCCACTTGATCAAACTAACCTGGATTCTGCGGATGCTATAAAGAGAACTCGTCATTTCTTGGGGGACCATTTATTCCTATCATTACTGAAAAAAAGAAACTCCCTTTCTGTGCCTGATGCTGAGAACCACCCAATCCAGTCTTGCCACATTTTCCCCAAGTGGGGGGCTTCTAGAGTTATCATTTGTAGTTTTATAGAAGCAGGAACTGAATATGTTTTGTGGGCCCATTTTGTGTTCAGTTTTTATTACTGTTAGTAATGTGAATGGGCAATATAAGTGAATGGGTATTGGATAATCAGTTTTATTGGTGATTAAACAAAGCAAACATGTAGGACTCCTATTTCTTTTTGTACTTCAATTCCAGAACGAAAGTGTAAAAAACTAAGGGGAAGGTGCCAACAAACTTTACTGTTGACTCACTGCCATCTATGTTTGAAAAAGGTAGTTTCTCAAAAATACCCAGATAAACGTGTCTTTTTGAGCTCCCTAACTAAATTCTAAAGGGAAACACATACCCTCATCCCACGAGCCGTCTCCTGATTTCCCTGTTGCACTCATGGTATTGCCCTTCTGAAACTTAGTTGTCTTCTCTGGTTTCTCCATCTTCCTTTTCTTCTTTTCTCTCCCTTTCCTCATAAATAATGAACTGCCAAAATCTGCCAGTTCTTCCTTTACTTCCTCTTTTATCTCTGTCCTCTCTTTTCCTTTTTCTCCTTAGTTTAGGTCTCTATTGCCCAGACTGTTAAGCAGGCTTCTAACTGGCCTCCCTCTTCCCAGGATCTTCTGGTGTCAATCCACCCCACAAATATCCAAACAATATTTTCTCCCCACATCAATACTTCAATCATGTCCCTCCTTGAACACAAACCTCTAATCATTTGCCGTTGCCTGCCCAATAAAGGCCAAATTGCTTGGTCTGGTATTTAAGGTCTTCAGTCATCTGCATCTGACTGACCTATCAGGATTCATTGCACCCTGTTGCCCTGCACAAACTCAGCCAAACTGGTGAGGTTGCCATTCCTCAAACACAACTTGAGTCATCCTACTTCCATGCCTTTGTTTACACTGTCCAAATCCTTGAAAATGAAGCTCAAGTACAATCTTTTCCAGAAAGCTTTCACCGATTTCTAGAAGGTAACTCTAGAAATTGTTTTTTTCCTCTCCAGATCTCCTACAATATTTCATGTATGTAACATATGTGTATGTCTATTTTATGTCACCACTAGATTTTAATCTCTAAGGACAAGGATGATTTCCTTTATATCTTTTTCCCATTGGACAGTGTTAGTCCAATGCTTTGCACACAGTAGGCAATTCATAAATATTTATTGGTGAATACATATATAAAACACATGGTCAAAATTTGGATTACCTAAAATATGGGGGTATGCAAAATTGATGGGAAAATTTTAGAAAATCCAGGTATTTACAAACTGTAATGAAGCATATCTGAGCATATCAGAAACTTGATTTTCTTGTGGATGACAATAGGGAAAAGCCTTAGAGATGAAGAAGATAAATAGGGTGAGAGATAAATAGCCTTGCACTCAAAGTCAAGCTCACCATTCAGCTCTTCTCAGTTCAACCTAGCAATTATAGCTGTGATGTTGAAATGGACGAAGGATATAGGCACAAAGCAGTCTGAGAGTAAGTTCAAGCCTAATACAAGTGTGACTGTGCATTTGTCAGCTTTTGCTCCACTGGAAGGAGTTAGCCTAAGGCAATATTAACTAGCACTGGGTACTCCCTTAGTGCTAGTTATCTGAGCTTATGTTCTCCTACCTTCTCCAACTTCTTTCTTCCAAAATATTATGATGGTAGCTGCAGAGTGAGTGTTCTTTGTGTGAATGTGTGTGCACTTGGAAAGTTCATCCATAAGCACCATAAAGTTTATTTGGTATTTAAAACTCTTCACACTATCTGGCCACTTTCTATCTTTCTAATCTTCTTGCATTCCTTTCTATCTTATTTCCTCTATACTATAGATATATTATCCTACTTGATGTTTTTTGTGTAGAATTTTCCATCTCCCACTTCCATTCTTTTGCATTGGCCGTTTCCTATGCCTAGAACGTAATTTCTCCCAACTTCTCACTGTTAGAATGACTGAGATCCTTTAAGTCTCAGCTAAAGAGCCACCTTTCCTATTCCAGGAGGCCTTTCCTATTCATCCCAGCTGCTGGATCCATAGATCACCTTCCACCCACTCTGTATATTACCTTATATATTTTGATTTATATGTGTTGTCTTCCCCATTAGAATGTGAGCTCTTTAAGGTGGAAATTGTTTTTGCTTTTTTCATTGTATACCCAGTGCTTAGTACAGTGCCTGGTACAGTATAAGTGCCAACTGAATGCTTGCTGATTGATTGATTATTCAAGCTCACTAAGATCAAATTCACTGATCATTTGCATTCCTTCTTGCCCCATTTTCACTGCAACTTGTCTTTTGGGTAGAACATGTAGACTTTGGGGTAGTTTCTTACATGGTTGCAGATCCAAAATACTTTTAAAGCCCAGAGAAACATATGTCTAATTGCTAATTAAATCTTTTAGAAAGAGCTATGCTGAACTGTCTTTGAAGACCCATTTTCTTTTCCTCAAAATTTATACTTCTTCTTGATTTTTTTTTTTATTTCTGGCCAGGGCTCTATCATCCTTGCAGTCACTCAGGTTTGTAACCTCCTAGTTATGCTTGCCTCAGCATATATGGATTATTTCTTTCCATAGAATGTGCCTTTCTTGAGAGTGAGTACAGTTTTGTTTTTATTTTCTCAATACCTAGCATAAAACATGATATTCAGTAGACACTCTATAAAGGCAGTTAGATTGCAGAGTACATAGAATGCTGGACTTGGAGTCAGGAAGACCTGTGTTTAAATCCTACCTGGGACCCTTACTCAGTATGTAACTTTGATAAGTGACCAAAGTTCTTTTGGCCACACTTCTTCTTATGTAAAATGAGCGGTTTAGACTTGTGGAGGTGCATATGTGTAATCCCAGTTTCTAGGGAGGGTGAGGCTAGCAGATCTCTTGAGCTTGAGAGTTCTGAGTTGTAGTAGACTAAGTAATAGGGTGTCTGCACTAAGTTCAACATTAATACAGTGAGCCCTTGAGAATGAGCGGCTACCAGGATGCCTAACGAGGGGTAAACCAACCCAAGTTGCAAATGGAGCAGGTCAAAGATCCTGTCCCAATCAGTACTGGGATAGGGCCCATGAAAAATCCATGTACTTCAATGCTGCACAAGATAGGAACACTCAGTATTGAATTTAACAACAGCAGCAGAAACAACAATAAATGCTTTTTGATTGCTTGTTTAGTTCCTTCAGGACATAAATAAAGGTGATTCTTCATGATTAGAGCATTGGCAAAATCATCTAGTGAGTGTTTCATTCTAAAGCAATCATTGGAATGACTTTTGGAGACGTAATTTCTTTCATTGCTTTTGAATTGACAACCACTAGTCTGCAGAACACTAGCTTCCTTTTAACATTCTGGAAGGGTATGGGGAGCCTGCTATCATGTTCCAACATGGGAGGGATTTGAGTATGTATGTGCTTGAATCTACTGGTTGGCTTTGCTGAAAAGCTCTAAGAACTTTGAAGACATAGCAAGAAAATGCAACCCTGCATATTCCTCCAAAGCATGGGCAAAATGCCAAGGATTTGGAGGTTTGGCTTGGATAAGCACCCAGAAGTTTAGATCTTTATCTGAAGCTCGTGGGTCTGCAAAATTGGGCTGGAAAGATTGAGGACAGGCTTTCTTGTGAAATTTCCAGCACTCCTCTCTGCCAATCAAGCTGCAGCCCTTGCCATTGTATATTGGCATTTGGAAAGAAAAGGAAGATGTGTCTGTGGAAGACTAAAGGGAGACAGAGAAAGAAAGGAAGAGAGAGATGGACATACAGAGACACAGAGAGAGACAGAGAGAGAGGGAGGGAGAAGGAGAGGGAGAAGTGGAGAGGGAGAGGGGGAGAGAGAGAGGGAGAGAGAGAAAGAGAGAGAGAGAAAGAGAGATAGAGAGACAGACAGACAGACAGACAGAGCAATATACACACAGAGATAGACAGATAACTAGTTGAATTTACCATCTTTTCTCTTCTTTTCCTTCCCTCCCTCGCCCAAGATATGGCTGTGCCTATAGATGGCTAAACACCTAGAGCATAGTATGGTGAAGCATTTAGTATAAATTGTCAATGGCCTATTCATCAATAGATCCAAAACATCAAATTATCAATTTGGTTACATCAACTGAATAAAAGAAATGCTTATTGTATACCTACTACACCTATTACATATCTGCTAAACTGTGGGACATAGAAACATTATGAATTTAGTAATTCATCAGATTGTAGAGCTAAAAGGGACTTTAAAATGATCTATACCCCTCATTTTAGAGTTGAGTAAATGAGGCTCAGAGACATGGCCTGTTTAAAGCCATAGGGGGTTTTAGTGATATGGTCCCTGACCTCACAGAGCAGTCTCTCAGTATAGTAAAGGAATAAGTACACAAATAAGTGTAATACAAAGCAGAATTTGATTAATTTTTGTGAGAGGTACAAAAAAAGGGCCATGGGGTTTAAGAAGAGGAAGTCAGTTGAGGGTATCCTGAAAATATTTCTAAATAAGGGGGTATCTGACTTAAGTAAAATTTGGACAGGTTGAAACTAAAGACAAGGTCCCCACAGGTGAGGACAAAACCATGAGCAAAGATAGTGACTCTGGAGAATGGTAAGTCTCTTCATCTAATGGCAAGTAATTGGGTTTGTCTGAGCAATGGGGTATATGAAAAGAAATAGTGAAAAATAAGGTTGGAAGGATAGGCTGAGGCCAGATTATGGAGAGCTTTGAGTGACAGGTTAAATATTTTGGATTTTACTTGTTGGGAGCAGGGTAGTGACATTATTAGAGCTATGATGATACAACCTTCTACAAGCAAATGTCATTTTATAAATGGTATTAGGGGAATGCTAAAAGCCATAGTCTTAGATAAAAGCTTTGTTAATCTAGTCTGTGGCTAGTTCTTATTTCTGGCTACCAAAGTAATCTGACCAGCTGAGGCCAGTTGTCTGGTTCCTTTCTACAACTCAGACATAAATAGATTAGTCCAGCTCCTACATGTGAGTTTCCACTCTTCCAAGAAATCACACAGACAGAACTCCCTTACAAGGGCCATACCTAAATGAGATGACACCAAGGAGGCACACAATCCCACTTTGCAGTTATGGTAGGGCTTTACAATCCATGTATATATGTATATATATATATATATATATATATATATATATACACATACATATACACACACACATACACACACACATAGATTCATATGTGTATATACATGTGTGTGTATATGAATACTTATGTATATACACACACACACACACATATATATATGTATATATATTCTCTTAAGTAAAACAGGTCTTATACTAAGGTCCTTTACTAGATCTGCTCTGGGGAAGGTAATAACAGTGTACCTCCTTAAAATGTTTAGTAATTGAGTTTTTGAAAAATATAATTATGGTTTGCATTTGTATAGAACTTTTTAGTTCCTAAGTATTTCACAGACGTTATCTTTTTTGATCCTTATAACAACCTGTGAGATAGATAGAACAATTATCATCCCTATTTTATAAAGAAGGAAATTGAGGCTATAAAAAGTCAAGTGATGACAATAATCATGTGCTAGAAATCTTTCTCTTATTCTTTCAAGATTCAGTGACTACCAGCACAGTACTCCTTTATTTTTTGACTGACTCGTGATTTCATTGTTTTGGGTAGCTCCTGGGACAGAACTTTGTCAGCCAATGAAGATCAGCCCCTTCTCTGTATCTTAACTGGGTAGTGAACTGCCATGCCTTGTGTCACACAGCTAATATATATTATAAGCAACACTTGAACCTAGGTCTTTTTGACTCCAAAGTCAGCTCTCTATTCACTGCTCCATGTTGTCTCTGTAGTACCAATTATTGATAACACTACAGACATATAATAATTTTAACTTGGCTAATAATTAGAGCTCATAATCATGGTCTCTTGGTCATGGACTCAATCTAGTGGTTAATATTTATATGGTGTTTGAGGTCTTCGTGATGCTTTCTTCACAATAATCTGTTAGGTAAGTAGTGGAAGTATAGTTAGTCCTATTTCACATATGAGGAAGTTGAAGGTCAGAGAACTTAATAACTTGATCAAGGTCACGTGGCTACTAAGGAGAATTTGAACCCAGATCTCCTGACTCCAAGTCTAGAACTCTATCCACTTCTAAGTTACTCATTCACTTCATCAAAACTGAACTACTAAGCCTTCACTAAGAGATGTGCCCTTTCTTCTTTATCTTCCCCCTTGGACTCTATATTCTGGCCCCAAGCCTTCTTAGGATCTATCCACATTGGTTGGGTTAGAAGACCTGCCATTACCAGAGGGTCTTCACCTCTTTGCCTTCCCTATTTGAATCTATTTATGTTTCTTGACTGCTCATACAGCTTGGATGAGATGGCAGTCAACACTTTATTCCTTCTGGAGAGATGGATGACCATCAGGCTTTACACATCTGCCACTGTATTCTAAGGTTCTCCAGGCCTTACCATCTGCCTTGGCTTTACTCTCTGAAGACCCCTGGTACTTTCATCCAATTTGCTGATGTGGCCTAAGGACTGCTGGGCCTTGCCATCTTACTTTCAGTGGCATCTTAGGATGTCGAAGCCTTTTCATCCACCCAGTAGCTGAATTTTCTTTTCTGTGGTACCTCCCTCAATTAGACAACAGGGATTATTTCAATTTTTCTATTTGCGTTCCTAGCAGTTAGCACAGTGCTTAGCACATAGTAAGCACATCATAAGCACATTTCATTAATTCTTCAATTCATTCATTCATCATTATTCAGAAAATTAATTTCATTTGCTTTATGAGTACTTATTTCCATGGCGGGGGGGGGGGGTGAACTGGCTAAGGATCCTTATGACTTCATAAAACATTATGACTTACATTCAGATCTTCCTTATTGCACTGTTCTCTTTCACAAACAACTTGCCTTCCTACTCTTTCCCACCTCCACCGCCTGTTGCTCCTTGCTCTACCTCAGTTTTGGAATATTGGCCCCCGCTGCTGAATGTTTTTCTTCTGTACATATTTTGTGGTATTTCTTGAGTGCTCTATATTCATTCCAGGCAAATAAAACCAATACCTCTCTGTATCACATTGGCATACTGAAGTGAGGGGAATTTTCCTCCCTGTTATGTAAGTTTCCTTCTGTGAGGTCAAGAAGAATCCCATCTAGAATGGCTTCTGAGATTGGTTCCTCAGGTTGAAGTAGCCTCTTGTGGGGATGCTATCGGGAGCTGCATTCCACTGTGATGCATAGCAAGAACTCTGTTTTGATGTGTGAAAATATTCCATGGAGAGTTTTTCAATGGATCTGGATATTTCCAGGTCTCTAGTGCTACCAACAGTGGTCATGTCTACACAGGGCCACCAAATCCAGTGCTTTGGTCAAAAACTATTGTATGTGTCCATCTACAGAATAAAGAAAAAGAAAACAGGGTTGTCAATGACAGCAAAGAGATCTTAGGCAGCATTACTAGAAACTGGATCTAGAACAAGGAGGGGATAGTCTTGCTTTTTTTTGCCTTATTCTGATCACAATGTTCAGTTTTGAGTGTTCCATTTTAGGAAGTTGCAACATTTTTGGAGAAGAGGAGAGTTACTAGGTTAGTGAAGTGACTTGTATCTAAGCCAGTATGTATCTGTTCAATATAACTGGGAATGTTTATCCTAGAGAAGAAAAGACTTGGAGGAGAGAAGTTATAACCTCTGTCTTCCGATATTTAACACAGAAGAAAGGTTCCATGTTGCTTGAGGTGAATGGGTTAGATTTGTTCTATTGGAACTTATTTGGGGCAGGCCTGATGTAGGCTGGTACTGTGATGCTAGGATGAAATGAAACCCTCAGATAAGTCATTGAATAGTTAATAAAAATGTTAACCTATCACTAATATAGGAAGGTTATTCAATGATGATACAATAGCACTTGGCTTGGGTAGATGGCCCTTTTTATCTCCATATGGAAATCTGTCTGGTCATCAGAACAGGCTGTGGTGACTGGAGTCACAATAGGACAGTCACCAAATCTGAAGTGCCCTGATCCCACGTAGGTGGACTTTTTAATGACATTAGGTGACCAGGAAGCCATGTTTATATGTTCATAGGCTATTGGGAAACTGAATGTAGGGAGATACATCTTGGACCTTGCCCCACTCCCTGGGCCATTCATATCCTAGCTTTGTTGCTTTTTTGGGGGAAAAACTAGCTTAACTCATGTGTGGATAGGAGGTGGAGAGGAAAATCTCTGGTCCTATCATAGACCTGAGGGCAAAACCTTCCTAGGATCAATACACCAAAGTTATAGGGAAGCATTTTTCAATTTCATAAAAGGAAGAACATCTGGACAATTAAAATTATCACTAAATGTAACACATTTCCTTGGGAAGTAAGGAGTTCTTTGGCACTGGACATCTTCAAGCCAAAGCAAGATGGTCACTTGTCAGGGACATTGTAGATGATGATGCTTCATGTAGGTGATTAGATGACATTGTGATCTAATTGAAAGGTCCCCTTCAACTTGGGAATTCTATGAGCAGTTTTGTGGGTGATTCCAATTATATATTGAAATGGTAAATATATTGGTTTTATGTCTCTGAACTTGATGTGAATTTATAGAGTTCTGGAGAAATTACCTGTGTTTTTGAGCTAAATACAGCGGATTGCTTACTAGAAGTTTTGTATTTACATAGGATCCAGTTCATCTTCCATTCACCTATTGAAATGATCTTCCTAAGCACAGTTCTGACCATGTCATTCCTACTATTCAATAGATTCCAGTGGCTCTCTGTTTCCTCTAGGATCAAATAAGAAAGACTTTGATTGGATTTACAGCCCTTTATAATAGGATCACTTCCATCATTTCCAATGTCCTTGTGCCTTACTTGTTGCCATATACTCTATGACAGAGGGAAACTGGACTCTTTGCTGCTCCTCATACAAGACATTCCATTTCCTGACTGTGTGCATTTTCACTAGCTGTCTTACATTCCTGGAATGCTCCCATATCTCTGCCTTTCGGCATCTCTAGCTTTCTTCACATCTCAGCTAAAACCTTCTGCAAGAAACCTTTCCTAATGACAAGTGTTGGAGATGTGGGAAAATTGGAACACTAATGCATTGTTGGTGGAGTTGTGAACTGATCCAACCATTCTGGAGAGCAATTTGGAACTATACCCAAAGGGCTATAAAACTGCTCACACTTTAATCTACCAATACCACTACTAGGTCTGTATCCCAAAGAGATCATAAAAAAGGGAAAATGACCCAAATGTACAAAAATATTTATAGCAGTTGTTTTTGTGGTGACAAAGAAATGGAAATTGAGGGGATGCCCATCAGTTGGGGAATGACTGAACAAGTTGTGGTATATAAATGTAATGGAATACTATCATTTCATAAGAAATGGTCAGCAGGCAGATGCAGAAAAAAAATTGAAAGACTTGCATGAACTGATGCTGAGTAAAGTGAACAGAACTAGGAGAACATCGTACACAGTAACAGCAATATCCTGAGACGATCGACTTTGATAGACTTAGCTCTTCTGAGCAAGGCAATGATCTAAGACAATTACAAAAGACTCTTGATGGAAAATGCTATCCACACCTGGAGAAAGAACAAGGAGTCTGAATGCAGAATGAAGCATACTCCTTTCTCTTTTTTTGTTGTTTTTTTCTTTCTCATGGTTTCCCCATTTTGTTCTGTTTCTTCTTTCACAACACGACTAATGTGGAAATATGTTTAATACGATTTTACATGTACAGCCTATATCAGATTGCATGACATATTGGGGAGGAAGAAGGGAAGGGAGGGGGGAAAATTTAGAACTGAAAATCTTATAAAAGTGAATGTTGAAAAACATAAATTAATTAATTAAAAAAAGGGAAACCTTTCCTGGTACCTATTAGTGCCTTTGCTCTGACCTTACCTTCAATTCATCTGGTATAAATCTTGCTTAGGCATAGTTATTTACATATTGTCTTTTCCATTAGCTTGTGAGCTCCTTGAGGGTAGGAATTGTTGGTATTATTATTTGGTATTATCTTTAGTGCTTAGTACAGTGTCTGGCACATGATTGGTGCTTATTACATGCTTGTTGACTTATTCAGCTCACTGATAATTGTAAATCCTCCAAACTCCAGTGTTATAAATCCTCCAAACTCCACTCTCTATCACCTTTATAATTGTAGAAATACCTTTTAATTGGTTCTAGCTCCAGATTATAGTAAGCATGGGAACCAAAACTAACAGCAGCTCACATTGGGATAGCACTTGAGGGATTTTCTCCTAAAAATTCTACAAGGTAGGTAGTGCAAGTATTAACATCTCAATTTTATGAACGAATAATTTGGGGTTCAAAGACATTTAGCAATTTGCTCAGGGTCACACAATTACTAGATTTTGTGATGAAAAGACTTAAACTCAGTTATTCTGACTCTGAGTCCAATGCTTTTTCATTCTACTGCTCTTTCGAGGGGAGGAGAGGAGAGGGAAAGAAATGAACAAGCTGCAATGGATTTCATAATTTGGATGAGTATTACATTTTTGATGAGCACATTTTATGGTAACTAAGTTATTGATCCTACTTTTAAGTCATTTTGGGGCATGAAAGCCTATAACATCAATCTCATGGGTGGTCCATAGGGCAGAGGTGTGATTGTGCAGTGGAAGAAAGATTAGAATCTGGTCACACAATTTGAATGTTGCATTTAAAATAATTATATGGTATCTATCTTATTATATTTATGTAATCTGCACCCAACTTTTATGTCGCACATGTCCAAAAAGCCTCTAGAGTAGCTAGCCTGGATTTTCTGTTCTGATTATTGCATCAGAAAATGTTTGAATAGATTTCCTAGATTTTTTTAAAGGGGGCACCCAGACCAAAGCCCAATGTACAGCAGTATGATAACAACTAATATATGGAATAAAAAGATGTCTATGCCTCTCTTGATCAGGTGGGATGATATAATGGAAAGAAGGTTGAACAAGGAGCCAGGATAATCCTGGGTTCAAATCTTGGCCCTGATATTTACTGAGTGTGAGATCATGAGCAAGTTGTTTAGCTTCTCTGAGCCTCAGTTTCTTCATATGAAAAATGAGGAAAATAGTAATTGCCTCATAAGGTTGTTGTGAGAATTGGGGCAGCTAGGTGGTACAGTGGATAGAGCACTGGCCCAGGAGTCAGGAGGACCTAAGTTCAAATCCGGCCTCAGACACATAATACTTCCCTAGCTGTGTGACTCTGGGCAAGTCACTTAACCCCAATTGCCTCACTTAAAAAAAGAAAGAGAATCAAGTGAAATAATGTATGTTAAAAGGTGTCTGGATCTTAAATGTTAGCGATTATATTTATTACTTCAATAATTCGGTCACTGGCTGGGCCCTGACTTTCTCTGATCCAGATTAAGTCAGTGTCTGCACATAGTGAATGGGACAACTCTGAAGCCTTCCAATTGTGATTTTTGGTCAAAACAATCAATACCATCTATCTACATGACATTGTTGTCCTTCTGGAGTCAACTGATTGCACCATCAAGTAAGAGGCAATCTGGCATAGTGGAAAGAGCAATAGATTTGGGACCAGTGGACTAAATAAGTTCTGTGACCTTGGAAAAGTCATGTAATTTTTCAGGGCCTCAATTTTCTTACTGTAAAATGAGTAGGATAATGATACGTAAGGGTCAGATCTCTACATTTTGAGTCAGGGGATTTGGATGCAAAGTTCAGCCCAGGTCACTTTTGTGACTGTGAGCAAGTAATTTTCGTGTCTTAGAACTTTCTTTGTTTCAAATCTGTAAAATGAAGAGATTGAAATAAGACTTTCTAAAGTACCTTCCAGTTCTAACATTCAAGGCTTTCAGATGAATGTTCTGTATGGTTTGATGGAAGGTTCTCAAAACTGTTCTGTCGTGGATGTCCATGTATAGATACAACACAAATATGTGTTAGGAGTTTTAGAGGTGGACAAGGTCAATGTCAGTCAAGTCAATGATCTATCATCTAAAAAAGTCAAAGAGTTCTTGGGCTGAATTAAAACTAAACATTTTCATTTCCTTCAACAGATCTATGATTTGGATACTTCACTTCTAGAAAAGAAGATGTGACAATCCTACTGTACCCTGCCACATTCGTACTGTGTCTAGATCACTCTGTTTAATTCTGGATGCCCTGGTTTAGAAGGGACGTTGATAAGGTGGGAGAACGCTAAGAGGAGAACAACCAGAATGGGGAAAGACTTGAGTTCATGACATATGAGGGTTGGTTGCAGGAACTGGGGGAGGGGGCTGTCCTGAAGAAAGGAAGACTTGGGATGGGGGGGTTTCATAGCTGCCTTAAAGGTTCTAGAAGGCTTTCATATGGAAGAGGGGGTTACATTGGTTCTATTTGGCCCCAAAGGAGCAATTGATAGAAGTTGCAAAGAAGACACATTAAATTGTCTTGGAACTATCCCAAAGTAGAATGGGTTACTCTATGATGAAGTGGATTCACCTCTCATTGGAGGTCCTCATTTCAAGGTGATCCTCCTCCTAACTGGTTTTCTTTTCTCGAGTCTTCTTGCCCTGTTCCATTCCAACCTTCACACAGCTGCCAGATTGATTTTCCTAAAGCACAGGTCACTTCATTACTCAGTAAATTCCAGAGGCTCTCTATTACCTCCAGGATCAAATATGAACTCCTCTCTTTGGCGTTTGAAGACATTTCACTTCCTGGTTACAGCCTCCTTCCAACATCATACATTACTCAGCTCCATATACACTATGATCTGGCCAGACTGACTAATCTGGCTGTTCCTCATACAGAACCATCCACTTTTCATCTCCATAGCTTTACACAGGCTGTCCCCCATGCCTGGAATGTACTCTATTCTCACCTCCACTTTTTAGAATCATTTGTTTTCTTCAAAGCTCTTCTCTTGGGTCACCAGGGAAGCTAGGTGATACAATAGATAGAGTACTGGACCTGGAGTCAGGAAGATCTCAGTTCAAATCTGACCTCAGAAACTTACTAGCTGTGTGACCTTGAGTAAGTCACTGAAACCCTTTTTGCCTCCATTTCTCATCTTTAAAAGGGGGACACACTGGAGAAGGAAATGGCAAACCATTCCAGTATCTTTGCCAAGAGGGGTTGTGAAGAGTTGGACACGACTGAAATGACTGAAAAACAAAGGGTCACTACCTACTCGAGGCTTTTTTTGATGCTTGAAGCTGCCCCCAAAATCACTTTGGATTTAAAAAAAAATATCATTATATATATATACGTGCTATTTTCTCGGATAGTATATAAGATCCCTGAGGACAGGGACTGTTTCATCTTTGTCTTTGCATCTTCAAAGCAGAATGCTTACCCCATAGGTGGCATCCAAATGTTTCTTGATTAATTGATAAGGCTAGATGACCAATTGTCAGTTGTGTTGTGGTGCACATTCATTTTTTATGTATAGGTTAGACTAGATTGCTGGGGAGATCTTTTCCAGCCTTGATATTCTATGATTCTGGAGTTTACAATGTAGCTGCAAAGGTGATGTGCTGCTCAGTTGAATGCAGAGATAACAACTAGAGATTTATTTTAACCAATCAGTAAATGTTGAGAGGGAAGTCTAGCCTACTGGATAATAAGGAGAAGGAAAGGAAACAAGCATTTATTAAGCCCCTCCTATATGCTAAGAGGTTTACAAATATTATCTCATTTGAGCCTTACAATAATCCTGGGGAGTAGATGCTATTATCCCCATTTCAAAGTTGAAGAAACTGAGGCAGACAGCAGTTATGTGATTTGCCCAAGGTCACACAGTTAGAAAATGGATGAGGCTAGATTTGAACTAAGGCAGGGGTGGAGAACCTGTGGCCTCAAGGCCACGTGTAGTCCTCTAAAGCCACAGGTTCCCCAATTCTGAACTAATGCATTCATGATTTCAGGTTCAGAGCTATGTCTACTATACCACCTAGCTGCCTAATAATAATCATTATTATTATTAAAATGATTTATATGGTGCTTTTAGTGTTTCAGAGTATTTTACAAATATTATCTCATTTAATCTTCACCACTCTGTGAGGTAGGTGTCTTTATTGTCTCCATTTTACAGATGAGAAAACTGAAACAGACAGAGGTTCCATGACTTGTCCGGGGTCACATAGTAAGAATCCAAAGCTGGATTGGAACTCATGTCTTCCTGACTGCAGTTCTAGAGAAGAAAATGGCAAACCACTCCAGTGTCTTTGCCAAGAAAACTCCAAATGGGGTCACAGAGTTAGACACAACTAAAATGATTCAACTACAAAAAGGCATGTCTAGGCCTTACCATCCACTCCACCATTGTATCCTTTGGCTTTCTGGGCCCTTCCAGTCATCTTGTGCCTGAACCTTTTTTAATTTAGGGTCTTTTCCAATCAGAATGTGAATTCTTTGTATTCATATTTCTACCTCCTAGTGCTTTACACGTTGATTGGATCTCAGGCATAATTATAACTAGCATTTTGTGTAGCACATTAGGGTTTACAAAAAGCTTTATAAATATCTCATTTGATCCTCACAAGGACCCTAGGAAGTAGGTAACATTTTGATCCTTATTTTACAACTGAGGAAACTGAGACAGGGAGAAGTTAAGTCATTTGCTCAAGGGGACACCCAGCTATTAAGTATTTGAGTCTGGATTTGAACTGGAGTCTTCTTGACTCCAGATCTAGCTCTCCAGCCATTGAGTCACCTAACTAATGATGATGGTTTAGGGGTGGAGCTGGAATGACTCTATAAGTCATCTGTTCAGCCATTTCATTTTATTGTTGAGGTATTGGAGACCCAGATGTCAGGTAACTTGCGCACTCTGTAAGTGGCAGAGCTGGGATTTGAACTTGGGTCCTCTGAATCCAAATCCTGAACTTTCCCCTTTGTGCCACGTGATGAAAATATTTGTTGAAATAGATTGAATGATGTTTTCCTCTGCATTATTGACATGCAAACAATCTCTTGGAGAGAAATAAATGCTTGTTGAATAGAAGGAAGGGAATTTCTTCCCCATAGTATGGCATTATCTTAGTGGTTTTCTCTCTCTCTTTTTTTTTTTTAATAAAGGCAATGGGGTTAAGTGACTTGCCCACAGAGCTGGTAAGTGTTAAGTGTTTGGTCTGAGGATGGATTTGAACTCAGGTCCTCCTGACTTCAGGGTCAGTGCTCTATCCACTGTACCACCTAGATGCCTCCCCCCTAGTGATTTTCTCAGAGCTAGGACAATGAAATGCCATCAGTCCTTAACCACCCTTAGATTAGGTTTGCTTCCCTCCCTGTCCCAGTCTATGAGAGGATTGGATGGGTGGAGAAATTGACACTATATGTTCATTAATGTCTCAGTCAACAAATATGTTGACAATCAGATCCATTAACCTTGTTTTAAAAAACTGATGGTTCTCCAAAGACATTTCATCCAAGGATCTCAAAGTGCTTTGTAGCACTTTACTTTGTCTCATTGTTTCTCCACCACTAAATTACCTGAGCATATCTGTTCTGCAGGCAAGCGAAGAGAATGAGAAGTAGGTTAAGAGGCTATTCTAGAGGAGATCACTAAGTCAAATAATATCTGGGTTCTTTTGCTGCAGTCAGGAACCCCCACTAGCTGAAAAGAAAACTGGTCTGGCCTGAACTCGCATTTGATGCGAAGATTCTCCAGTTTTAGAAACATAGCATTTACTGTATCCTTATTCTCAAAATGAGGAATTTCTTACATTTCAGTTAGTTAGTGTGTAATGTTCCTTTTATGCTTGTTCTCAAAGTCTTGACATCACTAAAAATAAATGATTCAATTACACTTGTGCATAAGCAGCTGGAAAACTACCCAAATGTTCCCAGTCTCTAAACTATGTAAGCGAAGACACCCAGGGAAAAAAGAGAAAAAAGAGGAGAGAGATAGGGGAGGGGAGACAGAGACAGAAACAGAGAGAGAGAGAGAGAGAGAGACAGAGACAGAGACAGAGAGACAGAGAGACAGAGAGAGAGAGAAAGAGAGAGAGAGACAGAGAGAGAGAGAGAGGATGGGGGGAGACAGAGAGGAGACAGAGACACAGAGACACAGAGAGAGAGAAAGGCAGAGACCCAGAAAGATAGAGATAGAGACAGAGACAGAGAAACAGACACATTGAGATATATAGATATACAACAGTTTTTTTTCCTAATAGAAATTTGCACAAAAGACATTTAGGGGAGAGAAGGAATAGAATTCCTGTTGTTTGCCACATCTCTTTGTTCCTGGTGGCAGATCAAAGCAAACCAGGTGGGAAAAGGATCATGAAACTTTATAAACACCTTACAAATAAATGCGCTCTGCCAACATGCGTTCCAGGACTTGTCATGAGAAAACCTTGGCTAGCTGCCCATACTTAGTGGTTCCAGGAGTTCTGGGGTGCCTCACTCTAGAACCCCAAGACCAAAGGACACACATTTCTACGCTCTAAGCCTAAACAGTAATTCTTCCTTGTTTTGTAAGTACTAATGTCCTCTGGTGTCTTTTAGCTCTGAAATGTAATTGCCAAAAAAAGAAAAGTTTCAAATACCCCATTATGAGACTGAGTTCAGAACTTTGCACACCCACAACATTCTTTCTTTTATTTACTGTCTTGGGTGGAAAAATATACTTTCTCCTTGAGACCTTTTGCCAGAAGAGAAAAGCAGGTTTGGCTGGCAGAAAACCTGATTTTCCTTTCTCCTTCCTTTGCCTTACTGTGGAGAGGGAGGGAAAGGTCGCAGTAGCTGGCTCCTTCAGTGGCAGGCTGAACATTACCTGGGTAGTTCACCAGGAGAGAAAGCCCTTCCTTGGAGAAGAAAGTAGGTCACAAGGAACCTGAAGGAAAGTTAGGAGAAAATCAGAAGAGAACCCTGAGTTAATCTGGAAGCTTGAAACTTCCCTTGTCTCCTCAAGAAGAAGCAAAAGGGAAAGGAGACACAATATGCCACAATGCCCTCCTCATTGCCCTCCATTTTATTCTACTATTAATATTGTAACAATTTAGTAAATGAATTGCCCATTTTGACTAGAGTTTATGAAGGCATACTGCATGATTGATGACCAGAAGAATAAACCATTTTCTTTGACTAAGGCAGAACAAAAATGAACGTATATCTTCAATTGCATTCAGTAGTATTTAATTTAAACTCAAAAAAAAGTCTTTCAGATCAAGGCAAGAATCTGGATTATATTACTACCCTTCACCATCATTCTCATTGTTAGTGCTTGCTCCCTCAAAAATTACCTTGCAGTTTTAAAGTAAATTTAAAGCAAAAAGGAAAAATCATTTCCTTTCATGAGTACATAGTCCAGATCCTACCAGTAGAAGTAATGTCAGCTCTGTGATGGTAGAGACTACTTCATTTTTGTTTTTGTTTACCTAGGGCTATGCACAGTAAATACCTTGTACTAATAAGGGTCTAATAAATATTCATTTTTAAAATTGAATTGGAGTATTCCTTGGATATCTGTAAGAACAGGCCAGGAGACTTAGTTCCCACTATCATCACCATAGCTTTCATGACAATTACATAGCACAAAATACTATACATATAATATCTTAGTCCTCACAACAATACTGTAAGGTTAGGTTCTATGATTTTTTCCATTTAAAAGATGGGGAAACTGAGGTTCTGAATGTTCCTTGCCCACAATTATACAGCTATTAAGTGTCCAAGGTGGGATGATTCATGTTTTTTTAATTGATTGCAGTAATTTTATTTTTTTTTACAAAGTTTACAAAGCATTTTAATACATTGTCTTATTTGATCTTCATAACAGTTCTGGAAGTCAGGTGATGATTCATGTTTAGGCTTAATCCTTTATGGATGCTTGAGAAAGTCTTAGATTTAATTTTTATTCAGTTCAATTTGATTCAACAAACATTCATTAAGGGCTTACTGTGTGCTGAGCCTTGTGCTTTACTCTGTATATAAAGTTAGCTAAGACACAGACCTTACCCTCATGCTGCTTACACTTTGGTAAGTATAATTCAATATAATACATAATTATGTGATTTCTCAAGGCTTGGTCCAGCCCTGAGATTTGAGCGGTGATTGGAAAAAGAATTCAACAGAACTAAGCATCAGTTATATTATTGAAATGACCTTATTTATAATGTTACTCAGGTGGAGTAGACAAAGTCCTCTGAGGGGAATTTGGCTGACATAGTGCAACCTGTCCTCCCTCAAGAGAACAAAAAGATTAAAAGCAGCTGTGATAACATTCCAAGAAAGACTACTCACCTGAGTCCAACCTTCCACCTTTGGAATAATGGCAACTCCATTAATGGGAATCTGGAAGGACCTAACTCAGGCAGAGATATCATGAGCAAGAGGGTTAGATGAGCCAGTGGCAGAAATTTGGTGTGTGTTTTCCAACTTTATTTTTCTCAGCAAAGTGGCCAAGAAAGAGACAGAAAAAATCCCTTTTTTAGACCTCTTAGGATAGGTAGGATGACCTGGAGATAGGTGGGATGGTCTGAGGAAAGGTGAGGTGGCATGGGGATGGGTGGGACAGAGGCATCACTGAGAGGCAGCAATGATGCTACTAATCTGGAGCTGAATATTGCTGGATCAGAGGTAATTGTCCAAATATCAATACTGACATTTCTGTGGAGGAATTTTGGCAAGAGATTTTGGCCACAAAAAGTTGGTTAAAGCTCCCCCTCCCTTCTCCCATTTCCAGCTCTTCTGGGAGAGAGGAAAACCCCAGACACCAGCTTTCTGGTAACACTAGAAGTTTCCCATAACCATGCAGTTAATTATAATGAGCACGACCCTTTCTCATTCCCTTCCTCTTTGTTTCTCTCCTTGAGTGATATTGCAGTAGTCTTCTACCCAGTCTCACAAGGGATTCAGCTGGCAATTGAAGATCCCATTCCTTTGGCAAACGCTTGCAGTGACTAGATGAATGTCTTTTGTTTTGCTTACTTTCTACGGAATTGTATTATGGTTCTGTGCAGCCGAAGGACTGGAAGAGAAGACCAAGGCATAGAGAAACTTAATGCATGAATGGTGAAGTAGTTCAGCTAATCAGTATTACTTCACCCTTTCCCGTCACTAGAATCTACGCTTGTAATAAGAGTGGATAGTTCCCTTCGGGAGAATGACTCTGGCAGGCAGTGTGCTCAAGCCTTCCTGGCGTGTTCAAAGATACAGCTGGAATCATTGTGAGGTTTGACTGTGGCAGGGCTGGCTGTGCTGCCTTTCCCTTCCATATGTTCTGTCCTCTGTTGACTCCACCACAGATTTTGAGGAATCTGGCATCATTTTGGCCAGAGGACACGTCTTACATAAAAGCCACCAGAACAAAGAGTACTAACTAACTGAACAGAGCAGAAGTGGGGAAACTCTTTTAGGCTTAGCAATCAATGGTCATGTGGCTTGGTGGCCTCCTACAGGATTTTTAAAAGTTATTTGGAAATCTGTCAAGGAAATTGTCACATGAAAGAAGATAATAGCATTATAGATAGAGTGCTGGGCCTGGAGTCAGGAGGACTCATCTTCCTGAGTTCAAATTTGGCCTCAGACACTTACTACCCATGTGACCCAGGGCAAGTCACTTAGCCTTGTTTGCCTCAGTTTCCTCACCTGTAAAATGAGCTGGAGAAGAAAATGGCAACCAACTTGGGCATTATTTATTGATTTATTAATTAATTTATTTTGATTTAGCAACAATCACTTCCATATGCTTTTGAGTTTAAAATTTTTCTCCCCCTTCCTCCCCACCACCCTCCCCAAGACAGTACACAATCTGATATAGGCTATACATATACATTCCTATTAAACATATTTTCACATTAGTGATGTCATAAGTAAGAATTAGAACCAATAGGAGGAACCACTAGAAAGAGGAAACAAAACTCAACAGAAGAGAAAAAAATTAGCATATAGTATGCTTTGATCTGCATTCAAATTTCATAGTTCTTTCTTTGGATGTGGATAGCATTTCCCATCACTAGGCCTTTGGAGATGTCTTAGATACTTGTATTGCTGGGAAGGGTTAAGTTTATCAATATTAGTCATCACACAATGTGGCTGTTATGGTGCACAACATCCTTCTGGTTCTGCTCACTTCACTCAGCATCAGACCATACAAGTCTTTCCAGGTTTTCTGAAGTCAACCTGTTCATCATTTCTTATAGCGCAACAGTATTCCATTACATTCATTACATTGTTCTCAATTTTCAATTCTTTGCCACCACAAAAAGAGCTGCTATAAATATTTTTGTACACGTGGATCCTTTTCCCATTTGGATGATCTCTTTGGGTTATAGCCCTAGAAGTGCTATTGCTAGGTCAAAGGGCATGCACATTTTTATAGCCCTTTGGGCATAGTTCCAAATTGCTCTCCAGAATGGTTGTATCATTTCACAACTCTACCAACAATGCATTAGTGTTCCAATTTTCCCACATCTCCTCCAACATTTCTCATTTTCTGGTTTTGTCATCTTGGCCAATCCGATAGGTGTGATATGGTACCTCAGAGTTGTTTTGATTTGCTCACTTGGGTATTTCTGCCAAAAAAAAAAACCCAAATGAGGTCACAAAGAGATAGACATGACTGAAAAATGACCAAACAACAGCAATTTGAGCAAGCTTTTTTTAAAGGACCATAGCACCACTTGTAATGGAAGTAGAATACAGGTGTTATTTGCAAAGATGTATATGGTATCCTTTACTTAATCCTAACCTGATGCCTCATAGTGGTATGGAGGTAATCTGTGGTAGTGAGCAGAGAATAGCTCTGCTAAGTCCTACCAAGTTGAAAAGGTTTTGACTACAGTCAATGGTGTATCAATTAATCTATCTGACAAACATTTATTAAGTGCCAATCGTGCAAAATGAGAGGTAATTTAGTGTAGTGGATAGAGAATTAGCCTTGGAGTCAGGAACACTGAGATCCAAGTCTTACATCTGACACATACTAGCTATGTGTCTATGGACAGATGACTTAATCAGTCAGTGCCCTAGAACTCTCTAACATGTTAAGTTACAGATGAGTTGCCAATCTATGTCTATAGAGGAAGTACTAAGAATCCTTACATCAATTAAATTATAAGTTTCAATACCCTTCCCCCAACCCAAATGGGAAAAAAAAATGTGTAAGACACTATTCTAGGCAAGTGAGGATACTAGACTGTTTGGTGTTCATTTGAATATCAGCCTGAGACTCTCATTACCAAATTGTTCGCAGGGCAATAAAAACTTTGGCCACAGCAACCCTTGAATGTTATATCATCATCATCATCACTATCATCACCATCATCACTAGCATTTCCATAGCTTTTAAGATTTGCAAAGTGCTTTACATATGTTATCTCATGACTCTCATAGCAAGCTTCTTGGGGTGGTTGCTATTATCCCCATTTTACAGATAAAGAAACTGAGGCTACAGAGGTTAAGTGGTTTGCTCAGTGTTACACTGCTAGTTAGTGTCTGAAGCTGGATTTGTAGACAGTTGTGATCAACTTTGGTGTGGATAAAACACACTCCTGAAATCACAAATCCTTGGTGTGTACTGATACATGTATTCTATATAGATTCCATATAGTGAACCATGCTATTATCTTGTCAATCACAATTGTTTTTAGTAGAATTTCCATTTCCAGAGGTTTGCATTATTAAGCTATAAGTAAAATTTAATTGCTGGACAAGCAGCCTGAACCTTCCCCCCGTCTCCTTTTTAAATTCCTGACCGACCAAAGAAAGCCAACTGTTTTACTTGGAATCTTTAGCTTGTACTGTTTGAGTGATAAGGGCTAGAAGCAAAACATTCCATAGTAACATTGATGAATTTCCTGGGGTTGAGCCTGAAACAAAGAGTTTATGAAAGTGATTTGTGGCACACCTCATAAACTGTCCATTCATTTTCATGAGGTTATTTGGTAACATGAATCCCTTAATCACAAGATAGCAATGATTCCAAAGGAACTACTAATCCTTTTAAGTGCCCAGGGGTTACTTGCTATTCAAATATGAATGATCTGGACATAACTTCTAGAAGTCTTTGTTCCTGGTTCTGGTTCTGATGTTGCCTTAATAACCTATTTCATAAATAGTGTTAATTGTAGAAATGGTGAGCAGCCAACTTTTTCTTGAAGATTGCTGGGATGATAACAGTCTAAAACTTAAAATGTCAGCTTAACAAATAAAAGCAACATAACCCAACCCGTGGCATGTAAATACTTATTTAAAACTCTTGTAAAGATTATGAATTGACATTTTCCGGGTGGTTCTGATTACTTCAGAATTTTCCTTAGAAATTTCTCCTTCCGTCCCTTCCTATCTTGTTCCAATTTCTTAAAGGGAAAGCACATTGGCCATGAAATCAAAATAGAAAATGACTTCAAATAATTTCTGATTTTCATAGGACCTGGGGAAAAAAGCCCAATACTTCCAAGTTCAGGCCAATAATTCCTGGGTGTAACAATACACCACTTTTTGTGCTCATGATTTCAGAGAGCAAAATTTCAATTCAAATTTCCCGGCTTCTGTAACCTTATGTCAAAAGCGTAGCCACATTCTAACACTGATTGTGGTGGCTTTACTTTTTTTCCCCTCCCATTTGATACTTGTTAATCTTCCTGTACCGTGTCGGCATACTTACAGTAGGCAGAATGACTGATGACAGATGGTGGGGGAGAAGTGGGCTGACTTGGAAGGTTTCCAAGAAATGTATCTAGCCACAGGATGTGTAAGACAGAAGTTCCTATTTTAAACCTGGTCCATTTTGTTGGATTTTGTTGAATTGTGTGTGTGTGTTTGTGTGTGTGTGTCCGTGCATGCATAGTTCACTGTTGTTGTTGTTGTTGTTGCTGTTTGGGCCAATGACAACAGGGGCCTCTCTGGCTGCTGCTTTCCACTCTTGGCAGTTTCTAAATTCCCAGACAGGAAACTCTCCCAAGTATTGCAGCTGTGAATTGGCCCATTTTTCTGGAATGAGGATAAATAGAATAGTTTTGTGGGATTTTTCCCCTTCTCTCACATAGAGCGACTTAATACAAACAGACACACATGGCGAGAGAGGTGAAAAAAGAGAAGAAAGGAGAAAAGGGAATGGGAGCCTTTACTGTAATAAGAAACTTGAACACTCATAACTATTTCAGTCCAAGTTTGTCTCAAGGCAACTAATAAGCAAATACTTCTACATCATCCTGCAGGTCTGTCAGTGGGTCAATAAGGTATATGCTAGGCACTGTGCTAAGTACTGGGAATACAAAGAAAGACAGCCCTGCTCTCAAGGGGCTCAAAGTGTAATGGAGAAGACAATATACAACAACTATGTACAAACAGGATATGCACAGGTTAAAATGTAGAGAATCTCAGAGAAAAGACACTAAGATTAAAAAGAAAGGTTTCTTGTAGAAGGTAGGATTTTAGCTGAGATTTGGAGGAAGCAAAGGAAGCCAGGAGGCAGAGATGAAGAAGGAGACATCCAGGTGTGGGATACAGCCAGGAAAAATGCTTAGAGTCAGAAGATAGAGTGTTGGGTTTGAGGACCAGAAAGGAGACCAGTGTCACTCAGAACTTGGGGGAGGGTGGAAGGTGTAGGATTACTGGAAAGATAGGAAGGGGCTAGGTTATGGAAGGCTTTAAAAGCTAGGATCTTTTTTTCGGATCCTGGAGGCAATAGGGCCACTGGCGTTCATTATAAAGAGTTGTGTGTGTGTGTGTGTGTGTGTGTGTGTGTGTGTGAGAGAGAGAGAGAGAGAGAGAGACATAGACTTGAACTTTAGGAAGATCAAGTTTATAGTTCAGCAGAGGATTGACTGGAGTGGGGAGGGAATGGAGATAGGGAAACCCACCAGCAGGCTATTGTTTAAATCTAGGCATGAGGTTAGGAGGGCCTGAACCAGTGGTGGCAATGTCAGAGGAAAGAAAGGAGCATATTCAAGAGATGTTCTGAATTTAGAAATCACAGGGCCTTGGCAACAAATTGGACATGAGGAGTTACAGGTAACACCTGGGTGGCCAGCCTGGGTAGCTGTGATGAAAGTGGCTCCCTGGACAATAATAGGGAAGTTAAGAAGAAAGGAAGGTTTAAGGGGAAAGATGAGTTCAGTTTTGGAAATGTTGAATTTAAGATGTCTGTAAGGTATCCAATTCAAGTTGCCCAATAGGCAATTGGAGATGTGAGGCTAGAGGACAACAGAGAGGCTAGGGCTAAACAAATATATCCAAAAATAATCTGTATAGATCTGGTAGTTAAATACATGAGAACTGATGAGATTGCTAAGTAAAATAGTACAGAGGGAGAAGAGAAGAGGACCCAAGATAGAGCTCTGGGGGACATTCAAGGTCCAACCACTAGGGTGTCATCTGGATGAAGAGTTAGCAAAGGAGATTGAGAAGGAGCAGTCCCATTGTGAGGTAAGACTGACTTATTTTGGTATATTGGTAATCGAGTGAGGTATAAAATGAAACCCTTTTATTCTGTATTCCATTCTGTAGTGAATAGGTCCATAGGAAGTTCTGGTACACTGCTTTATTTTTCAGGGAGGAAATCTAAGGTCTTGAGGACTCAGAATCGTGACAAAAATCCCATTACAAAGCTGTAGTAAGAGACACCACAAACAGATAATCACCACAGTCATAGGTAGGTTTGCAGATGCCTCTTTTCAAAATATTTTCCTTCAATACGTGTACTGAATGATTATATTACTAGTGATACATGTAAAAGAAGAATATGACTTAGAGTGAAGTGACTACCAAAACTCAAAAAAAAAAATCACAAGCCAATCTGGTATTTATTTACTCATTTGTTAGAAAACATTTCTTTCTAAGCTAAAATTAATACATACATCATGAAATGTCACATTTCATTTTCTTGAAAGTCTTGGGCTAAGTAAGAAGGCAGGCTCGATCAACATTATATCAGTTACATTTTCATATCTCTTAAAAGATGATCTATGCACACAATAAAGATGAAAGAATCAGGCTAAAAAATCCCCCACAGTGAATGAATTTCTACAGTATCATTGAAGGTGGTCATCTTGGCTGAGCCCTTAATGTAGTCGCTTCTTCAGGTTTGTTCTTTGTCTGGGGCAAGATATGAAAAAGACAATTTCATATTTATTTGTTGGTATAAATCAATTAATCTATAGCACTGACTGAATTCTACCATTGCAAAGTGGACCAGAAACTTGGCCTGTTCCTAAGTCTAGCTATAACAATCAGAGACGATTGCTAGCTTTTGATGAATAGATTTTGAAGTCCATAAGATTGGGTACATGTTTTGTAAGCAATCAAACTTGTTATCTTAACACCTAGATATAGAATCAGGGGCAAGCTTCTCCTGAGTAAGATGTGGACCCTTAAGTACTCTATGGTGACTTCTTTTCCCAGAATCAGAATACTCATATGTACCTGTGTGTTGGCTCATCTCAGTCAAAGCCTTCCCTACAGTGAATAATGAATCATCAGCCTTCAAGGGGAATAAACTTCTAATATCACCTCTCCACAAACTTCATTGCTCAAAGCACAGTCACCCCAGTAAAGTGGCCATTTAAGATCATAGAATCATAGACTTTGAATTAAAAGAAACATAAAAAAAAACAGCCAATACAACTCTTTCATTTTTATAAGCAAGGAAATAGAGGCTCAGAAAAGATACAGAAAATTGTTAAAGGTAAACACAGAGAGTAAAAAGCATAACTGAGATTCAAATACATCTCCTCTGACTCCACATTTAGTTCTCTCTCTCTCTCTCAATCTCAAACTCTGTCTCTGTCTCTCTTTGTCTCTCTGTCTCTGTCTCTGTCACTGTCTCTGTCTCTCTCTCTCTCCCCCCTTGGACCTCCCCTAGTCATTGCCATATTTGCCCATTGGGCAAAAATTGGTTTTGGTCAAAGTAAATTCCTAAGTCTTTCTACTAAGGTATAGAAGGGTTGTCTACATTGATGACTGCAATGCTTACAGTGATAAAATTATGGATCTTTTGAAGTATTGATGTACAAATGTACTTTTGGGAGAAAGACCTAATTCTCATGATCTGCTTTCCCATTTCTAGCCTCTATACATCAAGTACATCAAGGGCCTGCTGGAGTTACTGTGTAATTATTATTTAGAATATCTACTCTACTATTGTTTTAACTTGCATAAATTAAACAAAGTAAGGAAAATGTATTAACTAGTCCAGAAGAGATTTGTATAATATCTAAAAAAAGACCCTTCAAATCATTTGCTATCTGTTAATACAGGATCCCTCCACCATCCACTTCTAATTATGGTCCCTGGAGGCTCTAGCCAGTACAGTACTGTCACCATTGTCAATAAATATGCTATAGCCTACTTGTGCTCACTCTAAACCTCTCCATTGTCCTTTGTGTCACCTTCCATTTTAATTATTTTGAGATTGTTGTGGTCCATGATTTTTTAGCCATGTAGCATCATTGGGAGAATATATAGGTATCAAAAAAATTGATTTTTTTGTGTCAGAGAACAGCTTGGGATTTTTGAAAGTGCTGCAGAATTTCTAAAATTCAACCCAGATTGATTCTGTTCTCCTATTCAATTCTAAGGCTAGCTCATTATCCATCTGCAGTGCTTACTCAAGATATGTCCTAATGGACTAATCCAATAGACTGTCCATTCAACTGCATCTCATAATAAGAGGAAATAAGCATTTTTCATCCACTTGATTTTTCCTTTGTGGCTGGCTAAATTATTCTCTATTGAATGTCCATGAATTTCCTTGAGGGTGCCACCAGTATTTGAAGGTTTGATGCAATCAGGACAATGTCATCTGAAAACAACAGCTTCTGGAATTTCTCACCATTTATAGGGAGTCTGCCTTCTCTTTGGCCTCTCCACAGGATATCCTCCATGACAGCAGTGAGCTCTTTTGTTGAACTTGTTTTCTTTTGTTACTGCCTTCTTTGAGATCAGTAATCAGAGCACAGTTGAACAAAGGTATCTCTCAGATTACCTCTATCAAGGAATTCTTTTTTTTTAAAGTGGCCTTTTTTTTATTTTTAGTTTTCAACATTTACTTCCACAAGATTTTGAGTTCCAAATTTTCTCCCCATCTCATCCCCTCCCCCCAGGATGGCATGCATTCTGAATACCCCTTCCCCTAGTCTGCTTTCCCTGCTACCTCTCTCCCCCTTCCCCTTCTATTTTCCTGTAAGGCAGGATAGATTTCTGTACCCCATTTCCTGTATTTCTTATTTCCCAGTTGCATGTGAAAACATTTTTTTAAACATGTGTTTTTAAAACTTTGGGTTCCAAATTTTCTCCCTTCCTCCCTCCCCACCCACCCTCAATGAAAAGGCAAGCAACTCAATATAGGCTATACATGTGCAGTTATGCAAAACACTTCCATAGTAGACATGCTGTGAAAAACTAACTCTATTTTCCTTAATCCTATCCTGCCCCCCATTTATTCTATTCTTTCTTTTGACCCTGTCCCTCCTCAGAAGTATTTGCTTCTGATTACCCCCTTTCCCAATCTGCCCTCCTCTCTATCATCCCCCTACTCTCTTGTCCCTTTCCCCTCCTATTTTCCTGTAGGGTAAGACAGATTTCCATACCCAACTGAGTGTGTATGTTATACCCTCCTTAAGTCAAATCCTATGAGAATAAGATTCATTCATTTCCTCTCACATTCCCCTGGTTCCCCTCCACTGTAAGATTTCTGGGGTTTTTTTGTGAGATAATTTACCCCATTCTACCTTTCCCTTTCTCCTTCTCCTAGTATAATCCTCTCTCACCCCTTAATTTTATTCTCCAGATATGACCCCTTCATCTTCAACTCACCCTGTGCCATTTATCTATCTATCTAATCTATCTATCTATCTATCTATCTATCTATCTATCTATCTATCTATCTATCTATCTATCTATCTATCTATCCATCCATCCATCCATCCATCCATCCATCCATCCATCCATCCATCCATCCATCCATCCATC